>NC_056689.1:19995000-20323500 GCF_018350215.1 Panthera leo | reverse complement strand
GTCTGCTGTTAGTTGATTTGGCTTTTGTGTGCTGAACCAACTGGCCAGTTCGTTGAAAGAAGGTCCAATGGTGTGGATCTAGACTTGGTAGTTTCTAAGTCAAAAAGCACAAAGTTAAGAGAGTTTTCTTTTCAAAAAAAAGTCAAAGCAGAATGAGAGATGTGGGGAGCTGAACCATGAGCTATTTCTGTATAAGTCCATGGCTCCAGATCCAATTTCTGTTTTGCTAAGAAGAATGATCCATAAGACTAAATGACAAGCATATGAGAAAAAACAACCATTATGACTTTTTCAGGTTGTGGTTGAAAATGATTAACATGCTATTGTGAGGATACTTCCTCAGGCAGGAGGGTTGATAACACCTTAAATGGAATGTATAACTTCACGTAGCTGTATTCTGTTCCCAGTTATAAGATTCTAAACCAGTTAATTTTTTAAGTGGTGCATGATATTTGCTATAATATATAGTTCTCATCTTCTACTCAAATTCTCATAAGCCAAGATAATTAGAAACCTTAGTGTAATAAGACTACCATTAGTCACCAAGATGAACAAATTTCAAGGATGTGCTCTTTTACTCTGTTGTTAAAACTTTTTTTTCCATGTCTCCTGTTGCTTACTGAATTAACCACAAACCTCTTAATGTACAATTGAAAGCTCCCCATGGACATAATGAAACAAAGAGGAGCTAAATTATGTGTCTTAGACCAGTGCTTCTCAAACTTTAATACACAGATGAATGACCTGCAGATCTTGATAATACGTGGTTATGATTCAGTAGGTTTGCTTAGAGCAAGGCATGACAAGATTTTAGGTGATGAGAATTAAGGAAGAAAAATAAGGTCTTAGCATCAAATTCTGGGTTGGAAGAGGGGGAGAATAGAAAAAAAAGGCTGTGAAGGGCACCAATGGAAAATAAGAGTGAGAGAGGAGGACGCCTGGAGAGATTCCCAAGAGATTTTCCCATTCTTTCAGACAAATCCAGAGAAGTGTAGGTATTTGATTTACTTTCCTTGGTTTACATTTCTCTCTGTCCAGGTACTGAGTAACCAGTTTCTTAGGAGTTTGGAACTAACAGACTGAAATGCCTTGAGGTTTTTCACCAACACTAGAGTTGTGTTCTAAGATTGGGAATTGGTACCTTGACTTTATCTTACTTTAGAAAAGATCACCATATTTCTGAGGTGGATATTAGGGTAGTCTTCATCTCTCTGGCTGGAGAGTTTTAATTGTTATATTTAGAAGCCTGTCCATCAGTCAGAAATTCTAGTCCCAAGTCACCTGGGAACTTTCACGCACATCAGACTTGCCACAAGATTCCAGAATCCTTAGGTATTAAGATGATAACTTATTCAATGACACTTACTAGACAATGGATGTCATGATTAGACTCTATATACATTATTTCATCTGAATCAAAGTAAAGAAGTACTGAATTAGCATCTCTTCAATTAAACTGAATGCCTTATAAAGTAATACTACAACCTTCTTCAGAGTTTTAGTTTTAGCCTAACCTTTGTATAAATATTTCATAGTGTTTGTGGGTTTTCTTTGCTATTGGATATAGACTGTTTAGCTTCTCTTCCTAATTTTGAGAGTATTAGATACCAAAGCAATTACTGAAGATTCTTTGTCTATAACTGGAGGTGATGTTGAGCATTAATGATACATTTGAATAGTTCTTATTTGGTGTTTGGAGAACATACTGTTTTTAAAAGTTTGAGTCCCTGGTACCATTATTCCTTCTGGGATTTCACTCAGGTCCAGAATTGAGTCATTTTCATTTTAATCGAACTGTTTCTTGGAGCAGTGGTAATACCACAGGAAGTCCTAGTATAGCTCTCACTTTGGCTTTTACATGGCTAATACTTCATTTTGAAATTCAATCCATGGTCTATGTTTCCCTTCACTGACCTCTGTGAAACTAAAACATTAAAAAAGGTTAATCTGTTACTTGGCTTACTTGCCTTTTTAAGAGGAGTCCAAAGGTTAATAAGATGGAAATGTTTTTTCAACAAACCTTGGTTGTAATATTTAACTTCCAGTTTGTTTCTGGGACTAGATCCACAAGGAAAGTTTTCCATACTGTGTGAAGTTATTTCAACATGGATGCTTTTGGTCCTGGCCTCTACTGCGGTGGTTTGAATCATGACTACGTATAAAATAACCTTGGGAGATTTTTGAAAGATTTTCAGCCTCCACCACAGCTCTAGTGAACAACAGTCTCTGGGGGTGTGGCCTGAACCACTACCATCAACACCACTAACCACGGGCTCAGAATGTTTCTTGTACCCAACCAGGTTTGGCAACAACTATCCAGAGCAATGAAACGCTCCCTGCTGATCAAAGAATGGAGGAGAGCCATGTCTTTACTTGGCCAAATATATTAGAAACTCAAAAGTGTGCTCTGGGGAACACCTACATCAGAATCTCCTGTTAAACTTATTTGAAAAGCCAATTCCAGAACCCTAATCTGAATTTACTAAATCTGAATTTCAGTGACTTGGCCATCTATTTTATATCAGGTGCCCAAGAGATTTCCATGCATGTTTAAATTTTAGAAACCTATATGAATGAGCAATAAACTGCCTAGATGGCTAGTCTTTTTGGTTATTTTCTAATCATATTTAATTCTATCATTGATCTGCAGGAACCATCAGAATCATTCTGAGAGATTGTTCTCATTTTTTTCTGTGTACTGAATTCTCCTTGGTGAAATCTGTGAATCCTTTCCCTAGATAATTTCACACAGGCACATATGCATATTTTTTTTATTTCAGGAAGTTCAGACTTGAGGCTAATTCATATGTCACATTAAGAACTGCTACCGTGGAAGAGGTAACTAAGTCAATCAACTTCAGTAAACGTTTTGTCTTTTAATTTATTTTTAATGTTTTCTTTATTTTTGAGAGAGAAAGAGAGACAGAGCATGAGTGAGGGAGGGGCAGAGAGAGAAGGAGACACAGAATCTGATGCAGGCTCTAGGCTCTGAGCTGTTAACACAGAGCCCCACGCAGGGCTTGAACTCGTTAACCGCGAGATCATGACCTGAGCCAAAGTCCGATGTTTAACCAACTGAGTTACCCAGGCACCTCAACATTTTGTCTTGATGGGTCTACTCCAGGACATGGCAGGGGTAAGGAAATCCAGAGAAATCTTGATCAGAAAGCTACAGTGGGACTGAGAACAAGGAGGAGGAAACTTATGCCTTAGTTAGAACCCTGCTTAACATGGAGTGCAGTCTGAATGGAGGGCTTCTTTTTTAAGACCCATGGATCCAAGAGTTTACAGAAACATTTCCTTCTCTCTGGCCCAAGAGGGGTATGATAGATAATAGAACTTTCTTCAATGCAATAAACATTTGTTTTAGTATCTACTGTATGCCAAGTGCTGCCAGGAACTGGAGGTACAAAGTTGAATCAGACACATGTGCTGATTTCAAGCAGCCCACAGCTAGTCATATATTCCATATTGCTGGATTTTTACACACAGCTGGCCTTCCCAAAAAGTTCACATAGTTGTGAAATATACAGCCTAAGACATTCACTAAACTTTGAGAGATTTTCCAGATTGCTATCCTATTTTGTCTTTAACTCATTGCTCAGTACATTCTTCTACTGGCTCTCAGCAACCCAGCTCCATCCTTTAGTTCTCCATATCTGCTTCTTACCCTCTGGATTTGGTGACCCATTTGCATTTATTTCTCTGGCATACAAAATTCACATATGTCCCTGGACATTTAAATCTCAGTGTTCCCATGTTTTTGGTGCTTCTGAAGCTCTGGCCCCCAATATCAACAGTTCTGGCCTTCACAATCCTTAGTAGCACAGAAGTTCCCAACCTAGGAAGCACCTTAATTTATTCATTCAACATTATCAAGTGTACCAGGCACTATTCTAGGCACTGGGAATACATCGGTGAGATAAATTGACAAATATCCCCAGGCTCTTGGAGTTTACATTTTAGTAAGAGGAGATTCGCAATAAATATATAATAGTTACATCACAAACACATAAGTAATATATGCAATAAATACAGTCCATTCTCATTATTCATACATTTCATATTTGCAAATTTTCCTACTTGCTAAAAGTTATTTGTAACTCAGAAATCAGTGCTCACAGTGTTTTCATGATCATTTGTAAACATGCCAGAGCAGTGAAAAACTTGTTACCTAACAGGCACATTCCTAAGTGAGGTCAAACAAGGCAATGCTTTCCCTATGAATGCTTTGCTCTCCTATTAATAAGTGTCTTTTCTTGGTCTACTTAGTGCCATGTTTTTCTCATTTTTGTGTCGTTAATGAGGTTGTTGTTTAAAATTCACACCACATCCCTCCCCCAGCAAGCATAGTTCTTAGTCTGTCTAGTGTTTCTTAGTGCAACAAGGCTCTGATGTCTCTTACACAGAAAATGTGTGTTAGATAAGCTTTTTTAAGGTATGAATTATAAGTTCAATGTTAATTAATCAGCGATATATGATAAGTGTGTCTTTAAACACAATCACACATAAAGTAGGGTTATATATTGATGGTTGAAGAAAGCATGGAGATCAAGAGCTATGGTTCAGTGTTTGCTAATTCAGTGTTCACAGAGAAATAACTACCGTGAATGATGAGAATCAGCTGTACATATTAGATCAGATTTTGGTTAATGTTATGGATAAAAAAATAAAGTTACAAGGTGTATTAGAAGTATTCAGTGTGGGGGTGTGCTTTTAAATAACAATTATAAATTTAGGTGATATTTGAGTGATGATGTGAAAGAGGTTAGGAAAGAAATCATGAAAATATCTGGGGGTGGGGAGGAAAGCATAGAAGGTAGAGAGAAGAGTAATCATGAAGGATGTAAGCTGGGAGAAGAATGGAAGGAGACCAGTGCAGCAAAAGAGAAAGTAGTAGAAGCTGAAGTCAAAGACTGAATTGAAAGCAGAAGATTCTGTAAAGACAATGGCCTTTTCTCTGAATGTAGTGGGAAGTCACTGGAGAGTCTTGAGTGGGAAAGTGACATGATCTGACTTATGTTTTAAAAGGATTTTGTTTTATGTTGAGCATAGACTGAAAGGAAACAAGAGTGGGAGAAGTTGGTCCATTAGGAAGCTTATATAATCCAGGGAAGAGATGACAGTGGCTTTGTCCAGAGTGTTAACAGTGGAAGTTGAAGAGTGATTGGATTCTGGGTATTTTAAAAGTAGAGCCAACAGAATTTGTTGCTGATGAAATGGGGTACATAATCAGTAGGGAAGAAGCAAGAATAATTCAAGTACTTTTACCTAAGGAACTGGTATAATAGAATTGCCATTTGATAAAATGAGCGAGCACTTATGGGAGGGGAAGATTTGGGAGTAGGATGATCAATAGTTCTATACTGTGCCCATTAGGTTTGAGATGTCAAAGAGACATTTGAGAGGAGATGTGAAATAGGTAGTTAGAAATATTAGTCTAGATTTCAAAGGACAGGCCTGGACTGGAGTGTTGTCATCCCATTAAAGCTATAATCCTGAATATCCAACAGTTTTACATGCCCAATCTTGATTGTATATCCTGGATATAGATATCCATATTTCTCCTGGTAGATAGAAAAAATAAGGTGCTCAAGTTCTGACCCTAGAAGCACTATAGCATAATGGAAGATGAGGAAAAACCAGCTAAGAAAACTAGAAGGAAGAGTAAGTGAGGTAGGAGGCAAAAACAGGAAAGTAATGTTGTCCAGGAATACCAGGGGAAAAAGTGTTTAAAGGAAGAGGAAGTGATCAACTGTGTCAAATTCTTCAGGTGGGACAAGAAATATGAAAAGAAAATTGAGCTTTGGATTTAGCACACAAAGATCATTAGTGACCTCGACAAAGCATTGCAGGCATGAAAGCCTGATGGTAGTATATTCCAGAGAGAACAGGAGATAAATTTGAGTCAGCAATCATAGACAAGTCTTTCAAGGATTATAGCTATAAAGACGAGGAGCAAAATGAGGTGGTAAATAGAGAGGATATAGGGTTAACAAAGTTTTTATTAATGGTGGGAGACATTAAAGCATGCTTTCTGTTAGAAGGCGATTTTTCATGTGTCTCTTGCATTTATGCATGTCTAGTGAGCAGAGATAATGGTTGCCTCTGTTCTTGGTTTTCTTTTCAAGGATATTTGTATAACGAACAGCTTTCGAAGACAAAGAAAGTATCTCCCTCCAGAACAAAGGGCAGACATATCTACTGCCCAGTATAATAAATAATTCAAGTTCCTTAAGCTCAGAATTCCTCTCCTATAATGCAATTTACTGTGTATGCAGGTGTCACCTGGCTCTTTTTGCATCACCACATGAGTATTAAGGCTCAGAGAACTAGCACAATAAAATGTTTATATCCTCTGACTACTGCTATTGCTATCAATAATAAAGCCCTTTGTTTCTGACCCAGGAGTCTCATAGCTTCTTCTTGTAGCCATGAAATTGTGACAGGCTAACTTGTGGTTTGATGTAGGTTAAAATCTCAGACCCTTCAGTTCTTGACCCTTATATATTGATAACAATCAAGTAGAGAAGAAAAAACTACTGGAGAAGAGAGAAGGGAGGATTTCTGTAGTAATGTCTTGAGTAGGTAAGAGGAGCTGGATCAAATGCATAAACACAGGATCTTAGGCATTTCTTCCATAGTAATAGAACAATGTAGAATATGTGGGAACAGATGCAAGTAGGTGAATTAGTATGGTTATTGGGATGTGTGGACTTTCTTTTGCCATTGCTTTGGCTCCTCGGTGAAATGAGAAGCATTTTCATTAGCTGAGAATGAAGTTGGGGAAGAAATATTAGAGACCTAAGAGAGAGGAAAAAGGTATAGAATAGTCATCTGTGTGTAGGAGGGAGTGTAGACATGGGAAAAACAGTTGGATTGATGGATGTCACTACAGCTGCAGTTCTAAGAGTGAGAATTCAGCAGGACACACTCATAAATGACCTTCATGAGTCAATCATAATAAATGAATGCTTATGGCTCTGGTCCTCTGGGTATTAAGGACCCAAGTGGGTAACAAGTTCTTTTTCTCATCCCAGGAACATTTGATGCATGGTCAAATATAGTGGATCCTATTCATCAATTAAGTGCTAGCACTTTTGCCCAAATGTTCTGGGGTTTATGTCTCTGTGCAAATAAAGCTTTAGATTCACATTTTAGTAACAGTAACAAGTGGCTATCTGATTTACATTGTTAAATTTTAATTGTATTACTAGAGAATGTCTGCTCTGATCAATTTGTGTCTTTTATTGGTGATGCTGTTTTCTAGCTTACTAGACATTTACTTTACTCCCAGATAATTACTGTGGCTTAGATTTTAATGTATTAATTAACTATCCTTATTAACTTTATGGCAAGAGTTTCAGCACAAAAATAACTTCTTACAAAAACATGCTTGATAATAAAATATTATAACCCTTTAACCTGCAGAAAGAAGAAGATTGTGAAGCAGGCAGCATTCAATTAAGTTGGTCCTGCTAAATAAATTTATTTTAAAGCTCAGGCACATGGACCAGTCCTGTGTCATGGCGAGACAGACTCACTACAGCAGCTGTCTTGGCTGGATAGCTTCTTCTCAGTCAAAACATTCAAGTCCCAGACACTTTTTTAAATTAGCAAAGCATGCCAAAAGGAAACATAGAGATGCCTGTATTTCTCAGTCTTTATTTAGTCAGAACTCTGTTATCTTTATTTGTTGTGATTGTTTAAGTAGCCAAAAACCAGGCACTTCTCAGCACCTCCCATGTGTCCACACTGCTTTGTATATTAGTCAAAATAGACTAGGCTCTGCTATGATCATCAATAGCCCCTCAAATTTCAGTGGCTAGCACAGTAAAGTTTTATTTCTCATGAATGCAAAACTCTAACCCTCTGCATATTGGATCACCCTCCTTCATCTTGTAGCTATGCAATTGTGGGCCCTTAAAGCTGCCACAGAGCCCCCAAGGTTGCCATTGTATGGGTAAAAGCCCTTGGGGGATTAAGCGGGATGGATTTGGCTAATATCACTTCTATTCATAGCACATTGACCAGAATCCAGTATATGGCCCTAACCCTAAAAGGCAGGGAAGCTGGAGAATGCTTCCTGCATCCTCCAAATGGTTGGAAAGCCCCAGGGGAGTATATCAGTTTCCTAGGGCTGTTGTAACAAACTGGGAAACTTGAGAAAACAGAAATTTATTCTCGCACAGTTCTAGACGCTAGAAGTCTAAAATCAAGGTGTCGTTAGGGCCATGCCCCCTCTGAGACTCTGAGTGCAACTCCTCCTTGCCACCTCCTAACATCTAGGCATGACTATCAATCCTTGGCATTCCTTGGCTTGCAGCTGCATGACTATAGTCTCTGCTTCTGTTATCACATAATTCTCACCCTGTATGGCTCCGTTTTCACATAGCATCTTTCTCTTCCAGTAATATTTGATTAGGGCCCACCCTATTGACGTCACCTTAACTTGATTATATCTGCAAAGACCCTATTTCCAAATAAGTTCACATTTACAATACATGGATTAGAGTTTCAACATAATTTGGAGGGACAGAATTCAACCCACAGCAAGGAATAAGCTCAGAGTGTTAGGAAAATACACAGGAGTTACACTTGGGCCAGAAGAACTTCCTAGCTTAGAAAGAGACATTTCTAACTCCCTAAAATCATCAGTGGACTGTCAAGCGAAAACATGAAAGAAGGGCATTCCAGGCATAGGAAGCAGTATGTTCAAAGGTCCAACACAACAGAGAACCTGATGCACTATGCAAACAGTTTTGTCTTGCTGGAGATGAAGTTCAAGGTAGGAAAGTAAAAAGAGATGGGGCTTAAGGGTTTTTAATGGTTGAGACTTTATCTTTAGAGCCAAAAGTTTTAAGCAGGGAAGTGACAGTATGAGACTTTAAGAAGAATCATCATGACTACAGAATGAAACAAACATTGAAGGAGACAAGATTGGAATTAGGAATGATTATAATGACCTAGGTAAGAAGAGGCGGCAGCGCTAGGAATGGTAGTGATGGTGAAGGGAAGAGGGTGGATTTTGGTGATGTTAGGAGGGAAAATTATGCTTTATGATTGTTACTCTGAAAGAGAGAGAATGGTAAAAGACCCCCTGTTTCTGGCTAGATGTGGCATATAATTTAATGAGACAGGGAACAAAGGTAGAGGAGCAGGTTTGTCAGGGGATAGACTAAGGGTGGGAAAGTTGCTGAGATACCTTACATGTTACAAGGAACCCAGGCAGTTAGGTAAACATGTCAGCTACAATCCACGTGCTCTTTCAACCACATCCTGTTGCCTACGAAAGCCACACTAGCAAAATTCTAACTAGCAGAAAACAAAAATAGCAGTATATTATTTAGAATGGTATAACAGGAGTGTAAGACTTATAACAGGAGTTCATTGAATGGAAGGTCCTTGAGATCCAAGAAAGAACAATCTTGAAGGAGGAAAAGATTCTCAAGCTTGATCTTTGAACTAGAGAATTCGGAGAACCAAAAAGAGGTCGGGAAAGCGTACCATAAGTGGGTGAAAACGTGTAGAGAATGTGCTTGGCCTCCTGGAGTGGGCAGTCCAATCTGAGTGACGGTGTGAGAGAGAAAATTAGATGCGGCAGGTGAAGACAGATGAGGCAGGGTTGACACTCAAACAGCAAGCTTTCCACAGTGTCATCTTACCAAAATAGCACTACCTTTCTCACTCTGGAGAGCATTTCCTGCTTTCTTTCAGTAGGGATGATTAAATGATTGAATGAATGATTAATGATTGAATGACTATTTCAACCCAGGATCATCAAATCACTTAAGTTTCCTTTTGGTCCATGAGTTAGCATCCTTGCCTATGCTTATTATTTTAGTGACTTTTTTTTCTTTCAATGAGAAAACAAGGCTACTTTTTAAGGGTAAGAAATATTATTTTACCTGTCCAACAGTGGGAATTTATTCTAGTCTCAGGGGAGCTACCATAGGCCAGTAGTCAGGATGTTTTTGTTCTCAACCACTAATGAGCTGTAGAACCTTGGTCACTGGGTCTCTCCTGGCTCTGGTTTCTTCATTTGTAAAATAAAACACCAGACCACACCATCTTTAAGGCTTCTCCCAGATCTAGTATTTTATGATTCCTTTTTAATCTTTATAAGCCATGTTTGATTTATTAGTCTCCTGAATACATTCAGCTCCAATGATGCAAGAGCATTATAAAGAGCTGAATTTTTACTGTTTTCACAATATCAAAATGACTTTATTATTTTAATTCAATTAACTAAATATTCAGATATTTTCACAGCTGGTCAGTTCCATTCATTTATTGAATGAAACTGCACATGGTTGGAGCCAATTCCTTTCAGCTTCCCCACCAGCTCATCATCATTAGACTGGTCCCAGTGAGGGCTGCCAGTTCAGTTACCTTACTTCAACAGTATCTGAAAAGGGTGATTTAATCAAGGACTTTAGAGTAGAAGTTCTGCAACTTTCATGTGCTTAAGAGTCACCTGTGTGAGGATTTGTAAATGCAGATTCCTGGCCCCTAGCCTTAGAGAGTATGGTTCTGAAGGCAAGGGGGAGAACCCAAGCCTGCATTCTCACAAGCTCAGCTAAGAGTCTGATGGAGGAGTCTGTTGATCATGATAAGAGAAATACTATTTAGAGAGAAAGGGTTTTGTTGTGAAACATCAAGTTGAAACTGACTGAATTATGTATCAATTTTAAGCCAGTAATTTAACAGCTGGTATTTATATGTGCTGTTTTTTGCAATGTAAGTATCTAGGACTACTATTTGGCTCTGAAATCAGCAGCAGATCACTCTGAGGATAGTTGGAAAAGTGCATAGCTATGAGTGACTACCAACATTTTTGCCTCTTTCTGGCTTTATTATGCTGCTCTGCCAGATTTATGTTGTCTACTTCTTATCTGGGATCATCAATTTGCACTGATGCTGATTGAGAAGAAGTCCATCTCTCTCTGAAGCATCCAGTCTTTCTGGTCCAGGATCCATGTCTCAGACCAGGACTCTGTTGTCTTCCCAGCTTGCTCTCTGCCCTGTCCTCCTCACAGTGGCTCTACTGTCACCCAAATCTGTACAACTGAACTTAAGAATGGAGGGACTGCTGTGACAAACTCTGTGATGACTCTCTTTTGAGAATCCTTGAGAGAGTTTTGTACTTCTGATCAGGGAGAGATTTTAATGAAGGTCCCCAGTGTCACATGAGAAGGAGATTCTTTTTGGAGTTGATAACACGCTGGAAAACATTTTTGCATTTTTAAGAGGGTCGGTTAGATCTTTGCCTTTTGACTCTTTTCATTTTACAAGTTGGCTTCTGTTTACAGAAATTTTACAATTTACAATAATATATCTACAAACAGTGAATTCGTTTATTTCGCTGATCACATTTGGAACTGAACTGACCAGTGTGTCTGATAGTATATAGGCACAGAATGACTTGGAGTCATAAGTTAATTCCCCACTGTACCTAGAATAGCCAAAGCCACATGGTCCTCAGCCTTTATTCACCACATGTGCTTCTAAAATTCAGAATCCTACTCCCCACTTTCAATATTCTGATTCAATGGTCTTAGGCTGGAGCTCAGGAAACTTTAGAATTAAACATCCCAGTGATGACCACACTTAGTGTAGTGATGACCACACTTGGTGAAATATTACCTACCATTTCAACCTTTCAGGTTTACAGGTTCCTTAGACATGCCATGTCTCAAGGTCATTATTCAGTTTCCCTCTGCTGAAATGCTTTTCCTTTTTATCCAACCAGGAAGATTTCAACTCTTCCTCTGAAGCCCAGCATAAATACCCTTTCTCCTGTAGCTGTTCTCAAACCCTCTCTTCACCACAATTCTTTGCTACCTTGTCTGTACTCCTATTACATTTTTAAATAACTTAGCAGAATATTCTACAGATAGCTATTCATATGCCTACCTTTCTGTGAGCTCCTGGAAGGCAGGATCCCTGTCATCTTTGTTTCCTTAGAGCCCAGAATTGTATCTGACATGTGTCAGTTACTTTAAAGTGTCTTGATTCTAATAAGCTGATAGGGTGATAGGGTGATAGGGACACAGGTACAAGTATATGACACACCTGTAAAAGCTGATACACAGGTAATGGTTGTCTTATTCCAATTTTTCTAAAATATATATTTGATCTTTAGAGTTCTTCCAACAATAAAAAGGCACAATAGGAGATGAGACTTTAGTCTTAAAGTAACAGGAGGCTCTATCTTGTGTAACTATTGTGTAAACTATTCTTTCCACTTTGGTAGCATTCACCAAAATCAGGTTATAGAATAAATATTTTCTCTATTGTGTGTATTGGTTTGTGATGGAATAAGTGCTTCTGGGGGGTGCACAGTAAAGAAAAATAGAGGCAGAAGAGGGGAATTTCAGTGACAGGAGTTGGAAATAGATTTCCTCATTAGGAAAGCTTCTTTTTTATCTCCAGAGAGGAGGCCATTTTCCACCTTGTCTTTGTCTGTTGTGAATCTTCTCAGAAGCAGCAACTCCATGGAAACAGGCATTGCTGTTGTATGTCAGGTATTTAGGCATCTACTAAGTGGAGATGAAAAGAATATAGATGTGGCAGGAGAGAGGAGAGGCAACAGAGAAGAGTTCAGGGGACAGCATTTTGATTGGGGTTGGATATCTTGCTAGTGGGAATAATGTGTGGCTGGTGGGGGATGTAGTGGCATCTATTGCCAGTCTTCTTATTTCAGTTGTCAAAGGATCTTCCATCTGTCCTCCTTTATTCCAATTAGCTGTAAAGAACCTGGCATGAGGAGCACCAAACAGAATCTGAAAGCGATGCAGCACTTGAAAAAATTTCAGGTTAGGGACGCCTGTGTGGCTCAGTCAGTTGAGTGTCTGACTTCAGCCCAGGTCATGATCTCACAGTTTGTGGGTTTGAACCCCACATCAAGGCTTTGTGTTGACAGTGTGGTGCCTGCTTCAGATTCTCTGTCACTCTCTCTGCCCCTCTCCTGTTCTCTCTCTCTCTCTCTCTCTCAGAAATGAATAATCATTTAAAAATATTTCAGGTTAATTCTATAATCTGTTTTCCTCCTATATACCCACAAAATTCTGAAATTCAGCTTGAATTCAGCCCAGAATCAAAAATTTCTGAATCTGTCTTCCAGTAAATATTTTAAAAATGTTTACATCTATTATATTTCTCTCCACAACGATGCTATGAAGGAGACAGGCACTGTAAGAAGTGTTTTGTAAATGAAGAATTTAAGGTCCAGTAATTTTCCTGAGGTCTCTCAATTGATGATGGCAGAGCTACAGCTGAATAAAATCCCTCTCTTCTAGCTATGCTGAGGTACAGGTTTGGGTGTGAAGAGATGAAGGCCTATTATTTTCCCTCCCAGAGAGAAAGCATGAAAGAATAATAAAACTAGGAAACTAAATATCCAGCTCAGCCATTTCAGATTGTGGTGTGATGCTCACTGAGCTGGTGATGGCAGATCTGTGAACAATAGAGTCAGAAGTGGGGGCTTTAACCTGAAGGTAATGACAAACTCAGTGTGGGAAGAATCAATAGATTACTATGTGACTCATTGAGCTTTGTTATGAACAGCAATCTTCACAACGAGCACCTTATTGCCACAACACAGCAAGATAAAAAAAGGCTTCTTCAGATCATAGGAATTAAAGCTACTACCATGTTGAAAAGAAATCATTTTTTATTAATTTTTAAAAGGTTTATTCATTTCTCAGAGACAGAATGTGAGCAGGGGAGGGACAGAGAGAGAGAGAGGGAGACACAGAATCCGAAACAGGCTCCAGGCAGTGAGCTGTCAGCACAGAGGCCAACATAGGGCTCAAACTCACGGACCTTGAAATCATGACCTGAGCCAAAGTCGGATGCTTAACCGACTGAGCCACCTAGGTGCCCCGAGCAGAAATCATTTTTAAAAGCATTTATCACCTATCTCCCAGCTATTGGGTGCAGAGAACAAAGGCAACATTCTCTTCCAAACCCCTGAGTACTATGTGGCACCAGTTATCATTTCCCCAAACATCTGATAAGAATTGGTATTAGACTAGCAGATTCTGGATCATTCGGGGGTGAGATGATGATGGGGGTTTACAGTCCTGAACCTCCAAGAAAATGATCCCCCTTTTTAATCAGTATACATCTATAAGAGCCTGAACCCATCTGACCATAATTGTCTCTTTGGATGGAAGTGAATGGATGCATAGGAGCACCAGACTAATGGTAAGCTATTTAGGCTTCAATAAAGCTCTCAACAGTGTTTGGAGATGAAAGTCCATGAAAATGACATAGATATGTGGACAACATAGTGGAAACTAACATAGTAACTAATTAATTGGTTTCTAAAAAGGCCTAGATCAATAACAGTGCTGCTGCCTATTATCTTTCTCCTTTTTAAAATGACTTTTTAAGGCATACTTTACATATCATATAAATCACTCACATCAAGTGTACAAATTTAGTGCATTTTCTAAGTTAGGCAACCACCACTCTAAATCAATTTTTGGAACATTTCCATTGACCCAAGATTTTTCATGCCATGTTTTAGGTCAATCCCCACCCCCACCCCACCCCAGGTAACCACTGATATACTTTCTATTTCTATACATATTTGCCTTTTGTGGATATTTCATGTAAAGAGGAGCATATAATATGTGATCTCTTGTGTCTTATGTCTTTTACCTCACATAATGTTTTTGAAGTTTATCAACATTGTGGGATATCTCCCACTCTTTCTTATTGCTCAATGGTATTCCACTGTATGAATATACACATTTTGTTCATTCAGTCATCAGATGATGGACCTGTAGATTGTTTCAAGTTTGGAACTATTATGAATAATGCTGCTGAGAACATTAGTGCGCAAGTCTTTGTGTGGTTGTAGGTTTTCATTTTTCTTGGGTAGATTCCTAGGAGTGAAATTGGTTTTTTCTTATCTTTGCTTCCATTAGTGTGGAATTCCATTAACAGGGTGACTCAGGTGACTATGTGTCACCCAAATCCTCCTTTTGAAAATCAAAGTGAAAAGGAAGTGTGGATCAGGTAGCCAAGAGATATTTGAGGGCAGAATTCCCCCAAGGTGCTAGAAAAAAATTTCCCTGAGAAATGGTTCAAACATTTTATGATAAAGTTGAATAGTGAAAACAGTTGTTTGTATTATGGTAACATCAGTTGTCCCCTGGGTTCTCTCATTGGTTTTTCTAGTCCAGCTGGGACCACTAACTTTCCTTTAACACAAAGTTCCCAACATTAGGGCATATAATGCAAACTCCTTAGCATGCTTTTCAAGGTCTTCATGGTGTAATCTGAATATACTACTATCAGTTAGGATATCAAATCTTGTCAGATAAAGAGTCTTTTCCAGGTGTTTCAAGAGAGGAAAAATAACACAGGAAATTTGTCTTACAGGTATTAGAAAAGCTAAAAGGCCAAAGGGGATGATGATGAAGACACATAGATATTAACAGATAATTATAGATAGAAGCTGCCTCCTCTGTCCCTAGGGCTGGTGGGACAGTGGGAGAGGGTGTTATTAGAGTCAAAGGGTACCTGAACACTTTGGCCCAGCAGACTGGCTTTGAAAAGAGGGAGGAGAGCCTCTGTCTGCCAGAGACATCATCCAATGCAGAGAAAGGTTGAAACATTCTTGTTTACATTTTCTCCTGCCTCCAGTCTCCTGACAGTTCACCCTTTGGCCAACTTATCTGTCAGCCAGTTGGCAAATGCATCTGAAAATCAGGACAGGGCAGGTAAAATACAAGACAACAAACAGATTAAAGTCTAGCTCTGCCTAACCACTTACCTTAATTCACAGTTCTCAGAATATAAATATAATTAAACTTTAAGCTTCCCAAATAGAGTTAGTAAAAATTTATGAAAATTTTCTGTGTTTTGAATAGACTTACAGTGCTAGACTATCCAGACCAATGGTTTCTGAAATCCTTGATGAGGAACCACTAAGAAGAATCAGATTTGTTTTGTTTTATATGTTAAAACTTCCAAGTAAAATTCTCATTGAATAAAGGAGTCTGTGGCTTTAAAAAGGTAAATGTTCACTGTTTAGTCTAGCTTTGCACTTTATAAATGGGTAAACTGAAGCATGGAGAGTTTAGTGACCTTTTCAAGATCTGTCAAGTCTCCTCCTACAGCACAGAAATGTTTGTGGGGACAGAGCTGGGACTCAAGTTGCCAGCACTCTGTCCACTCACCACCAACCTTTACACTAAAGCAGTGGCTCTCAGCTTCTGGTGTCCCTAAGATTGATTCACCCAAAGAACTGTAAATATATATGTAAATGTCTTCCCTCCCCCACATCAGAATATCCAGTGTCAGGGCTAATGCATCTTTTATATTTTTTTAAAGTCCTAAAGGCATTTAGATACAACCTCTAGAACAACTTCTCTAGAGAACTGTTCACTAATCACCGAGGTTCTTCAATCAAGATTAAATTCAATTATAATCAGTCCACCTTCTATTTGTATAGCACTTTCCCGTTTATTATTTAGTTTAATCATAGCTGAACCCTGGGTGGTAGATCACAATGGAGACTACAACTTGCGCAAAGTCACACAGCAGGGCATGAGCCAAAGCATTGGAATGCTGTGTTTCTGACATCCAGTCTAGTGCTCTTGCTTATCACTGCAAGTTGGCCTTCTCTACTCCAATTACTATGGCAGGAACATAGCATTTTAGAATGATTTCCAACAATAAAACCATATAAAATTTCTGTTTCCTTAACCATTATGAATCTCATGAAAACAGTAGTAAAGGTGTGTTTCTCCACCATGCACATTTACTACCTATAAGAAAACCACCCCCTCAAAAATCTTCCCCAGTGATTAGAGAAATCCCTCAGCACTTGCATCTCATGTGCTTGGAAGAATGTTATCCTTTCAGCATCACACAGGGCTCACTATGCTCCTCCCCTCAAATTCTAGCCACAGTGGACTTTCTTTTTTCTCAGTGCTCTTGTGTGTGGGTCCCATCCCACTTCTCCATCTTAGTGAAGACTGGACAAGGAACACAGGCATACCTCAGAGATATTGCCAATTTAATTCCAGACCACTGTAATAAAGCAAATATTGCAATAATGTAAAGCAAATTAATATTTTGGTTTCCCAATGCATAGAAGAGTTATGTTTACTATAGTGTAATAAGCATGCAATAGCATTACATCTAAAAAATGTGCATACCAAAATAATTTCAATAGTCGTATTGAAAATCTCTGATTATAGATCACCATAACAAATACAGTAATAATGAAAAAGTTTGAAATATTGTGAGAAACAAAGATGTAACACAGAGACACAGTGAGCAAATGTTAAAAAATTACACCAATAGACTTGCTCAAGACAAGGGAGACACAAATCTTCAATTTGTAAAACACACGTATCTGTGGAGTGCAATAAAGTGAAGCACAATAAAGCAAGGTATACCTGTAGATTTAAAGAATCATCTAGAATTAGGGACCACTGTTATAAGTCATATGTTTTCCTAAAATTAAAAATTATTATCAACATGTGGGAATTAACTCTTTGATTTTGGAGCCAGACTTCCCATAAGTCTGCAAAAAGAAAGGAAACAATAGGCTTTTCTTTGTGAAAATATATATTCATTTTTTATAACAAGTACCTCATTAAAATGTGATATCTTCATGCTTTATCCTTAGATGATAACGTTAGATGTGCAATTTAATAACTTCCATAGATTTGCTTTTCTCTGCCTAATATCAACAAACCACAAGGCTGAAAGGCTCAAATTAGGAGAAATTTGAATCATTCCCTTCATCCTTTTGTGCTTTCACTTTCGTGCCTCTCTTTTCTATTAGCAACTAGAAGAGAGATTAATTTTATATACATACTTCCCTACCCAGATATCAGAACAACCATCCAACAGGAAGTAGTATGCTTAAGAAGATAATGGTTCAGAATGTTTAAAATCAGAACTGCCTGAAAAATGCAAAACATATGCTTTCCTCTGTCTGAAATTCTTTCATTTTCTTATCCACAATTATATTTCTCAGCTGTTCCAAGCTCTCTACCCTCCCCACTCTCACCTCCCCCGCCCCCAGCATACCAGCTGCTAGGTATAGCTTAATTTAAATGCAGTGTTGGGGATTTCTCTGCAACTACTACCCTCCAATTTACAAACATAGTTCCAATACAAATTCTGTGATGATGCAGTCTTTGGAATTATAGAACCAACCTTCTGTAAATTCTTCTCTAAAGTACTTTAAACCTGGTCAGAATTAAAGGATCTTCGAAGATGAATAGAGCCCAATATGTCTTGAAGGAGGACAGACAGTAAAACATGTAAACAAATGATATGAGTGCTAAGAACTACAGTAATGTGAACAAGAAATTATGACAACCCATAGGAGGAAGAAATTGCCCTGGGGAAGTATATTGTAGGAATTCTTTCCCAGGAAGCACCAACAGAATGGAATCTTGGAAACTACATAGGAGTTTGCTAAGTAACTGAGACAGGGAAGTGCAGAGGGGAACCTAACAGCTCAACTGAGGAATTGAAATCTGTCCAGAACTGCAGAGCAAGGCATGAAACTACAAAAGGAGACCTGAAGGATGAGCAGGCTTGTGAGGAACATTCTGTAGAGTGAGGAGCCTCTGGTCTTCTGTGGGACAATTGGAGAGGACTTTTGGAGTCCACTCAGCGCCATCCTATTCCTGGGAACTACTTTAACAAATCCTCTGAATGAGAGCAGCCATCTTCTCATGAGACCTCACAACTTCACCTCCCTGACCTCCATGATTGGTCTGGCAGTGGAGGACTGACCAGCAGTGGACCAGTCACAGGACCTCAGCTCCCCTGCATTGGTGATTGACCAGGGGCTTAGTAAGTAGTAACACACACGGGCTCAGAGGAAAGGGGGTCACGTGGTGTTCCTTACTTGCTGCAGAAGAACCTGAATCAAAGGGTGTTGCAGCCCAAGGACATTCCTTTGCCTGGTAGAGAAAATTATTAATGTGTATCTAGAAGAGAATATACAGTTTGGGGCACACATACAGAAGAAGAAACATGAGCCACTGAGAGAGAATTGTTTAATGTGTATCTAGAAGAGAATTATACAGTTTCGGGCACACAGAGAAAAGCAGAAACATGAGCCATTGAGAGTGAATTGTGACAGCTTTTAATGCCTTCCTTCTAGACTAGGAAGTCACCAAAGCTTTCCCCTTCCTAAAACTTGATTCTCCAGGGATTTCTTATACTCTGTGTCACTGCCATCCCAGCCACTCACCCTACATCTCCTTAGCCTTCTGAACTACTTTGAATTGGGTTTTTGACAGGAGCACCCAGGTGGACTAATGATGAAGTCCTCATCCACCCCTCCTCTACCAGAAATTCCCACAGCTTCCCAGCATTTATGGAAAGAGGCAAATCTCCCATGTCTTAATCTCAGTCCAAAGCTCCATGTCAAAAAAATATTTTGACTAAAAAAGAAATATTGCCATTCTTAGAGACTCCTGACAACAACAAAAAAAATGACAGCTGCTGTTAAGTATAACCCTGACCGAGTTCTTAAGCTACTAAACCAGTTGCACAAGAAGCAAATATAAGTACGATCGTAACTTCAAAACACCGAGCAGGCAGGGACATGGAGTCACTGTTGTTGGTGAGCCTCTCCAACTTTAGTCTACCTATTTGAAGATTACACAGACGCAATTTGGAAGGTTATGTCTGTGGCCTTTATTTCCACCACCCTAATACAGTAGTAACATGATCAGATGTGCATTTTAATAATATTTTCCTGGTTTACTTCTTGGAGAATTTCTGTGCTGTATGTAATTCTTCAAAGTGAGTATAAAGTGAGTTAATCCAGTGTATGGGTAGAAGAATCAGAAACCATGCTTGTCAAAGGGTACAAACTTCTAGTTATAAGATAAATAAGTTCTGGAGATGTATTATATAGCATAGTGACCACAGTTAATAATTCTGTATTGTATATTTGGAAGCTTCTGAGAGAATAAATGTTAAAAGTCCTCACCCATCCACCCCTACACACACACACACACACACACACACACACACAAATTGTAGATATGTTAACTAACCCTATTGTAATCATTTTGCAATATATCAAATCATTATGTTGTATACCTTAAACTTACATTATGTCATATGTCAATTATGTTTTAAGAAAGTTGGAAAAAATAAAATTAAAAAATGCAGTTTGAAAAAAAATGCAGTTTGAGAGGGGAAGAAAAAAAGAAATCATGCTTGCTTCCAAAAAATCCCACTGACCAATACAGAAATAAATATTCAGAATATATGTTAAGATATCAAGTCAAAGGCAAAGTGCATCTAGGCCAAAGACTAGTTGCTTGAAACAGTGTCCTGGAATTAAACTTGGCTTCCCTTCATTTAGAAAGGAAAAGGTGGTCTTTGTCAACATTGAGGGTCAGGTTGAAAAGGCCTTTGCAAGCAGAGTGCTGAGTTACCCAACTGAGCTGATGGAGCCTGTCTGTCTCCAGTCCTGGGCAGATAACACACTAAAGCACTGGCCTCAGCTTCTCAAGGGCAAACCCCAGAGACCACATTCCTGTAATCTGGCCTGAGTCTGAGCGTTCCCATAGCACAGAGGGAAGTGAGACTGTCTCTGACTTGCCAAACCCCATCTGAAAAAGCACACCCCACTGGCGGCAGCCTCTTCTCCCAAGAATTCTGGGAAAAGATCCAGACAGAAACACTTTATGTGGGGCAAGTGAAGCTTCACTTTAGCATCCTGTTTCCTCTCCTGGCAGGCAGACATTTTTCTTTTTGTCTGTTACAGAAACTAGAACTGGATCATGTGCTTGGGATACTTAAAAGATGGAAATCAGTGACTAAGGGAAAAACTGCAAGGGAAGTTACATAAGAGTGGCAGGGGAGAGGAAGGAGGGCTGAGTGACTTT
The DNA here is from genome assembly GCF_018350215.1 of Panthera leo. Lineage (NCBI taxonomy): Eukaryota > Metazoa > Chordata > Mammalia > Carnivora > Felidae > Panthera > Panthera leo. The sequence goes on along the minus strand of NC_056689.1, from coordinate 20,302,603 downwards.
AACTTAGATCAGCAATGTAAATCCCATGAGTAGAGCAAATATCTCTAGTGAGGAGGCTGAGCTGGGGTCAGCTTGCTGGAGGAACTTGCATTATCCCCAGAAAGTAGGCTTTGGGAACTGTGGACCAACTGCCATGTTTAGGAGAGTCTCCTGTTTTTACGTGAAAATGAAATGGTTAACTTTGGGGTAGCAAGAGCACTGAAACTGCAATTAAAATGAAAACCCATTCTTATTGGTTGGCTTCTATGAAAGCCCCTTTTCCTCAGTCTTTGACTAGTCTGGAATCTCTCAAGGACCTTCCAACTCTGACCAGTATATATGAAGTTTCAAGGCTTTTATTTATTAAAAATAGCTTTGTTATTGTTTTTCTAATTTTATATGCTCCTTGGAGGAAAAAAAATTAAGGAAATATAGAAAAGTAAAATGGTAAAAGTAAAATACAACCCAGAAACCCAGAAACTACTATAAACATTTTGGCAATAATCTTTTCATTCCTGCCCTTGTTTCCAGCTTTCCTATATCCTTTCAAGCATTCATGGAACACAGTAATAGGCACTACAGTTTCAAAGATATGTGCAAGAGAAAACAGTATTGGGGCACCTGGGTGGCTCAGTCAGTTGGGTGTCCGACTTCACTTAAGTAATGATCTCACAGATCTTGAGTTTGAGCCCTGGATCAGACTCTGTGCTGACAGCTCAGTCTGGTGCCTGCTTCAGATTCTGTCTCCCTCTCTCTCTGCCCCTCCACCCCCCTCATTTAAAAATAAATAAACATTAAAAATTTTTTGAGAGAAAATAGTGTTTCTGTCCTCATGCTTTAGAATCTAGCTGTCCTTTAAGATTTTCACATCCCTGTGCATAAACACACACATACATAGACAGATGTACATAGGTATTGATAATTTAAAACAATATGTTAGATCATTTATCATTTTACACAAATGAAATTGTTTTAAAATCACCTGGTAATCTATTTCTCCATTCAATAATAAACCATAAATATTCCATCAATATAGATCACAATGTTAATGGCTCCAAAATGAGATTGCTCAGTGAATGAACATTTTACATTTCAGCACAAAATTGCCACACTGTTCTCCACAAAGTCTGCACCAATTAGAGCAGGCAATAACTATGTGTAGAAAACCTAGTGCCCTACATCTGATTTACCATTACCTTACCATTGCCGACCATATTTATACTGACTTTTTTTTACATTCATGGTTTGCTTTTTTTCCCAATGGAATTTATCCATATTTTCCCCATTTTTTCATTGTTTCTTTTTTATTATGTTTAGAAAAGCTTTCTCTATCATAAAGTTATTTTTAAATATATTTTCTTCTAACATTCTTCTTTTTCCCTTTTTATATTTAAACCTATGATCCATCTGGAATTTAATTCAGTGTAACAATTTACATAATGATACAGATGTATTCTTTCCTACATATACCTAAAAATTGTTATTTCAAAGGACTATTTTTATTCATTGTCTGCAAACTTCATGGTGTAATTTTGTATTTCTTCCACATGCACACTAATGCTAGAAATTCCACAATTAGAGATTGGTTTTTAATCCTTAATTAAAATATAAATATCCTATGAAGAGGTAATACTTCGAGGTTTGGCAATCATTTCTTTGACTTGGTGTAAACCGAAGCTTTTCTAGGAGCAATACAAGATGTGTGGGATGAATTTTGGTTTGGGTTTTTTTAAAAGAAGTATAATTGACAAATAAAATTGTAAGTTATTTAAAGTGTACATTGTGGTGACTTGATATACATTGTGAAAGGATTCCCACCATTTAGTTAACTAATGCATCTATCACCTCACATACTTATCTTTTTGTGTATGAGAACATTTACATTCTACTCTCAGTACATTACAGTTAGACAATAAATAGTGTTATCAACTATAATCACCATGTTTTACTTTAAAACCTCAAACTTTATTCATCCTATAGCTGACAGTTTATGCTCGTTTACTAATCTGTTCTTATTTCCTCCTCTTCCCACTGCCTGGAAACCAGTTTTCTACTTTGTTTTTATGAGTTTTATTTTTTCCCACATATAAGTGATATCATACAGTATTTGTCTTTCTCTATCTGGCTTATTTCACTTAGCATAATTCCTTCCAGGTCCATCCATGTTGTTAAAAATGAAAATATTTCCTTTTGCCATGACTAGATCATATATATATATATATGTATATATATATATATATTCATATATATTCATATATTCATATCACATCTTCTTTGTTCATTCATCTGTTGACAGACACTCAAGTTCTTTCCATATCTTGACTCTTGTGGATAATGATGCAATGAACAGGGTGATGCAGATATCTCTTCTATATCCTGTTTTCATTTCCTTTGGATATATACCCAGAAGTGGGATTGCTAGATCATATGGTAGTTCTATTTTTAAATATCAAAATTTTTGAGGATTGGAAGATATAGCATTTCTGGAGGAAAAGAAACACTGAGCAGAGAATTTGATATTGCTGGATCTTGGAGCTAGTGGTAGAAAATGATGAGCTATTAGGTCAAATGGGAGGGGGTGGAACCCAGATGCTGGTGCATTTTATAGGCTTTTTAAGAGACAAGCTTCTCTCTTACTGGAGGTGAGGAGGCACACAAATGGTTAAACATGACAGGTTTAGGTTTGGGGTAGATCATTCTGATGGCTTTGTGGGTAATTTATTTCAGAAGTAAGAGAAGGTAAAACCCCATAGGAGGCCATGGAGATAGAAAAATTGAGAAATAACAAGCTCTGAATAAAGATTTGGGCATTAATTGATGGTAGGGAGCTGAGGGATTTAAGAAATATGTATGTGGTAAAATTAACATGTGAGGGTAAAGGATGCGGGGGTGACAAGGATGATGTCTAGATTTCTAGCTTGTGACTGGATGGATGGTGGTACCAACCCAATGGAACAGTGCATGCAAAAATGATTAGTGATTAATCCCCAGGAAAATGCAGATTAAATTCACACATCCACCAAAATTACCATATTAAAAAAAAGACCGACGATACCAAGTGTTGGTGAGAACCAAGAAATTGAACTCTCATATGCTGCTGATAGTAATATAAATTGGCACAACCCTTTCAAAAAGCATTGAGAAATATCCACTAAGGTCACACTTATGTAAAACCTTGAGCCTGCTATCCCACTTTTGGATACATGCAACAGAATTAGGTAATAGAAATGTGTGCATATGTTTGCCACCCCCCAAAAAAAGTACAACAATGTATAGTTTTACTACTTATGATAGTCCCAAACTGGAAATAAGAAAAAAGGTCCATCAGAAGTATAATGTAAAAACAGTGTGGAGGTTCTTCAAAAAATTAAAAATAGAACTACCCTATGACCCAGCAATAGCACTGCTAGGAATCTACCCAAAGGATACAGGAGTTCTGATGCACAGGGGCACACGTACCCCAATGTTTATAGCAGCACTTTCAACAATAGCCAAATTATGGAAAGAGCCTAAATATCCATCAACTGATGAAAGGATAAACAAGATGTGGTTTATATATATAATGAAATACTACTTAGCAAGAGAAAGAATGAAATCTGGCCATTTATAGCAGCATGGTTGGAGCTGGAGAGTATTATGCTAAGTGAAATAAGTCAGGCAGAGAAAGACAGATACCATATGCTTTCACTCATATGTGGATCTTGAGAAACTTAACAGAAGACCATGGGGGAGGGGCAGGGGAAAATAAAAGTTACAGAGAGGGAGGGAGGCAAACCATAAGAGACTCTTAAGGACTGAGAACAAACTAGGGGTAGATGGGGGGTGGAGGAGAGGGGAAAGTGGGTGATGGGCAGGGAGGAGGGCACTTGTTGGGATGAGCACTGGGTGTTGTATGGAAACAAATTGACAATAAATTATATTAAAAAAAGAAGTATAATGTAAAAAAATTATAGTTTATTATTATAACAGAACATCACACAATTATGAGAATGGATGTGCTACAGCTACATACAACAACATGGATGAATCTCATAACATAATACAGACATACCTCATTTTATTGCACATTGCTTTATTGTGCCTCATAAATACTGTGTTTTTTACTAATTGAAGGTTTGAGCAAGTCTATCCGTGCCATTTATCCAACAGCATTTGCTGACTTCATGTCTCTGTATCACATTTCGGTAATTCTTGCAACATTTCAAATTTTTTCATCATATTGTATTTGTTATGGTAATTGGTAATTAGTGATTACTACTCTTTGAAAACTCAGAAAATGATTAGTATTTTTAACAATAAAGTATGTTTTAATTAATATCTGTACATTATTTTTTTACATATAACACTATTGCTCAGTTAAAAACTATGGTATAATGTAAACATAACTTTTATATTCACTGGGAAACCAAAAAATTCATTTGACTTGCATTATTGCAATATTTGCTCTATTGCAGTAGTCTGGAACCAAACCTGCAGTAACTCTGAGGTATGCCTGTCTCAAGCTAAAGAGGCCAGACACAAAGGGAATATACTATATCATTCCATCTATAGAATATTAAAAGACAAGCAAAACAAATTTATGGTATTAGAAGTCAGAATAGTGTTACTTTTAGAGTGAAGAGGATAGCAATTAGAAGAAGACAATGCAAGAGCTTCTGACTGCCAGTAATGGCCTATTTTTTACATGGGTGCTATTCACATATGTTTACTTTCTAGTAATTCATCAAGACTTATGATTTGTGTTTTTATCCACATGTGTATTACACTTCAATAAATTTTCTAATGAATTCCTTACAGAGCTAGAATAGCATGTGTATATGAATGATCTATTCTGTTTGGGATATACTGAATATTTAAGTAGATTATCAGACACATAATGGATCACTAGGTATGTGTCTGAATCTCCAGGCAGGAAAAAATGGACAGGAGTAAGGAAGACATCTTAGTGATCCTGTAGAAACAGAATGTGAATGAGGACAATAGTAGGCCTTGGATATAACCCAGGAGAATATAAGCATTTAACGTGTGTGTAGAAAAAAATAGAGAATAAACAGAAAGCATGTAGAACCATGAGCAGGAATTGTTACAAAAGACAAGGTAGTAAAACTCTTAAGGAAGGAGTAGTCAATAACATCCAATGAGGCTAAGAGACTCGGTAAGATTAGGAGTGAAAAAGTCCATTGGAATTAGTATCAACAAATCATATCATTCATCACCTAGACAGATTTCTGTGGAACAGTAGGATAGTGGAGACCAGCTGGATTTTAGTGTGGCTTCAGTATTATATCCACGATTATTTAAAATGTAGTTTACTGAGAGCCACCCTCAGAGATTTTGTCCTAAAGATATTGCTTGGGGCTCTGATGATTTTGAGGTAGTCTCTGGACCACACCTTGAGAAACTCTGGGTTAGAAAGTTACATGTGTCTTCTGTGAAGCCTAAACCTTCTCTCAGAACTGGACAAGGTAGCTGATATCTTTGAATTTTTGCTTACTTGTTTTATTAAAATCAGGAAATAAAAATGTCTACTAGGATTAAATGTGTGAGAACAAAGTAAGTTATTGTTTTTATATATGTATAAAATAATTATGTTGTACGGCTTAAACTAATACAATGTGATATGTCAATTATGTCTCAATAACACTGGAAAAAATAAGTTAATGTATGTAATTGCCTATTATCAGGTGTTTTCCCCTCTCCTGCTGTATGGATAAACCCATGACATTCTCTTTCCCAAAGGCAAATGTAAAAATGACAGTGTATACAGTGCCAGAAAACAGTGTCTAATGGGAATCTGGCCCTAAGACAGTTCTTGATTTTGAACAATTTACAATTGTTAATGCCAGTAATTTCTGAACTGATATTTATTGTATCCTATAAAAGTATCTGATGAAGGGCCTCTGAGGTAGCCCAGAATCAAGTGCTTTCATAAAGGAAAGCCTGATTAGAATAAAGAAAAATAATTGAACCATGTGTTGAAAAACTAGATGGATTATCATTAGGAATGTGCAGGGCCCCTAGGGCCCCTGGTGCTTGCTTAACTTCTGGAAGACTGAAGGAAGCTGTAAGCACTGGGAAGGTTAACAGTATGCCTTAGGGTGTATATGTCCATTAAATAGAGGTTAATTTAGCTTCCTTAGTAGGAAAGATAGAAAACAAAAGAAACTATAATGAATCAAATACTGGTGCATAGCATATTCCATTAGAAAGCCATAACAAATAATCTTGGCTATCAGATTTTTCTATTTGCCAGAAATAGTTCTAGGCACTTCTACCTAAATTTCACAGATGAGAAAATTGAGGCCCATGGAGGGAAAGCGAATTACTCAGGATCATACCCAAGTCTGTTTGATTTATTGCCTTTGCAAGGACTTTTTAAGGTCTGTGCTATTTGCACACAAAAAGATATGGTATAGACTACATTATAAATTTATTTTATTAAGTACAATTCTTGCCTGATGTGCCAAGCACATAGTATGGAAGAATCACCTCTGTGGCATAGATTACCTAGATATTCACCAGATCCATTTCCTCTTCCTTCTGGGAATGCAGCTAGACTGCATTTCCTGAGATCATAGCAGTGAGGCATGGTCTTCTGACTAAATTCTGGCCAACAGAAGATGAGCAGATGTGATGTGTTCCATCTCCAGACCTAGCCTAAGAGCAAGAAGATGGAATGAAATTAGGTCTCTCAGTCATTGCTCAGAGGAGAGTCATGCTACTACTTAGGAATACCTAATTGATTTATTCCTGCTAGCTTAGGAATACTTAATTTAAAAAAATAATAATAACACCATTTTGTTAAACCACTGAGATTTGAGAGTTTACCTGTTACGGCAGTTAGAATGACCTCGGAAGCCTTTTTCATTGGTATCACACCAAGCAGTCCTGTGATTGATATCACCAACCATTAATTAAGATGGCAGCTGGATTAAGTTGGCAAGGGCTGCCAACATTTTCAAACACACGAATCAAATTTACTGTAAATTGTTTATGAAAAAATTCATCAAAAGTGAAATAGAAATTCAATTATATAGAATACAATTAGGAACAAACACTTGCATACTCAATAATCCATGATGAGAAATTGACTAACCATTTTATTGCTGTGAAAACATCTCATGGTCAAAATGAAACACAAGTTGAATATGAGTAAGCAATAATGTTGTTAGTTTAGATGAAATTACTGGTAAATAGACATATACACACAAATACTTAAGGTATGGGAAGAAGAAAGGCATACTGCTACAGAAATTGGTGGAGGTTCAGTGAAGAGGGCTTTGTTAAATTTGAAAGCCCAGAGGTCCCACCCACATCTAAAAATTAGTCATGAGTGTCAGCAAAGAAGCAACCTGAAATTAGTTGGGGTAGCATTAGGTTTTCAGTATAATCAACTATCCCTGGCCTTTAACTCCATATGAGGAATTGATTATGGATAGGGTGACTGTGTGTCCCAGTTTGCCCAGGACAGTCCCAGTTTATGACTGTTGTCTAAGCCTAATTATGAATTGTGCCCCCTTTCTTTCTCCAGAGTGCCCCAGTTTGAATGATAAATTATAGAATCATCCTTGTTTTGGGCCAGACTTCAGGGGCTCAGTGCAGACTTCCCCTCCCTGTCCAACAACTGATACTCATGTAGAGCTAACAGTACTACTAATACTACTATGAAAGTTGAGTTGATGAAGCAGAAAACACTTTTCCTCTCTTTAACTTCACATGATAACTATTTGGTAACACTTTTGGACAAGTTTGATGCACTGTCACCCACTCCAGTCCCACTCTTTGAATAGAAGGAAAAGCCTTCTCTTAAAGGCAGGTGACACAGTCTTTTGTTACAAAGTCAGTATGAACTTAAAAATTTCAGCCTCTTCTACTATATTAATTATCAGAATTAAAGGCAATAGATCAATGATCTTAAAATAAAAATCATCATTTTAGGCAAATGTCCCCAAATTTTGCCTAGATTATTCTGAATATCCCTATACCATAGACATTGAGTTATATTAACAGACATTTTGTAAACAGTGTATGTTAGAGGGCAAATCAGGATGTAATTCTGAGTTATGCTTTATCTCTTATGATGCTATATTAAGATGATATGGGGAAAGGGGTTCTAGGGAGAAGCATTACAACTCCTTTGAAATATTTCCCACGCTAAGGTATTGTAGCCATTGCTACATCCTCTAATTCTCAGTTTGAGGTTCTCACAGTCCTGAAGAGCTCAAAGTAACATAATAAATATGACGTACCTTTTTGGAGATTCAGTTTCACTTTGGTGGTTTTAATTTTAATGTTTTAATATTTGAATAAACATGAATGTATTAAAAACATAGATGAATTTTTAAGATTAAAGACGAGTTCCCAAAGAATCTCTCCTACTTCTTGTAGACTACAGTGTGATCTCCCCATATCCTCTGAGTATGAGGATAGGGGAGTTGGAGAAGAAACATTGCTCTGAGGAAGGGTACTTGGGGCCTCCATCATCCAATCATCTGTTTGTTACCATGGTTCCAAATTTAAAAAGCTGTGCAGGTTAAGAGCACAGGCTTTGGTATGGAAAAGACCCAGTATGGAACAGTTCTTATCTATGCCATTTACTAGCTCTGAAACCTTGCATAAGTGTGAAGCAGGGATAATAACAGTTAATTCATAGGAATACTTTGACTATTAAAGAATATATATATATATATATACACACATATATGTATACATATATGTATATGTATACATATATTGCTCAGCACAATATCTGCCAAATAATAAGCTCTCCACAATTGTTCATTATTATTGTTTCCTAACCCCATTCATTGAAACTCCCTATGATAAACTAATCAATATAATTTTAGTCTAGAAAAAGAGATGTGGAAAAACTGGGAGTGATCCTGAAAAAAAAGCAACAAAGGTATTTTTAAAAGCTAGGAAGCTATAAAGTAAGATGAAAGGAGCCAGAGTGTTTTTAGCTTGGAGAAGAGGAAGCTAAAAAGTGACAACAGCATTCAAGTGTAAGAATTATTATGAGAAGGAGGCTGACAGGTTGTTTTCCATTCCTACAGGGGTTAGCACACGTAAAGATTACAGCAAAATAACTTGATTTGACACAATAAGAATGTCTTGTCAGGGAGTGACAACAGTAGAACAGAACACTAGAAAAGTATGGCTATATCAGCCTGCGTGCACCTAAAAATATCCTGGCTAATTTAGGTGAAGATCTAGTTGTGGCTGCCCCGGCTGACCTTTCAAATCTGAGTCCCAGAGATCAACTTTCAATCAGTTCAGTGACAGTCTTAGACAGATGCTCATACCAGACTCTAACACTTAAGGGCAGAGATATATACCCAGCCTTTGGGAGACATGTTTATACAAATTAATGTGATGCATAATTGGAAGAATAGTTTTTGTTTATAATGATAATAATGTTAATAACAATAGCTAACATTTATTAAGTACTTACTAAGTGAAAGCTTCTATTCTAAGTATGTTATATGTCTTATCTTTTGCTGTTCAGTAATGAGTTTTTGCACTTGACTGTTTATTCCTATCCAGACACACCTTGGACCTTTGATTTTAAATTTACCCAGGAGAGAATGCACGATGAACACCTCACCTAATCAAATTCTACCCATCCTTCCATGCCCAGCTCAACTTTCTCTTCTTTGTGAAAGCTACCTGACTTTCCTTTGTCATTCTTTTTCTCTGAACTCAAAATCATTACTTTGAGGTATACGCACTGTTGTTTTATCTGGCTTTTGAATCCCTGTGCCTTCATTTAACTGTTCATGCAGGTGTGTGATATATCCCAAGTCCAATTGTAGAGTCTTCAAGGAAACAAGTTGTGGCTTTTAGCTATTCAGTATTCATTTTCCTACTTTGGTACCAGCAGCTCATTTTGGGGAGTGGAAATTCTCTCCCACAGCATGCAGTCTTGATGGGGCAGTCCTTCAAAGCTCTATGCGTTTTCTTTCCCTAAGCATAAGTAACTCAGGACTAGTTGGGATTTGTCTCCCAGGGTTTTGAAATTTGAAGAAAGTATCACATACATAGGGAAAAGAGTTGATTTAGATTTCTTCTAGGGGAAATTGTCTGCCTTCTGCTACCTTGGCCTCCTAAGTCTATCAGATACTATTCTGACTAAGGATGCTAGGCTAGTTTTTTTTTTTTTTTTTTAACTACCTGATAGCCTTGGAATAAGTTAGCCAATTGTTCTGTTTCTGGCAACTAAAACATGCTGTTTTAGTTGTAACAACTGTTACAAGGGCAAATATTCTAGATACCAGGGCCACCACACAAAGTATAGTGCTTGTCACAGAGTAAATGTTCATGAGTGACATTGTAAAAGACTTAAATGGAAAAAACTAGTGCCGTCAAAGAGAAATAAGATCTATGAAAATATTTTGTGACTAGATAAGAGGTGTAAAAGTCCCAGTGAAATCCCCAGGAATGATAAATTAGTGATAAAATTATTAGTGAATTTATATAACCCTAACATCCATCTTAGCTATGTTGGCTTTGCTTATTAAGGCAATTGATAAGGGTACACCATGCAAAATCCATGCATAATTGGTACACCATGCAAAAAGCCACTAAGCTACTTCAAGTATACTGATGATACATTCTTACTTCTAGAACTCCCAGTACTCCTCGGCCTAAAGGGCCTTCCTTTAAGTGATAGTAAAAAGCTGATTTGAGCCAGGATGAAGGACACTCACTGGATCATACCAGGAATTCATCCTATTTTTACAGCTTCAAATGGATCTAGTAGAGTGCAGATACGTACTATCCAGGACTGAAAAGAAATGAGGACAGAGCTAGAGAAGTCAGGCAGGGGTCAAGCAAAAGACCAGAATAGAAAGCAATACCCACAGCAGTTGTACTGATGCCCACAGTATAGGGCTGTGTGGATCCGATGACCTCTAAAGCCTCCTGCAATTTGGGCATTCTTTGTTTCTACTTCTGTCCATTGTTCATAGGTATACTCTCAGAATCAGCCACACTGACAGGCAATGGTAAATGTAGAAAAGATGTTGAAAACAGGATTCCATTAATCGACAGATAGAATTTTTCACTCAGTAAACATTTGTTAATGGCATATTATGTACAAATAACTGTGCCAGGTGCTAGGAGGAAGAGCAAGCAGAGATGCAAAAAACAAAAGCAAAAACAAACAAAACAGTTACAGCTGCTGCCTTTCAGTAGCTTATAATTTACTGAAAAAGATTCAGTGCCACTTTGTGCTTTTTGAACCAAGACCACTCATTGCAAACAGTAGCCACTCACAAATTGATCTGTGACAAAGAACTCTTCTTGCCTTCAAGCAGCTTTGAGTTCTTTATTCATTCACAGATTAATTCAATAGTTTTCATTGCTTAATCTCTGTGTACCAGAACACCTGGGAAACAATGACAAATTCTCTCCTTCAGGGAGCTCTAAGGGAAATGGGAGTTAAAAGTCTCCAGTTAGTTTTAGTATGCCAGTTCTTAATCTTCTCTAAGACTTTTTCTCCTGTGGTCATAATGCCATTTTGAAAAACCAAATCTGATCAGGTCACATTTCCCCTGCTTCAAACTCTCTAATGCTTTCTCTCTCAGTGTATAATTCAAACTCCCTGTCAATGCAAACAAGGTCCTTCATCATCTGGCCCTGGACCATTCTCATTTGAAGGGTCTTTAAATATCAAGATGGCAGCTCTTTATAATCTAATTCTGCCTGGACAGATTGCAGTTGATGTAATAAGCAGGCTGAAGTGCTATCAACAAGCTTATCACAAATACCCTGTAAGTATTCAGTGATTATCTCTACCCACAGAATCCAGAGGGGATGTGGTGAAGATCCAGAACTAAAGCCCATAGAGAAGCAGATCAAAGGCAGTGAAGAAATCTAGGACAAATGATTCACTTTTTATTGCTTCAAAACAAGCACTCTTGACTCTATGAAATAGATATGTGGGTAGAGGAACTTAAGAAATGAGAAAACATACTATTCTGAAAGGATAATAGTGTCAGTGATTTTTATCATGTTGTTAGACCTTTGAAGCACTCTCTGGACAGTTACTTGAGATGTTCTTAAATCCTTTCAGGCTGCCATTGAAGACTGTGGACAAAGTTTGACTCTTTATCTGAGAGATGTCGTAACTATAAATGTACTACTTCAAAGGATCTATGACTTCTGCTGCCATCTGCACAACATTCATTAAATTCCCTAAGGAACTTACAGTTCAGTGAAGGTTAAGAATCAAAATAAAGAGACAAAAGCTATGGATGTAATCCCAATATTAAATTCCAGTTCTCTTTGTTAATAAGAAAGACAAACCAGATTACCTGATTAGTATATGAGACAAAGGGTCACTGAAATGTTAGCCTAATTAATGGAAAATTTTGAGTGCCTAAACCTCATTTTCCTTGGCTATAACTGGGAATGTTAATACTTATTTCACAGCATTATTAAATGTTCACATACATTATAATGTATGTAAAGCACTTAGCACAGTGCTTGAAACTTAATAGATACTCAAATTGTTTATATTGTTATTATTTCTCTGATATTCACATAGTGTCAGTGTCCACGATACCAGGAATTTCATAATGGGGCCTTTCTGTGTGCTATTTTTATGTTCCTCTTGTTCTCCATAAACAACACTCTTCCAGGTCCTCAGAGCCTATGTAAAAATACAGAACATTTGAGCTGGAAACGATTTGGGGGAAACTCCTTAATTTAAGGAAGAATATGCTAAGGACTGAAGACCTGTCCGAGCTGACACAGCGAATTAGTGGCAAAACTGGGTCTTGACCCAAGTCTCCTGTCTCCTAGGGCAGTGGCTTTGCTGCTGCATTATTATTATCCCAGATTGAGAGAGGCATCCCGAACCAGTACACTAATATGTATTTACTAAGCACCTACCCTTAGAGCTATGCTGAAAATTTTAGAAAACACAAAACAAGTGTGAGACACATTCCATACAATTAAATAATTATAAATTGTAACACAAATGAATCAAATCGCTCCTCTCATTGCAGACCTCTTTTCTCTTAACCGTACGTTAATTTCGAATGTCCTTTCTTATGTTTCTGCCTTCAACTGTGAAACTAAGGGAATCGCAGTAATGGCGATTATTGCTATGCCAAAAACTCCATTTTTAAGGCCAGGAACATATTCACACATCGTCTAATTAAATCTTCTAATATTCCTATTTTATTGATGAAATAAAAAAGGCAAGGAGACAAAGTAACTTGCCCAAGTCCTCTCAGTCCCTAAAGCCCATGTTTCTACCACACAGACTCGACTGGGCCTTTTTAAATTTTTTTTACATTTATTTATTTTTGAAAGACAGAGAGAGACAGCATGAGCAGGGGAGGGGCAGAGAGAGAGGGAGAGACAGAATCATAAGCAGGGTTCAGGCTCCAAGCTGTCAGCACAGAGCCCGATGTGGGGCTCAAACCCATGAACAGTGAGATCGTGACCTGAGCCGAAGTCGGACGCTTAACCGACTGAGCCACCCAGGCGCCCCGACTGAGACTTTTTTTTAAATGTTTATTTTTGACAGAGAGAGAGCAAGCAGGGGAGGGGCAGAGACAGAGGGAGACACAGAATCTGAAGCAGGCTCCAGACTCTCAGCTGTCAGCCCTGAACCCAAAACGTGGCTCAAACCCACAAACGGTGAAATCATGACCTGAGCTGAAGTCGGACATTTAACTAACTGAGCCACCCAGGCACCCCATCCACTGAGCCTTTTAACTTCAATATTAATCCCTAGAAGCAAAATAAATAAAAAAGAACAATACACAAGCATGATGCATATAAATTGCTTAATTACTAGGAATTTATTCCCCAAAATTTGTAAGGTGCCAATTATTTCTCAGGGTACCTCACAAGAGGGTAATACTAGTGTCAGAGCCACAGTCACAAATGGCATTTTCTTCACTCTGCCCATACCCCCATCAAGGCAGCTTCTGTCTCTGGGTCTTGCCTGTGTTTACAAGCTAATCCCTCCACCTGCTAAGGGTCCTTAAGCTGTTTTTTTATTTTATGGTTTCATCTTCTGGGTGATCAAATGTGCTACTCAGGTCACTGGGTTCTTAACCTGTTTAGGCCCTAAAAGTTATTTCAAGGTGGGAAATTTTAGTTCACCCTGATTTGTAATATTAAGTTGGTCACAAAATGATGTGGACTTATGCTTTGAAGCCCTACAAAGGTGTGAGTGAAGGTCATTTCTCTCTTACTTGTAGGTCAAGAATGAGACCCATAGTCTGGACCACAGGATATTTGAGTGGCAAATGTTTTCAGTATTTCCCTTCTTACTGAGCCTGGCCTGTGACCTCCAGTCTCTCAAACCTCAGGAGTTCTTGCTCAAGAGCTTCCTCAGGCCTTCACACAAATAAAGGTGGGTCAGCCCCAGAGACCTCCAGATGTGTTCAATACCAAGTGTAAAAAATGCACAGGTTCTCAAGCAGTTAATTTTGTCACACTCTCCAAAGTAGTGCAGAGGCGCCGTAGACAGCACGACCCCATTCCCACCAGCAAGGATTCCATTATTTTCACCTGCTAAACCAGGCTTCCAGATCTCTCTTGGGCTTATCTACATATTAAGCTCTTCCTCTATCTCAGTGTTTAATGCTTCTGAATAGTGTGGCTGAAAAGTCACTCTCTCCCCACCAAAACAGCTTTTTTTTTTTTGAAATAACATTAATTAGTCTTTGCTATGTGTCAGATATTATAGTGCATTCTCCATATATATATATATATATATATATATATATATATATACATATATATACACACACACATATATATGTATATATACATATATATACATATACATATATATACATATGCATATACGTATACTTATACATATGTGTGTGTGTGTGTGTGTGTGTGTAGTTTAAACCTCAATACAGCATAATTATGTGGGTATGAAAATGGAGGCTCAGAAAGGTTAAATAATTGCCCTTAGGTCACGTAGGTCTTAAGTAATAGAGTTGGGAATAGATACAAGCCTGACCACAGAACCGCCTTCCTGACTACTAAGCTACATTGCTGTCCTTTTGCTGCCTCAGTTTAATACTAATTTCTGAAATGCTAAGTAGATAAAAGGACAACATAAGTAAAAGGAATACAAATGCATAATTAGCATGAGTAAAGTATGCATTATCATTTTTATGTCAAGCCCATTTCTGTGAATGCTCCATTATAAGAGCATTTTTGGTTGATAAAAATTCAAAGATGCACATTTGCTGGCTGAAGCAAGAAAATGTCAATAATCCCACTTTATTTTATTAATTTAGATATGGCTCAGGCAAGTACAGCTGGCACTGCTATTCTTAGAGCTGGAAGGAATGAAGGGGGAGGAAGTATTTCTGTTAACAGATAAATTCAATCAGATTCAGGAGATGACTCCACTACTCCAAATCTCTAGTCACTCCCCCCCCCACCCCCCACCCCCCGCCATTCTGCTCTGCTCCTAACAAATCATCCACTGCAAACTGTGCTGGAGAGAGATGAATGTGAGAATGGAATTAATCAAAATAAGACGAGGGACCAGCAGTCTATCACAGGTGGCAGTTTGATTAATGAAAGCCAGAGAGCAGCTAGTACAATTTGGGAAGTCAATGAGGGCAGGCAAAGGCAAAAACAACTGGAAAGCTCTAACTGTCTCTAGAAAAAAATAAAAACAATCTTTATTTTTTTTATTAAAAACAATCTTTTATTTTAGTTTCTTTGACCTTAGGATGTCAAGGCATTTCGCATTCAATTTCTTTTATTCTTGTCTCCGTTATGGAGAAAACAACACAGACATTAATGCAAATTTCCTTCTGGGCTAACAGAGGAAACAGGAACAGAGAGTCAGGATTCTCACTACTTTCCTTGTAATTGATGCCTCCATGAAAGAGCAACCAATCTTTGTGCAGTCATTTTGATTAATCGTGTAGTAGATATTTTGGGGGGTATCTGCCCAAATTAGAGTGTTCTCTAAGAACTGTTCCCTTTACTCACTGAAGGGAATCATGGCAGCCATGTTTGTTCTGTGTGTTTTTTCTCATGACTACCATGGCCATGGTTGATTGGATCATGGTTGGATAGCTGACCCACTGAGGCCAATCAGATTCTCTTTCTAATGATTTGGAATTGGGATTCAGAGAACTACTCAATATGTAAATAGGCACTGCTGGGTGAGCAAGAGCATAGAGACAGTCTGCAGAGAGATGAATGAAGCAGTTGGTTAGAGAACTAAACAGGTATCTCCCTGGGTTCCTGACAGCTGTTCAGTTCCTGATTTCAGCCCCTTGTGAGGTCTAGGCACATAGTCTGCCTTTAGATTGAGTGAAACACTCTTGAATCCTATTTTTAAATTCTCTTCTGCTTAAGTTAGCTCAAGTGAGTTTCTGCTACTTGCAACTAAAACTATCGTAATAAGTACTTTATTAATGGGTTTGTTGGGTCCACATTCTTCTTGAAATATCTGCCTTGAAATCTCTTTTACTTCTTCCTCTACCTCTTCATCTAGTTTTCAACCACCATTAATTGTGCCTCTTTTTTTCTGACTGCTCCTTAAATATAGGTACTCCCTAATGCTTAGTGCACAACCCATCTCTCTCTCTCTCTCTGATCTTTTTAGAGAATCTCACTTCCTCCATAGTTTCAGTTAGTACCTACAAGCACCTGAATCCTAAATTTATCTCTAGCCCATACTTCTTGACTGGTATTTCCAAGCCACTCTAGATTGCTTCACAAGTTACTTATATTTAAAAAATAAATGAAATCACTCACGGTCTTCTTCCTCAAGAAAGATATGCTTTCTCCCATTTTCTATTCCTATTTCTATTCTATTACTCTATTAATAGTCATCCAAGCTAGATAACACAGAGTGATTTTCGAATAATTCTTCTCTCCTACTTCTTGTCATAGTTCAGTCTTGATCATTTCCCAATTGGAGAATTTACTGTGCTGAGTTTTCCTGAGACTTCTTCTTCCTACAGTCTCACATAACCACCTCCAACCATTGTCAACCTCTTCTCTATGCTCTATCAGAATGTAAAACATCTTCACTTCTATTCCATTAATCTATATGTCTATCCTAATGCCAGGACCACACTGGCACTGATTGCTGCAGTTTTGTAGTAAATTTTGAAATTGGAACATGTGGATCTTTTTTAAAATGTAGATTCCTGGGCCTCTATAAATTCTGATTCAATTTGCATGGAATAGACCATGAGTCTGATTGTTCACAAGTTCCCTAAAATTGTCTATTGCAAGGTCCCAAAGATGTCACATAGTAACAGTCAAGAGTGTTGGGGCCTGTCTAGGACTCAGTTCTGTCTTTTCCCTTGCTGTGTGACACTGAGAATATCTGCTTCCCTTTCTGTAAAATAGGGATGTTAATAACAGTACTTTTCACATGAATCAAATTCGTTAATTTATATAGAATAGAAGAGTGCTGAGACTACATAAATGTTAAGTAATTACTTTTACTAATAGTTACTCAGATCAGACAATGGAGAAATGCAGAAAGAGAAAATATGTGCAAATATGATGACATCAAAAAATTTTCAGCGAGTTGCAAGAATCTAAAATGACTGTTTTTGAATAACAAGGGAAAAAACCAAACGCTTTCTGAGTAACTGATCTTTTTTTTATTGTAGTAAAATATATATACCCTAAAAGTTGCTGTTTTAACCTGTGGCTATTTTTAACCATATAATTCCATGGCATGTATTACATTCACAATGTTGTGTGATATCAACTCTATTTCCAAAAAATTTTTAATCATCCCAAACAGAAACTCTGTAACAATTAAATAACTTTTCATTATTTCTCTCTCTCTAGCCCCAGGTAACCTCCAATCTACTTTCTGTCTCTATGAATTTGACTATTGCAGATATTTCATACAAATGGAACCATGAAATATTTGTCCTTTTATGTCTGGCTTATTTTACTTAAAATAATATTTTTAAGGTTCATTCATATTGTAGCATATTAGAACTTCATTCCTTTATATGGCTGAATAATATTCCATTGTATGTATATACCACATTTTGTTTATCCATTCCTCTGTTGATGTTGAAGGTTGTTTCTAACTTTTGGCTCTTATGCATGATGTTGCAGTGAACATTGACAATACAAGTACCTGTATTCAATTCTTTTGGGTATATATCTAGGTGTAGAATTTGAGTATCTGATCTTTTAATAGAAATAAAATGCTACTTTGGAGCAAAGGAAAGCCCTTGGCTATGTCTCTAACACCCTGTTCTCACAACATGAGGCTAACCTTGTCAGTCCTCTCTTGACCCTGCATGTCTGCAGTTCATTGTAATTGCTGTCTGGGTTGTAGAGATGTAAATTCCTCTGGAGGAGGGCAGGCTGGGAAATGGGGAGTTCAAGCTATTACCAGATGACAGAAATCAGTGACAAGGCTCAAGGGAGCTAGTGAATCTGCTCTGTAATGTTTCTTTGTCTTCTTTTCTCTGATACCCCTGCTTTTGACAGGATATTCTGTTCAGCCCGGGGAGACTATGGCATTATGTAAGGTTCAGAAAGCAGTGAAAAGGGACTGTATAACTGTGTCTATCTCTTGACCCTACCAGCTGCCAAGGTTGTCATTATATCTAGCCCTTTACCAATGCCACTGGCTTTATCCTCATCCCAGTCCTGGCACTACACATTCTGGTGCTGTTCTCATGTCCCTGGCTGTAGTGACCTTTCCCCTAAGTTTGTTAAAGATGAATGCAGATGGTAGTGGTGCTATTTATTGTATCCTGGTATAGGGAGATTGATACTTTAAACCATGTGAAGAGAAATACATGTTTTATTAGGTTCTATACATAATAGCCATAATTCATGTGATTGTCCATGCTTGGAAATATTTTATATTTTTTGGTCACAAAAATGTACTAAGGTGGTAGAACTAGGCAAAAAATGAGCTCATCAGTAACAGGATCATGTCTCTCCCAGCCTATTCTGGGCCCCATTACTGAGAGTTGAGAGGGAACATCTCAGACTGTGAATTTTTAAAGAGTGGCATACTTGAGACCCTCTGGGCATCATGTTTGTTGTTTCTGCATCAGCTTAAGGAGTAGCGCAAGCATAGTGGCACCTGTAATTGCCTGTCCCACCTGCCGCCATCACTGGATGGCAGAAGCCCTGGAGTGAAGACGGGGAGCTGATTCTACTGGTGGCTTTTGGAAGACAGTATAGGTTGCTGGTCTTCTTGGTAGTTTACTTACTTGAATGTTTGCCCTGGTCTTTGCTTGTGTCAGAAAGTCACGCCCAGTAAAAAGGTAGATCAGCAGAAAGAAAGGTGAAAAATACAAACTGAGAAAATGAAATTATTAAAAATGTTTTAAGAAATCATGATTTTATATAGTACAGAAGTTTATTGCCAAGGTTATTAAATATTGTCAAAGACATTTGAATGACGTACATTAAAAGACCTCTCACTGTGCCTTCAATCCTACATTGCTGGAATGCTATCTATACTAGCAAATCTGCTTGTTAGAAGTGATGAAGAGTTTAGATTCTTGTCCCTTCCAGTGCCTGGCTCATCTGGAGCTGAGCTGGCTCCACTCCTCCAGCCTGAACTACACATCATCTTAGCAGCTACTCTATCTTTGTCCAGTCTCCCTGATTCCAACCACTCATGTAGAGAAAGGCTTCCCAGCCTGGCCACAAGACTCCTATTTTAGGCTTCAGAAACTATATATGGCATTGCATTTGTCCCTTTAATTCCGAGTAACTGCATGTCTTATTCTCACTCATAATACTTTCAAAAAAATTTGTTTCATGTGGCTCTATGGGGCATTTTATGTGACTTAATTTTGAGACTCTATTTACCTTTCAGAGGTGCACTGTGGTGAAATAGAAAGAACTAGAGTCTAGACTCAGGCAATTCTGGTCCCAAATTCAAGATCTACTAGCTATCTTACTCTAAACCTCACTTTCCTCATATGTAAAATGAGATAATAATAGTTCATTAAGTTTTTTTAAGCAGTAAATGGGATAATTAATGGAGAGCACAAATGAGGCCTTGGCATTACGTTTACTATTTCCTTCTTGCTCTCTTGGAGAAAACCCAGACTCCTCTCACAGGGTTGTTAATGATAAAGATCCATGCAGTGTCCTATGATGAGGATCATCATACATTTCCTGGGGTCCATGTCACACCCACACTGCTTTTCTTATGTCAAAAGTTCATATACTTATTGGGAAGCCATTGAAAATCATGTTTTCTTGGAGCATATTTAAGGACATGAAAAAGTAAAGAACATATTTGTGAAAAAAGAAGATAAAGATGTGTATTATGAGTACAGTATTCAGAAAATAATGTGTCTATACATTTAAGTACATGATGCCATGATGCCTTTTAACATAATTTTCCTTTACCTGGATTTTACATGGTAGCTATTCAGCAAGATACCAGTCTTTTTTTTCTGAACTGTGGTATTTGTAAGCTGAGAAGAGAAGCAGAACTGCCTACATGGGGGAAATATATCCAGTGGGAGTGAGGATTTATCTAGGAGCTAAATAGAGAACGGGAATTTTTAAAGCAAAATGCTATGTGTTCTCTCAGGCAGTTTCTACCCTTTCTTTCATAGGCTGCAATTATCAGTAAAACAGCAATTGCTCATTGTGACGGATTGCCGCAAGATGTGTAGGAAGCCACAGACTACTGACAGCCTCCAACTATGTAGAAAGAATAGGTAGTCACACACGTTCATACACACACTCACACACACTCATGTACACATGTGCATTCAGAAAAGATCATTGCGCTTTCCAAATTGAAAAACACCTCTTGGACTTAGATTATTTGACAAGCAGAAATAAGGGAGCTATCAAGAGACCCAGGAAAAGCCAGACCTGTCCTCGGTCAAAGTTTCAATCCTCCACTTCCCAAATACTGTGTACTTGTGGTGATGCCTCAATAAAATAGTGTGGTTAAATTTTAAGTTACAATTTTCAACCTTCAGACTTTATGATTCTGTAACAACATACTACATTAAGAGGAGATCATTATTCAGACAGAGTCTGACCTTAATATGTGTAAGACTACACATTATTGGTGTCAGAATGAGTCTGGAAGCTTTCCATGTTACCTGAAAGACTCCTTCTTCCTTCTTAGGGAAGAACAATTCACGTGTGTGTACATGCGCATGTATGTATAGAGAGCTACACACCAGTACATACATGCATACATATATGTATGTGTACTTTTTTCTTGAGGATGCAATAGTCTGCTCTTCTTTGTGCCAGAAATACTTCAAAACATCTGAGCTTCTGTCAAGGTTACCCTGTGATGAACTGGGATTAGGAAGCCAACCGGGAAGATATGATCAGGAAGCAATTCTTAGGACCTACTCTTCCTTTTTTAAAAACTATTCATTTATTTTTGAGAGAGAGTGTGTGTGAATGTGTGAGTGGGGGAGGGGCAGAGAGACAGAGGATCCCAAGCAGGCTCTGGGCTGATAGCAGAACCCAGTGAGGGGCTTGAACTCATGAACCATGAGATCATGACCTGAGCCAAAGTCAGATGCTCAACCAACTGAGCCACCCAGGCACCCCAGGACCTACTCTTCCAAATAAAATCCTCAGGCATCATGCAAAACCTTTAGGGCCCAGGCCCCAGAAAGAGTGGATTTCCTCTCTAGGGACTGGCCAGCATTTAGTGTCTGCTTGGTTCAATGACTCTATCCGGCTGATTCTGTTCCCTAGTAGAGTCTCAAGCAGATATTCAGTCTCATTTTCAGCCACGGGTGCAGCCCCATTCTGCAAGTAGAACCAGCCAGGCCCTCACACATGAATTCCCCTGTCCAAATGGAGATTGATTAGATTGGAAAGGGTCAATTGCTTAGTCCATCCTTCTTCCACTGCTGGACCCAAAGCTAAATCAGGTGCTCATTTTTTCCTTGTCTTGCTTCACCCACCCCAAATTTCACCTAGGTTTATATTTGTGTTGAAGGTTACTGTTCAAATCTCTGAGAGAAGGGTAGAGCCCTAGACAAAAAACTAAGAATGGTAATATATCTGCCCTTCTAAAGATAGAGACTACCCTATATTAATAATTAAAGATCAGCCAAGGACAGATGCAGGTTTAACACTGAAAAGTTCTTAATTAAAGATCATCCAGACAGGGATTTTCAAAACCATTTTGTGATGCTTGCAGTCTCTTTGGATGCTTGCTAGGGATCTGTAAGTTGTTTTGCAAAATGACTTAAGTTTTTGGCGTTTTTGTGAAATTACAAATTTTTAATAAGTTTTATATTGTGCAAGGGCTTTTGTTCTGTTGTAGCCTTATTCTTCTCTTTAATTCCCAAAGTAGGCTCTTGTCTTCCCTTCAGTGCAGCACGCGTTTCCAATATTGAAGCCATATGGTGCAGTGGGAGGAGCATAGACTTGAAGCCAAGCAAACCAGGTTTCATGCTTAAGGTCTCCATTCATTAGCCTGGTGCTGTTAGTTCTGGGCCTCAGTTTCCCTATCTGTAAAATGGTGTGTGTGTGTTGGGGAGGGTATGATAAGAATTAAGATCATTGTTTGAGACAGTACCTGCCATATGGTGAGAAATGTCTGATATTATTACTATTATTGGCCCAAGTGTCTAAGCCAGACTGTTATACCTTGCCAACTGTAAGTAAAAAATTAATGCCTAATTTTACATGCCTCAGAAAGGGAATGACATGAAAAGAAAGGAGAAAGATAATGTTGACCCCAATCTTATTTTTAATACTTTGTTAACATTGATATTATTATTTTTGGAGTCTTCCAACTATTCTTGCAGAATTATTTTTTAATTCATGGATCATAGGATTAGAGTGGTGTAATTCTTGCTTCGTTATAATTTGCCATATGTGGGCATGTTCTCTGTATTTAGTCTATGAATATAAAAGCTTTACCATGTTGCCAAAATGCCAGGATTTTAAAAATTTGAATCTAGTCAAAACTCCTTGGTCTGCGGAGGAACAGAAAATTTAAGATACTCGCCAAACTAGATTACAGACTAGAATTTGTATTTTTTCATTCCTTAACAACTAGTTCATGGAAAACTTATGTAAGACTCAAAGAACCTAAATTTTAGTAGGATACCAGAGAAGCACAATTAGTTGTGCTGTGAGTTTGAAACAGATGCAAACTTGAATGGAAATGAAGCTACCTTTCACCCTGCCAGTATTAGCTCAATCCCACATTCTCCTTCAGAGGATGCCAGGAGAAGAAACATTCCTAAGAACTAGGATCCAGTGCTCCCTCCCAAATTCCAGGCCAGGTTTTTTTTTTAATTCTGCATTGAAATGCAAGAAGGAAAGAAGGAAGGAAGAAGGAAGGAAGGAAGGTGAAAATGGGAGAAGGGGCTATATTGTTATCTGACTGATTTCCTCAGTCTTTTCCTATGAATATGCCCTGGTTAGTCATTCTATAAGGCACTGCATTATTTTCTCATATGGTGAAAAGTTAGGAAGATCCAATATATTTTAAAGATGATGTGTAAATAGCTACTTAATTGAAAATCTAGTCTTTCTTTGACAAAAAAGGCTTATTTTTATTGTAATGATTGAGGGCTTTTTAATTTATTCTTTTATTATTGCCCTTGTTGATTGTTTGCTGCAAGAAGTGAGCTTATTTTTCTGGAGAATTATCTTGATAAGGTAGCTGTAGAAACGTCTTAGGAATCCAAAGGATGCTTATGAAGGATGCATTCTAAAAATAACTCCATACACACTAGAAGACTGATTAATAATACACACACACACACACACACACACACACACGGTTTTGCTAAACCAGCAATTTACTGTAATCAGTAAATATGGCTGGGATTACTTGCCTGATGACGGTTCTCACTGCCTTTCTCTTGCTCCTCTTATCTGGACCCTTAAT
This sequence comes from Panthera leo, assembly GCF_018350215.1. Lineage (NCBI taxonomy): Eukaryota > Metazoa > Chordata > Mammalia > Carnivora > Felidae > Panthera > Panthera leo. The sequence continues at coordinate 20,278,767 of NC_056689.1, read as the reverse complement.
CCCCAGCTGTGGTTCAGTATCCTCCAGACTGACTCCTTGTTGGTCAGAGCTCTCTGAATGGCATAAAATCACCCATGCTTCTTGGTAGTCCATTTCTAAGCGTTAGCTACAATTTAGTTGCTTGGTTTCCACATTATTCCCATCTTGTGACACTATTTCAGGACCTCAGTCCCTACTTTGGTTCCCTGTGCCACAGTCTTTGTACCCATAATCTATACCATGTAGCAGTTTCCCAGGATGGATGCTCACTTTCATTCCTGTCAAACCCTTCTAATAACTAGACTTTCACCATAAACCTGTTTCAAACCTTGCTAATATCAGTTACTAGCCTGTTACCTGGATTACTGTACATCACCTGCTCCTGGACTTGCTGATAATTCTGCCCTGCAATTTCTTGAGCATCAATTATGTATCAGACACCAAACTTGGCAATTAACTTGCTATAAGTACTGAATAGTGCTGTAGTTAAGAACACCTATTCTGAAGGTGGGGTTCAAGTTGTAGCTCCACCAGTTATTAGCTATATGGTGTAAAGCAAGACACTTAGTGCCTCAAAGTTTCAGTTTCCTTGTATATAAACTGAGGATAATAATGCCACCTACAACTTAGAGTTTCATTAAGAATCAAATGAAGTATGGGACGCCAGGGTAACTCAGTCAGTTAAGCATCTGACTCTTGATTTCGGCTCAAATCATGATGTCACTATTTGAGACTTTGAAACCCTCTTTGGGCTCTGCATTGACAGTGCAGAGCCTGCCTAGGATTCTCTCTCTCCCTCTATCTCTGTGCCTCCCCTGTTCATGCTCTGTTTCTTTCTGTCTCAAAATAAATAAAATAAACATTAAAAAAAGAATCCATGAAGTAATAAATATAAATCACCTAAACATTCATTGGCACTCAATGAGTGTTAGTTATACTTATCAGATGCTCAATCCCAAAAAAATTTCATAACAACATTATGCCATAGACATTTTCATACCCATTTCACAAATAAAGAAAACAAAGCTTGGAAGTAAATGACCTACCTGCTCGAGGCCAAGTAGTAGATCTGGGATTTGAACTCAGGTCCATTTGACTCCAGATTCATTCATTCAACAAACATTTATGACATGTCCACAAAGTTCTGGGTTATCTGGTACACTATGCTATATCAGTATCCCTTCATCAGCTGTAGCTGGGTTGGGTCCTTCTCCACTTAAGCCTACTTAACTCCTAAAACCTCAGGGATATATGTAGTTGTTCTCCCACAATGTGAGATGCACCACTTTCTGGACTCATCCATAAAACTTTCACATGCATGATCCTCCTGTCTACTTTCTTGAATGCTGGCTGCAGAGAGACAACTCAAGATCCGAGAGAGGGGGAAAAAAAAAGAAAAGAAAGAAAAGAAAAGAAAAGAAAAGAAAAGAAAAGAAAAGAAAAGAAAAGAAACTAAAGGACCCCTGGTTCCACAGTTGCTATTTGAAGCAGAGTCCCAGGGAAAGGTACCTGACTGGGAATAGGTGCGTGGTATGTTCACTGGAGAGTAAAGAATACCTACTGTGTTAAACCACTGAAATGTGGGATTTTTGTTATAGCAGTTAGTTTATACTGACAAATAAAACCCAAGTGAGCATGTATAATTTCAAGACCAGGTCCATCCTTGAATCTTGTGTTCCTGGTATACTGAACTACTTGCAAGATCATGCTATCTCTCACCTTTGAGCCTCTGTTCCTGTGGTGCCTCTGTGTCCCAATTGGGTCCTCCAGAAAACTGATACCAAGGTAAGAGTACAAGTGGTTTGTGGGGGTAATACCTGTGAATGATAACGAAGGAAGAAGCAGAGTTGACCTGAGAAAACTTTCAGACCACAGTGCTGATCTGACACTTATGAAAGAAAACAAGAAGGGCCTCAGATTTGACAAAGTCTTGGCCAACCCAATAGGGAGCTCCAGAGCTATGATTGCCTATTGGAGGAGTCCCACATTGGGTGGAAATGGTCAGAACTTAGTACTGTTGCTGTGCTCAGTCATGGACTGGGCTACCTGGAAAAAGCATTCCCTGGCCTCAGAAGCCGAGGCAGATACAAAGACACTATAGCTGGACACTCAGATAACTCATTTGTTGCAGCTGAACACATTCTTTCTTGAAGAAAGATCCAATTGTTGCACTCATAGCTGCTGCAGTCTGTCTACAAATACCTCTTCTTTCCAGAAGAAATATGAACTTTTTCAATTTCTTCTTAAGTATCAATTTCTCCAGGAGGCTTTTTCTGATCCCCAAATCCAGATTGAACCTTTTGGTAGGTAGAATAATGTCCCCCCTTACTCAAAGATGTTCATGTTCTTATCTCTGAGACCTGCAAATACATTAGATTATATGGCAAAGGAAAATTAAGGTTGTGGATGGCATTAAGGTTGTTAATCAGCTGACCTTGAGATGGGGAGATTATCTTACAATATCCAAAAGAGCTAATATAATCAAAAGGGTCCTCAGAAGGGGAAGAAAGAGGAAAAAGAGATCTAGAATATGATTTGAGAAATACTCAATAGTCATTGTTGGCTTTGAAGATGGCCTTCCATCAGCCAAAGAATGAAGGCAGTCTCTACAAGCTGGAAAATGCAAGAAAACAGATGCTGTTCTAGAGCTCCAGAATGCAGCCTTGTTGACACCTTGATTTTTGCCCAACAAGGCCCATTTTAGACTTCCAAACCTCCAGAACTATAAGAAAATAAATCTATGGTGTTTTAAGTCACTAATTCTGTGATAATTTGTTATAACAGGAATAGAAATTAATATAAGCACCCACTTTATGTGCCCAACATCCTATATTTCCATAACTATGGCATATTTCTGTGTCCTTACTTTTAGCATACATAGTAGGTGTTTAATAAATATTGGTTGAATTATTCTGGCCTGCTCCATTCCTGACTATTTAATTACGACCATATTATGTTGAACATTGACAAAATAACTTCCAAAATCACATTTATCTCTAGTTACTTCTGGTTCACAATAACATATATGGAATTTTTATGCTATGTTATTTTAGAACCAGTTCTGGGCACACACAGGTGCTTAATAAATAGTGTAGAATGAGAGATCGGCGCCTGGGTGGCTCAGTTAAGCTTCTGACTTCAGCTCAGGTCATGATCTCACGGTTCATAAATTCGAGCCCTGTGTCAGGCTCTGAGCTGTCATAGAGCCTACTTCAGATTCTGTATTTCCCTCTCTTTCTGTCCCTCCCCACTCATGCTTTGTCTCTCTCTCTCAAAAATAAATAATAAACATTAAAAAAAAAGAATGAAAGAATGAATAGATGATCCATTGTTACAAAGTAGCCTTTGTTTGCTTCATCATCACAAAAACAAAACAAAAACAAACAAAAACAACAAACAGAAACCCAGTCTCAAAGAACTTGAAGAGGAGGAGGGCAATAGAAAATCCAAAGCAGAAGATAGCATCTCAAAAAATGTTATTTTAGTTTCAAAATATCTGTTTGCTCTCAGCAGATTTCCATTTATATAAGGATGATTATTGGGGTTATGCCCTTAAGATACAATCTCCATATTATATTTGATTTACTTCTGAAATTAAATTTAGAACAGATTGGTTTTTAAAAAGACATTTAGAAACTGTGACCACTGATATTTGCTTAGTCTCCTGGGCTGGTTGGGGAAAAAGAAGGGGGATAAAGGAAAGAGTACAAGAACAAGTCAGGGGTTATTGATTAGCAGACCAGGCAAAGCCTCACAATCCAGTGTGACTTTGAAGGGTATGGTATTTATTGTGTTTTACCTTCCGAACTTCCATTCTTTACTCACCTGATATCAGTACCTCTACTTCCCATTTGAGAACTCTTCCTTTCTCCATTCTTCATCTTGCAAAATGGGAGGAGCTGTCCCATAGTTCAGCTGCACTAAAGGTCTGGGATCCCAATCTCAGGCCAATCAGCACGTTCTATTTATTTGGCCCCATTTATAAGTTCAGGCTTAGCCACTTGATCCAAATCAAGCCAATTAGATATTGGTCTAGGATTTTGTTGGAAATAGAGGTTCTTTTCTCACTAGAATGTCTTAGAATTTAGGACTAATTTAGATCTGGTGACAACCATTTTGTCAAGACACAAGGAAAGACTGAATAAAAATGGAGCTAATGGAAGGTAAAGCAGAGCCTAGCAATGCAATATTCCAAACTGAATTATTTAAGCCCCTGGATCCTGATCAAGGTGGCTGTGCCACCTTGAATTTCTAAGTTAAATGAGCCAGAAAATTTCTGCTTTTGCTTAAGCAAGTTTGATTTGTATTTCTGTCACTGGAAAACCAAAAATTTTTTACTAATACAAGGAATCATCACAGTTTTGCAAATCCATAAACTTAAAATTGAAATCTTTAGAAATGATCAGATGCAAAGGAATTGACTCTCATCAGCCAAATTTAAACGAGACTGATGTGCATAGAATACTAATTGAATACATCTTTCCAAGTGTCTAAAATATGCACCCCTTCTACCTAAGGCACTCATTTCCCAGAATTAGGTTATCTGAAAAGCAAAACCAACACACAAAAAAGATTGTGTCCAAAAAGGTTATTCTGACAGAGAATCAGAACATAGAAAGGGAATGGATTTGGGCCTATTTTATCTGGACCAAGACTGCTGAAAACAACATCTGACTTTGAATTTACTAGGTCCAGGACATTTTTTCTCTGGGCAGCATTAGATATTCCTCAGACTTCCTTTCAGTGCTTCAGATTGACTATCCTTCTATTCATATACCTAATCAATTGAGTGGCTCTCTCCAAACAATTAATTAGATTCCATTTCCTAAATTGCAATCACATTCTCTTTCTGCCTTCACAAATCTATATCCTGATCATTTTGGTTGTCCTTACAGCTGTTTTCACACTTTTCAGACAAATCTTTGTAGGAAATTTCTTGGTTTGCACTCACAGGTGGCCATTTTCACCCACTGATGTTGATTTTTGGTGGTTTAGTTCACAGAAGGCAACATAGGGAAGGGCACCTTACTGTCACCCCAAATACAGCCTACAAGGGGAAAGCTAACTAGGACTTAGGAAGTTGTTGTATATTTGTGTTAAGTATGTGAGGCCTCATTTTTAAAAACCGACATAAAATTCATACTAGTGAAACGTATATATCCTAAGCATATAATTCAATGCATTTTGACAAATGTGTACACCCATTTGACCAACACCCAAGTCATGATATAGAACATTTTCATAACCTCCAGAAGGTCACAGGGCCTCATTTTAATATCCAAAATTTCACAGAGTCCAGACAATATTAGTTGTACTCTCAGAATCCATTGATAGAGAAAATACATACTACATAAAATTGTTACTAATTCAGTTATGTTTTTACATAATTATTTGTTTTAATAATCACAGTTGTACAGAAATATTTGGGTAATAGAAGAATTGTTCACACATATTTGAGGTATTACTTATTTGGTGTTATGGACTGAATGTTTGTGTCTCCCAAAACTCTTATGTTGAAACTCCTAACCCTGAATGTTATCGTCTTTGGAGGTGGGGCCTTTGGAGGTAAGTAGGTAATTAGGTCATGAGGGTTTTACCCTTGTGAATGGTATTAGAGCCCTTATTAAAGAGACCCTAAAGAGCTCTCTCTACTCTCTGCCATGTGAGAATACTGCAAGAAGTCAATAGACAGCAGCCCAGAAGAAGGTTTTCGCCAGAACTTGATCATAGTGGCATTCTTATCTTGGACTTCTTGCCTCCAGAACACTGAGAAATGAATTTCTGTTGTTTATAGGCTACCCAGTCTGTGGTACTTTGCTATAGGAGCCTGAACTGACTGAGATATTTGGTGAACAGGTAAATACTTAGTGTTCATGAGGATTCAGAGGCCTTTAAAAATAACCGACCAACCACCTCCCTCGGTTTCTGCATCGCACAGATTAACAGCTTCGTCTGCCTTAGCTATTCCAAATGTGTATGGATAGTTATGAGTGTCTGGTTAAAAGTTGAAAGGTACAAAGGGAAGTACAAAAGGACTCCTAATATCCTGCCCACTGGTATTTCACAGCGGGGTAAAAGTCAAGAACATGAATGCTACCATCCATCTCTGCCACTTAATTATGTAAACATAGAAATAAAAAATTTCTATGGGGTGAGAAATTAATCCTTTTAAAATATCAGCTCTTTTCTTCTACCAATAAATTGGAATGATGACTTAAATAGAGGTTTTACAAATGAGATAATGTGTGTAAATTTTGAAAACTCTAGTTTTCATTCTTTTATTGCTACTCATTAATAAATGTAGTGTTTGAAGGGGTATATTTTATTGAAGCATCTCACACATGGTTCTTTTGCCTGGTAAGTCACATGCTAAGGTGGAGTCCCTTAGCACAGTGCAAAAGTTTTCTTCTGTTTCAGAAATGTTAGTGGAGTTTAATCCCAATCAAAAGACACCAACCAACAAACAAAAACAAAACAAAAAACCCAAACCAAAAACACTTCAGCTTGATCACATTAGACTTTCAGAAAATCAGAGAAGTAATCTGAGAATTATACTATAATGTTGGAACTGTACTCTATATTTCATGCAGTTAAATCTGAATTTTACAAATTAGGTGGGGGGAAGGACCAAAACATAGATGATTTACACAAGTCAACACACACCATTGCAGTAGAATAAAGAATTAAATCCCATTCTTAGACTTCAGTGGTTTTACTGCTTCTTGTTAATAAATAAACTATTTCAGGGGATATGTTTTGCTAACGCATTTTTCACTATATCACCAAACACACAAAAAACTTCTCAGGACCCTCTTTGGTATGTGGAATCATATTCCTACCTAAGAAAATACATGTGTGTAAAATTGTCTTTCTGAATTTCAGCTCTCCTGGTAGTTCTGTCTGTAGAATATTTCAATTGCCCAAAAGACTAAAAAATTTGTTCTCCCTGAATCTCTATAATTTTCTTGCAGGATAGAGTTTGTACAGGGTTGATTGGGTAGCTAACAACCTTAAAATGGCATCCCAAATTCATGAGCTCTGCCATCACCATTCTCCACCAATGAGTGAGCCCTTCAGAATCACAGCTGTGCCCCACCTCAGATGTCCAGGGGTTTAGTAACCACCTAATACACCATGAAGTCCACAGGGGAAATATTAAACTGAATGATTTCACAGTTACCAGAACTGAGTAGCAGTTGAAGCAACATGCCCAGTTAAGTCGTAAAACACACCTTCAGTAGAACCCTAGGGAACAAGAAATTTGGCTTTCTCTGTCTTCACATCCACTACAGTAAAAATGAGAGGGGGCAGAAACAGAAGCCAACTTTCTATTTCTAGTATTTGATTAATCTCTGGGCCCAAGCTTGAAGAGCAGGCAGCAGAGTTGGTAATTAAGCTAAGATGGAAATGAACAATGCTGGCAAGTTGGCCCCATTGTCATATGATACTCTATAATACTTGTCAAAAGGCCACTGGAAAGTTCTGATGGCTCCTAGGTGAGGCAAATGTACTTTACATTAACCTCAGGAAGCCAAACAAGATTACCAGTACGTTGGAAGAGGTTATGTTGGACAAGTTCTACTACTAGAAGTACAATCAATAGCTGCAATCTCAATGTCACTCATAAACATTCTATTTGGAAATGCTTAAGGTGATTAATAATAAAACTTACCAGATCCATTTGCACAGTATATTTTTACCCATGCTCCCAATATGGCTGCAAACTGCATCAATTGAAGCCAACATGTTACAAACTTAATTAAGCCCTTGTTAAGAGATTAAACTCTAAGTCACATGCCATATAAGTAAATTCCATCTAATAAAAATAGCTTCTATTTGTTGAGCACTTATTTGTCAGACAATAAAAACTGTTATTATATGCAGCTCATTATTCACAAGAACTCTGCAAAGTTTATATTATCAATAGCATAAAATTGAAGAAACTGAGGCTCAGAAAGTATAAGTAAAATTGCACACAACTCCTGAGTTCTTAAGTGGTGGATTCAAGTATACAATCCAGATGTGGCTGATCCTAAACACCACCAAACACAGGTAAATATCCTGTGAAAATTTTGTTTTAGTTTTGTGTGCACAAGTACTGGGCCTTGCTGTATTTCTTACTGTAGGTTAAGAAAAAAAATATTACATACACAGCATTATACTTTCCTTAAGTAATAGGTTCTCAATAATGGATCATTCTCTTCTCTTTCCAAGTAATATGTCAAATTGTTTTGTCCATAAGGGCAAGTTATTGTTGCTGTTGTTGTTGTGTTTAGTGTCACCTGCTCACATGGAGTTTGATAACTACTTATTGAGCCATTCCAATATTCAGTGACAGTGAATTTAATGAGTTATTTTATTAATTTATTTATTCACTTGTTTAGTAAATATTTATTAAGTTCTTACTATGCTTCAGGTATTATACTAGGGACAAATGATTCAATGGTGAACAAAAAGCATAGTTCCTGTCCTCAAAGAGCTGCAATCCAGTGGGGAAACCAGAAATCAAACACACAGTTATAATTAAAGCAGTAAGTCTTCATGAATATACATAAGGGGTCCTGTGGTATCTTATATTCTAGTATGTAGGATAAAAACAAAAAGACACTGCAGTCAAATGAGCCAAAAAAATAGTTGAATTATTTCAGGGGTAGCATAGAAATCTTCACAGTGAAAAACACATTTAAACTTGGGCCTGAAGGGTGAGCAAGAGATATACAGGGGAAGAAGAGACAGGCATGGGTAAGTATGTTAGACAGAAGGAAAGAACATATAAAGACTCAGAAGTGAGAGAAAGGAAAGTGAGTTCAAGTTACTGAAAACCCATCATGGTCAGAGTGTTTCCATGATGGACCCACATGCTGGCAAAGAGGGCAGGGTATCTTAGGCACAGGGTATTGTCAGGCCATCAACAAGGAAAGAGACCACTGCCAAACCTGCAAATTGCTGCAAAAGTACTCACTGAATTCAAATTTACCTTAGTATGTGCCTACCCCCACCCCCCAAGATCTAGCCTTCATTTATTCCTGGTAGCTTGCTCCTGAATGGCCTCAAACCAGCAAGCAGGAAGTGACTTTGTCTTGTTCTGTCCCCCATTCATCCTTGACTCTAGGGGTCCTTAAGAATTCACAAGATACTAAGATAACAGGGAATTTCATCCTTCCCTCTGCCAATCCTCTGTAGTTGTTAGGAGCTTGATTTCTGGATTGAAACAGATCTTATACTGGGCTCTGAACAGCTTGGTAGATCTCTCTAACTCAGTTTTTTCACTTATAAAATGAGGAGACTAATGGTTCCTGTCTCGTAGGATTGTTCTAAAGACCAAATAAAGTAACACGTGTAAAATGCTTGGCATATAGTAAGTGCCCCATACACTTTAAGTGTTATTTTTAAAAACTTACTGGAAGCTATTGCATGTACTTGGAGGAGGAGGCATTTAATTTTGCTATAAAGAGATTTTAATTTCAGACTTAAAAAAAACGCTTATGCAAAGATCAATGAAGAACAATTATCTTATTTGGCTGTGCATTAAGCAACACGAGAAAGAAAAATCAAACATGAGCCATATCCAATTAATAAAGGAAGCCAGTTTAATCTCCAGCAATGGGTCGCAATGTTGATGTTCCTCCTTTTCCCTTATATGAAAATCTCGCACTTGCCTCTTTTTCTAAGATGTTGGAATGATGTGTGATGAAGACTTCTCAAGTACTAGTGAGACTGAAGTAATTTCCTACATAATGTACCACAAACAGATTTAGAAATGTCGGTTTTAGATGCTATGATGCATATTCAAATTTTCCATGCAAAGGCTTAGATAGCATGACTAAGTTGAAGGGCCAGTGAGCTAAATAAAATACCTCCTGTATGTTTCATATTCTGGAATATTAATAAAGTAGAAAATCAAAATGACAGCAATTTAGGGCTTCTCATGTCCCCATATTACAGGCTTATTTCTGTGGATCCAATTTCAGACAAAGAAAAGAGTGATAATGCAAAAGAAAACAGCAGGGGAAACAAGAGTGAAAAAAAAGAGCAGAAAAAAAGGAATAGAAGCAAAATCAAAGGGTCAGCATCAAAATATACCATCTCCATAAAATAATGCTTACTATAGGCTCCCCTTTTAGCAGAATCCCCAGCTGAGGTACTAAGCTATTCTATCAAAAACTGGCAACCTTTGTATGCTGCAATGCATCACACACTATTTATTGCCAGTTAGAAAGAAAGTTACAGTTTACATTTTAGAACATTCTAGTTTGATGTGAATTTTCCTTGCCATCTTAAAGTCAAGTTTCCCAGGAGAAATATAGAATCTCTGCTTCTCACCACCTTTTTTTGACCTGCTCAGTGTGGCTGGGAATGCCTTGTCCCTAGAAGTCAACTGGTGAACTGGAGAAAAGTCCTTCTGCTCCACACTGAGGGGTCCACGATGGAGAAAGACTGGGACAGTCTCGATGTGGCAGAGTGGAGTTCACTTAGAGTTGGAATGTGGAAAGAAGCAATGCAAAGAGGATAATAAATGCCATCTGAAAACCTCTGTTAATCAGTCTTCTTTACGGTGTCAGTGACGATACCCTAACTCAAATATGTAAGCAACAAAGGAACCTTGACTGACATACATAACCCAAAAATCAAAATCAGGAATACTTAGAGCAGTTGTGTTCAAATGATGTGTTTTGGACTCTCTCCATCTGCTGGCCAGCTTTCCTACCTTGCTGTATTCATAGGCAGGCTTTCCCTCATGATAGCAAAGATGACCATAAGTACCTGACTTCTAAAACTTCCTCATAAAACTGACTTATAATCAGCTTCAAAACCTCTTCTGGAGGAGTTCATCTCCTTCTCAATAATTCTAGCAGTTTTGAAACCAGGCCTGGGCTATATGCCAGCAATGGTTACAGACAATTCTGTAACGGAAAACAGATATTCTTTTACCACAAGCAGGAAACATGAAATCAGGGTAGGTAAAAACCAACAAAACAACTTAGCTGCTATGCCCTTTGGATGATCCTTTTGATTATCAACTAGAAGTAACCATTTCATGATCAGAGATAGCCCGTCATTCTTTCATTTGCACATTGACTCATACTCTATTATTTTTCCTTAGGAAAATGTCAAAGACATTATGATACATTATGATATACCTGAGTGCTGTGCCATTTTGAAGCTCAGAATACCAGTAGAAATGACAAGTTCTTCTTGTTAGTTTGCTGACACTGGGTACTTTAACACCCATGCTAAATCAAGCCACAGACTTCCATAGCTACAAGGTAAAACAAGGATGTGTCAGCTAATCTCCTGACAGGAAGTGATAGCTTTGGGTAGCGACTTCCTGCTCTTTTTTCTTGTAAAAGTGCTTTCATATTTCTGACCTCTTTCACATTTCTTCCCATTTTATTGACCAGATGGGAACCACCATTATTTAGATTAGTGATTCCCAAATGTTTTAAAAATGAGAAATCCTTTCACACATAAGAATGTATATTTAAATGTCATATAGTAGTTGAATCTCTTGCCTTTATTAATATATTGACTAAGAAAATGTATAATACCAAATAAATGTAGTAAACTTAATATTATTAAAACAAGTTATATTAATTAAAACAGCACCTATTTCCATGTGAAAAATAAATAGTACATGTATGTGTAAAAGTTATTTATTCCATCTGTATACGGATATGCAGATCTCTTGAAATAATTTCACAAGCCCTTTCTGTAATAGAATCAAAACATTGGGGACAGATGACTTAGAATGATTCTTTTTGTAGCTCTAGTGTTTGTCTTAACTCAAAAAGTCAAAGCCTCCAAATGTAACGTCAGAATCCTGCATTCAGCCTCCCCCATTCTTCTGTTTCTGTTTCCTTTACATACCTAGCTCAAACTCTAGTTTCAAGAGAAAGAGAACTAACCAGCAGCCAAGGGAGCTGACATGAGACTAACTGCCAAGATGATGAGTGAACACAGATCGCAGACACTGAAAATGAAAGGGACTGACTTAAGACACATACTCCAGGTTGAAGGCATCTGCCAAAAGAGAAACAGAAAGTGTTGGTTTGAGACCTATCTTTCAAAGAATGATGATGAATCTCATCAGAGGCATAGCACTTCACTTTCAATCAGGATACAAAACTAGGAAAGAAACATTTATACCAAAAGGGAAATTTGTTTAAAAAGTAGAGATTAAATGGGAAGATAATTTTGGAGGTTGCATATCTGACACTGTAGCTGACAACTGCATTTGAATTTCATTGCACACACTCTGGGCACTGCTCATCACTGCCATGCTCTGATAAGCTCTCAATCTTCCTCCTAAATTCTTTCTCCAACCTCACAGATGAGGCACAGTGGTGATGAATATACTACTCAGAGGGAATGGACTCAAGTTTGTAACCCTGGACCACAGAATTTTCTTTGAACTTTGGGAGGAAAACTGTAAATGGGAAAAAACATAAGGAAAATTTCATTTTGAATTGTCTCCCAAAATGACAAGCATTTATGGATGGTAAGTTCTAGTACTAATTTGCAGACAAATGTCCAACATTTGGTAACCAGTATGTTAACATAGATATGGGTCCAAAATGGTGAATTTAGCTGAAAAATTGTATAAAAAAGAAGAAAAAACTTAAAAATGGAGTTCAACTGCATTTCTTATATACATATAGGTGTCATTGTATTTAAATTATTGCTTTATTCTCATATAACCTCAGCCACTGGGGGTCACTGATGCCTAAAGTTCTGATGGTTAAAACCAGGGGCTTTGGAAGGAAACAAGCCAAACTGAGAAATCCTAGTTCTGCCATTGACTAGTGGTATAACCTGGGGCACTCAACTTCTCTAAACTACAGTTTATTTTTTTTACAGTAACACTACACATTTGTAAAATAACATTAGTTATTATGACATAATTAATGTAAAATACTTAGCAAAATGACTGGAACATATTAACTACTAACAAATGTTGGCTTTTATTATAGATTGTGATGAGGACAAAACAGATTACCTATAATCTTAGAAATAATTTAAGAACCCTATTCCCAACCCAAGTAATAAGAGAACTTGCTCTTTATCAGCTCAGATTCTTCTCTTCCCTTAAACTTATGCCCTAAGAGAATTTTGCCAAACTAGTTCCTAACCTTTTTTGTAAGAATAAGCAGAGCCAAATTACATAAAACAAAAGGCAGAAATAAAAACAGCCAGAGAAGCTGAGTATATCTGCACAATGAAGAGCTAAAAAGAAGAGGTTAAAAAAAAAAAACCCCACATGTTATACGAGAATAGCCTTTTGAGGGTCTCTGGAGCAGCTTTGGAATCTGAGAAACTGAGAAAGAAGCAAAGGCAGTTTTGAAAAGGTGTTTTACTGTGGATTATACATTTAATCTACTTTCATGAATCTTTAAGAGATGAAAGATTAGCTTTCAGTAATAATTACTTTGATTTCTAGACTGTGCTTTGTAATGGAGCATCATGGGGAGATTGGACAATGTGGGCCCCAGTTTGTACTTGGTTCATGCAGTCACATTTCCTGAGTTATCAAGTGGCACTTCTCTAACACTGCTGTGACAGATTTGCCATGACATGATCACGCCTCCTCCTGGCTCCTCTGTGTATTGGGTGAACCACACCTTAAATTTATGTAAACAAACCTTTATTCTTCCACAAAGCTCTTTTTTACCAGTAGCTCCTTATAAAATAGCACTGGCCTCAGCAAAATAACATACAATAATCAATAGTGCAGTTGTAGACGCACAATCCTTATTGCCACTACCCTTCGTCCCAAACCTAGCCTTAGCCAGGTAGGGGAAAGTGACTAGAGAAGGCAAAAAAAAAAAAATACAACTTTAACTCAGACATCAGATTCCTTCCCTGGCTTTAAAGTGCTCAAGTTCAACTATGGCACCATAGTTTTGGGTTAACTTCCAAAATATACAGTTGATATTTCTCTTTGGAAACACACATCAGAATTCTTCTTCATGGATCTATTCCAGGCCATCACACTCTTTTGCTCAGGACAAAATATCACCTGTTAGAAAGCTACCAAACAACTTAAATTTATATAGTGACCAATATAATACCAGAAGTTATAGGAGGAAGAGATCATTTTCATATATTTCAAATTTACAATGGAACAATCAGCACAATTCAAGTTTCAAACATTTAAATCATTCCTGCCCTGACTCATCCTTCAAATAGCAGAACTCAAGACTGCTATTATTGTGGTCATTACATCAGCCTCTAAATCACTCTTACATAATCAATTAACCTCATTGCATTCAGATATTTAAACAGTTTCCACCAATAGCCAATTTCAATATCACCAACACAATTTATTTTCAATTACCAGCCTCACTAATGGCCTCCTGAAACTAATGTTTAAGGAAGTATTGGAAAGTTTCCTGTGTTGTCTCAAGGCTGTTTACATTTTATAAAGGGCAGCAAAATTATTTGCTGTTATTACATATTCAGGCTTGGGGATTTTTTCTTCCTGTATAAAATGTGTAAGTCTTACAACCAAAATCACCCTATTCGACACAGGGAACTTCCAGTACTCACTCAATTTTCCAAACAAATCAGAGGCTCCTAACACCAAGGACATTGTGTGTTTGTTGTAAATAAGTCAGAGGATAATAATAAAATACTTCTTGGCAGTAGCTAAATCAAGAAGATCAGTGATGGCCAGCCTAAGCCAGTTATAAATTTTATGGCAATTTTTTAAATGAGGCAATGGAAGGGAGCTTATCAGCATTTTGTTTTTCAAGGTCAAATGAAAGAAAGCAAGAGAAAGAGAAAGGAACCTAGGGTACTTGGTGTTTAGGAGAGGGACACAGAAAATAATGAGTAAAAAAGGAAGAGAAAATAAAAGCCAAACAGAAGCCAAGTAGTTTGAGGCTTATACAGCTTTTAGCTCAAGGGTAGAAAGTTTCAGTTTGATTTTGTCCTCCAGGGAAGCCTGCAGAAAGATTTCTGTGCCAATGTGACCTTGGCAAACACAAGGATCACATTTTTGGCACTTGGGAAGAGAAATGGGAGCGAGGTTAGAAATAGATTGGGTAGACACAACAGAGAGCAGAAAAGAAACCGTGCCCCAAAGATAACAACCAGAGCCAGGTCATGATTGTTATGACCCATAGTTCTTTGAACAATCGTGACCACAATGGGACTTCCTTTGGAAACTGGTTTGGAAACATCTATTGCCAAATAGATGTTCTAATGGAGAAAATTAGCATTTCCATTAGGGACAATGAAAATTTATTCTGATTAAATAAGAACCTGAATAACAAACCAAAGTAAATAACAAACCAAAGTAAAATCAAAGCTCATTGTTCCAAACTAAATCAGACCTTCCATTAATCCAGTTAGAGGTCACTGGCCAAAGATAAACCCAGATTGGTAATTTTTTTTTCCAGAATGGTAATTTTTGGAGGAGAAGTGGGGAGGCGGCACATATCTTGAGAACCCTGCCTTCCCTTGCACCTGCAAAGACAAAACCAGATGGGTGGGAGCCTTGAGAAAGGAATGCTATAGATACCAGGGCTCACAGGTGTCTGTAGGGAGCTAGCAAATAATCCTTAGAGCAAGAATTCATGCTAATGCTGAAAACAACCAGCCTCAACACAGCAAGAATTCTGCCTGGCATCAAGTGAAACTAAGCTTTGCTCCTCATGACGTTATCACTAGCTTTTACGTTGTGCTCACAGTTGTTTCTCATCCCTGGCTTTTGCCTTTAGTGATGCCTTTAACTCTATCATCGAAGATCTTGCCTTGTCACTTTCATTGTCTTAAAAAAAAAAAAGGAGGTCACAGAAACCTTGTATTTCTTAAAAGACTTCTTTTAAAATCCACAAACTATTACCAGAGGGGACCTTTTTGAATTTCCTGTGATAAGCTTGTCAGAAAAAAGAGGAAACCTTAGAAAGCCCAGAGTTTCATTTTATGTTTTTTTCTAATTATAAGATAAAATAATGGAGTTCCATTTTCTGTTCCAATTAATTATAAAATAAAGTAATGGAGACTGCTTTCCCACAGATACAAGATTCCAATAATATTTAACCATATAATTAAAAAAAAAGAAGTGTGTTCAAAATAGTGACAAAATTGGCTATGGATAGGGTCATGCACATCCTAAGCTATTATTTTTCCAGACCTCTGAAGGAAAGAGAAGAGTTTGGAGCTGCTAGAAAATAATTAATGTCAAAAGTAAAGTAAAACTTGGGAGAAATAAAAAAAATTAAATTCTTTTTGTTTAGCACCTGAGAATTTTCTATTCAAATGCGAGAGGGAGAGAGAAGAAAGCAAAGACAATAAATAGCTAAATAAAGAAACAGACAATTCAAGTAATTTATTATAATGAACATCAACTTCCACAAAGAAAATATCATAAAGATATAATTGGACGCAGCAAAATACTTGACATAAGAATCCTAATTTCAGAATTTACTTGCTTGAATTCAAATTCCCATGCTTCAATATATCCTATGAAGAATTATAAATTCTTCCCTCTCAGTCAATGACCCCAAGCCTACCATATTGCTTCTGGTTCAGATTTTCTATCAGTCTATCAAAAAATGAAGAAAAGGAATCACTGGAGTAGAACTAAAGGTCTTAGGTTTCTGCCCTACATCTTGAACTAGCTATTAACAAATACACTTAGTTACAACTTTAGGTAAAAGTAAGCCAGATGAACTTCTGAAGGGGCATCCTTAGACTAACTGCTTAACTGCAGGCTGGCTTTGGGATGCACAGGCTTCACAGTCGCAGAAGGAATGCACACTTAGACGAGCCTGCACTTGGTTTAGTGTTCTGCTGTCAGTGTCTTGAAATTCTTAATTCTTTAACAAGGGGGTCTACATTTTCATTTCCACCAGGTCCCATAAATTATGTAATTGTGCCTTAGCACTCATCAGCTTCTGTTTCCTTATCCATAAAATCAGAAAGAGAAGATCTCCAGTATCATTTTAATTCCAGGGTGTGAGGATACAACCACTTTGGGATCACTTGGCATTTAGGGAGCACAATGCTCTGAGGAAGTTGCACAATGAGGAAATGCACAATGGCTCTGAGGAAGTTTCTCCAGGATTCCATTTCCAGGACATAGCCTCATCCCCTAAATTGGCCACTATTCCCAGAGATAAAAACTGCATGATTTAATTCACTGAAGGATTATCCTGTTCCTTCTTTCTCCTCTCAATGACCACCTTCTCATTACAGCACCACCGGCCAGTTACATATTGCCACAAGACTGCCATAAACAAATCATCCCAAAACCAAGAGGCTTAGAACAATATCCATAATTATTGCTCATAAATCCACAGTTAGCTGGCTGCTTCTGCTGATCTTGGTCAGGCCTCACTGGACATTTCTCTGGTTGCAGAGAAGAAAAGAATTAGAGTCACTTTTGCAATAAATCTGCCACACTCACATGAATCAGAAGCTCTACTTACTGTAAGTAACCACATATTATTGTATGACCCTAAGCAAATCACTCAAGGTCTCCCTCCATTGCCTCATCTGTCTTCATGAAGGTTTCCAACCAGATTACTTCTAAAGCCCCTTCTCCTCTGATATCTTCATAGTGTAAGAGCCTCTCTGTTCCCATTTCAACCATGGTTTCCAGTCTTATCATCCTCCTCTGGACGAGATACCCATCTCTTCATCTTGCAGGGCCTTTAATTACAGATTGATCAGAGTGACCAATTTAACCTACTTTGATCACTATAGCTTTGTCGGGCCCTGAAAACATACATCCAAAAGCAAGAGTTCAGAAAGAAGTTTCAGTTCTCTGCCCTAACAGAAATCCTCTTGTTACATTGGAAAAGACAACAGCTGATGAGTCTCCAGGTCTGATATCTGTGGCACTGTGGTTCCTTTGCCTCTATAGAGCAGAATCCTTTTTCACTGGGATACTCTCAGTGCCACCCCCACCCTCCCACTAGGCTGCATCAGGCACTCATGGCCAAAACGTTCTGGCACAGCTCACTGCAGGGCTTTGAACAGGGGCAGCGTTCTCTGAAATAAATGAGAGGGACAGTGTGTTCTTGCAGAAGACTGCAAGGTCCTGTCAGCTTTATGTTTGCCGATTTACATGGCTTTTAAAAGACATAACCATAAAATTTCACTCCAGAATTAACTCTGACCAGTCAGATCTTTGCCCAGGTTGGACAAATTTAATTTATCAAACTGACTAGACAGTAGTTTAATTTTTTTCCTTGTTGGGATGCCCCTTTGCTCCTCATAACTCACAAGACACCCTTTGCTCTCAGCTCTCCATTAGTACTCTATATACATACAGATCTTGTTTTATTTTTCTAAAAAACTCCCTAAAGCACAGGAACCATTCCTACAAAGATCTGTAATCTGAACGTACAGGCCAGGTCAATGCACCAGCTTGGTGTGCTGTGTGCTGCTTGCCAGGCACATGCAATGGCTGCTTTTTCATCTGGGTCAATGAGTGGGAGCTAAATTTGGTTTGTAGCATTGTTCTTTTAAACTGAAAACTGTCTTATGCTGCCAAATAGGCCTTTTGTTTGTGCATTCATTTGTGTTTCACTGTCTCCAAAATAAACCTGTCTCTTCAAATCAGAAAATTTTGCACTAAGCTAAAAAAATGAAGGGTGATGATAGAGGACTAGCTAGTCTGTCTTTCACACAATGATGTGCCCATTTCCTCTTCAGTGGTTTTTGTCATTTTGCTGAATGTGCCCATGTTGGGATTAGATTGGAACAGCCCAGTGGGTTCTTTGGTCAGCTCTTAAGGTGGTTTTTGAAGGTCCCTGATGTTTGGTCATTAGTCACCTTGCATACCCTTCAGTCAATGCAGTGTTTTATCTGTGAGGCCTAATGCTTTGTTTCTCCAATAATTAAACAAGAAAATAGAATCTCTGAAGCTCTTGGATCAGAGTCTATTAAAATGGATGGTAGGGAAAGTAGGGAATAGGATGGAAGTTTGGCCTAGCCTTACATTTACAAAAGTCCTAATATTTTCACTTTTTGTCTATAAATTAGGTTACATATATAATAACAGAGATACAGAATTGAAAGCAGGCATAATCTTGTGCCCCATTCTGCTAATTTACTTTAATGTTTTTAAAGTTATAATTATCTTTAAAACAGCATACACTTGTGGTGTATTTGTTACGGTAAAAGTTTTAATTTCTTCGAGAAAACATTTAAAATAAACTGAAAACTTCACCACCTTATTTTGATTTGTGTTTATTTTTTAAACAAACCAAGAGGCTCAAACATTGGAAGCTGTTGTAGCTTCTCTTAACCTTTGAGAAGCCCCACTTTGGGCAAATCAGTTTTGTTGCTTTATACATTACTAACCTCTGCTGAAGGAAACCACTGGAGCAGCAGAAACCAGAGTATTAGAGGTTCAGATATTTGGGCTGGGGGCTAGGGGTGTCCACAAATCAGGTAAAATATAATCAACTGCTTAAGTCCTAGAAAGTAGTTGACATGGTTATCTGTGAATGAGAGAACAAGGACAAGGACACATCATCTGGATAGGGATGCTTATGAGCTATCTCTGGATTCCCTTCCACAGTTCACCTTAGCTTCCAGGATGTGAGACCGATGTCTTGGTTTGCCACACAGACCCTCTATGGCCTGGCCCCTGACTACTGTCCAGCTTTTTCTCCCTCTGCTCTTCTACCCACAGCCTTTATTTGGCCATATCACAAGACTTAACCTCAGTGGCACTGTTAAACACCTCCAGGCCTTCGCACATACTGTTCCTCCTGCCTGAACTGCACCTTTCCCAACCTCCCCACAACAATTTATCTGTCATGACAGCTATTATCCATCCATTACAAAACAAGTTCAGAAAGAACTCTGCAACTATTTCTATCAATTATGAAGCTGTAATCTTTGCTTTACCTGACCCCTTCTTAAAGGAAGCCTATATTTTAGTCATTGTTTTATCACCAATTTATAGCAATAATGCACAGTGTATGACATATTCAATAGTGAACACATGCATGAATAAACAAAGTAGACCAGAAGCCTATTAGAAACACAGAATCCTCGGTCCCCCCAGACTTAATGAACCAGAATCTGCATTCTGACAAGATCCCCAAGGGATTTCACTGCACATTAAAGTTTGAGAAATACTCTTTCACTTCTGTAAATATCTGAAGCATTGATCATCTGAGGCTTAGGGTTTGGTAATTATTAATGTACATGCTCTGCACAGTGCTGAACCGATACATGTGCGTTTGTGACATGCTCACATACTTCCATTCTTGACTCCTTCCCCAGAGGCCATCACGTGTCTCTGCTGGCATTCTTTCACTATTCCCTCAGATCTCAGAGTTAGGTCATGCCCAGAGTAGGTGCTAGGTACAAAGTTATGCAAAAAGCCAAGGGCCACTGGGAAAAACAAAAGTTTTATAAAACTGCATCACACATACGTCTACAACCAAACAGCCAATGTCAAACTAATGATGAAGAAAACTAAGGTGAATTACCTTACCCCTAGTAAACATCAGTGAACAATGAATTCTTAGTAAACACTACATATAGTTCTCAAACACTGGGTCCTGCTGTCCTTGAAGGGACATCTGGCAGTGCATTCGGATCAGATTTCCTGATTCACATTCTATATTTAACTTCCCTTAATCTTGTCATGCCTAGAGATTTAGAACTTTTGGTTACTGCTCAACAGCTCATCTTTTTCCTTGGGAGACTCAGGAAGTGCTTGTCTACCTCACTTCATCCCACATTCCCTGAATTGTTCACACTTTGCAATTCAATCGTTTTGAGCACAAATGCTAAGTAAAAATATCTGGTAGCTTGTTACTCACTGTAATGGGTAGACCACAACACATGTGTATGGGTTGACTAATGAGGGATAAGAGAAGCAAGCTAAATTACGTGGGCAATATTTTGTATCTCCCTGGAAAAAATAATCCATAAGAAGACAAAATCTGCTACCAAAGCGCTGGGCAAAGGAGGTGTGGGAGCAGAGTGAGAAAAGAGGGAAAAGAATGTTAGCTTTTATCGAGATTCTACAAGTATGAAATATTGTGCTCGGCACTGTAAGTGCAATATCTCATCAACCTAATGAGGTCAGAATCATAACCTGATTTTACCTGCAAGGAACACAAGGCTCCTACGCATTCTCAGATTCACACAGCTAGTCACACACTGGGTTCCAAACCACTTTTTCTTCTTCTTTTTAAAATTTTTTGTTGTGGTTAAAACAAATCCCACAAAACTTACCATCTTAACTGTTTTTTAAGTGTATGGTTCAGTACTGTTATATATATTCCTATTGCTGTGCAACAGATTTCTAGAACTTTTTCATCTTGTAAAGCTGAAACTATACCCATTGAAGACCATCTTCCAATTTTTTTATGTTTATTTATTTATTTTGAGAGAGAGAGAGAGAGAGTGAGAGAGAGAAAGAGAATGTGCATGAGCAAGGAAGGAGCAGAGAGACAGAGAGACAGAGAGACAGAGAGAGAGAGAATCCCAAGCAGGCTCTGTGCTGTCAGTGCAGAGCAGGCCTCAGGACTCCATCTTGTGAATGCTGAAATCATGACCTGAGCTGAAATCAAGTTGGACTTAACCAACTGACCCACCCAGGCATCTCTCAATTTCTTTTTATAAACTAGTCAAAGGTATTTTTTTGCTTATATTTTTCTCCTTTACCATTCTATTTTCTCTGCCTTCTCCTGATACCATACACTTTAAGCTGCTCTGGTCTCTTCCAACAGTGAGGAAAGTGACCTGAAGATTCTAAGGTCTCACTCAGTATTTTACCTTCCCTGCGGAGTCTGTGAAGCAAACAATAAGGAATGAACTGCTAATGGAAGAAAATAATGGAAGTGTATGGTTCCGTAATGCTGGAAATGCACCTGTTTATTTTGTCTATGTTAAAGGAAGTTTTCAATATAGACAATTATTTCATTGAAAAATCAGTCATGCCTGTCCAAAATTCTCACTATGCCACCCAGACACATTCCTGTGGCCAGGATTCTAGTACTACAACTTTATGGCAGCATCCTTCCAAAGCTCCATGAAGATAATATACACATGCCCAGTCCAGGAAACCCTACCTGGTGGCCATGCCCACTGGGTTGAGGCTGTCTGTCCCTGGCACCAGATATGCATTCCCTGAAGATGAGGGAGTGTAAGAAGACACTGTGGCCCAGGGTGCAGGTTTGCACATCTTTGAATTTGGCACAGCGACATTATCATACTCTGTTTTATATAATCTTTGTGTATTTCTATTTAAATGGATTATTAAATATTCAAAGAAAGGAAAACATTCACATTGATTGTTGTATTATAAAACAATCAGGACCCAGAGAGAGCAGTAGTAAATGCTAAGGGGAGCAGCAGACATCCCCCAGAGTCTGCTCTCACCAGAGTCCTATGTCACCAGTGGATGCATCATTCAGCAGTGGGCTCATACTAGGCAGCCAGCATCCCCATGCTTCAGCCTGTGAAAACATAAAGTGTCATTTCTTTCTGGATTTCATTTCCCCAAAGATGACTGACTTACTTCTTTCGGATCTGGCACTGTCATTGCTTGATCTTTGAGAGATCAGGAGCTTCCTATCATAGTTACAAAGCCTTGAGGGGATGCTGAGGTAAGCAGACTTAGTGTAAACCCAGCTCTGCAATGAACTGCTCGGTGACCTTGAATGAGTGGCATAACTTTTCTATACATGGGTTTATGAAATGAGAATAATTGGATGAAACACACATATCTTATAAATTGCTTAATAAATGTTAGCTGTTTTTATTTTTATTGTCTTATTATTTCCATTTCTAATAATATAGCCTGAGCTAGAACTTAGATCCTCTGATATTCTCTGAGAATGGTCCTCTGTTCTATTGTAACTAGAGGACTGCAAATTACAGCCTGTGTGCCAAATCCAGCCAACCACCTGTTTTATAAATCAAGTTTTATTGGAACACATGCATGCTCACTTGTTGATATATATAGATAGTCTATGGCTACCTTTGTGCTACAATGGCAGTACTGAAGAGCTGCGTGACGGATTGCATGGCCTGTAAAACCTTAAATATTTACTATCTGGCCCTTTGCAGAAAGTTTGCTGACATTGAAAGGATAAAGCATGTTCTAGAATGAGATCAACATAGCAACTGAAGTAAATTCTAAGGACAGAGATTTGACATTATGAAGACTGAGAAATTTCTTAGACTTATGAGTGAAAAGACAGTGATTCAAGTCTCACCTTTTCTCTCCCTAGCTGGATAACACAAAGGAAAATCATTATAAATTTCTTTCTCTGTAAAATGAGAAAATAAGAAAACCCAGAGTAGTGAGGATTAAATTAAATAACTTATATATGAGCCCCATATAAATATTCAAGGCCTATAGGTCTGCTCATGGAACAGACACTGGACTACACACAGAGGAGTAAGAGTGAAAAAGCAGTCCCTACCCTGAGTCTCTAGCTTATCTTCTGGCTGGAAAGAGAGGCTGCTTGATGCAAGATGTGTTTCCTAATTAATCAATCCCTTTAGTAACTTTTTAAGACACCCAGTTCCAGTAGACACTGTAGGAAAATGCCTATATTTTATAATTCTGCCTTTGACTCAGCCTGGGTCAGAGATATTAAGTTATACCTCTGTCAGTGTTCAGTTGATTATTTGCTTTTATTCAAACAATGGATCAGCTGAGTCCTTCAAAAGAAACATATTCACAGAGTTAGACAAGTTGTCTGGTGAATGTGACACATGCAGAGATGCCCAAAGGATGATTTAAGTCTTTGTGCATTTACAAAACAAAGTTCAATGAAGCAAAATGGTGCTCTGTAAGAAAACCCAAAGACCAAATACAAATGGACATCAATCTGGCATCAATCATAAAACCCAACTAAGAAAAATATATATATACCATCAGATATATTTCTGTTGTTGTTTTTTGCTTTTTCATTTAGATAGCTGGAAAATTATAAAGAATAAATAAACAAGCAAAAAATTACTTTGATTTAAAATGTTCACCCTTAAACCACATTTCAGTCAAATGACAGAGAAATGTTTATCCTAATTCTAGGTCAGTGCCTCACGAATTTTCATGTATCAATTTATCTAGAGTAAGAACACATCATTCCTCACTAATTTTATTAATAAGTTTCTTTCCTTAATTTTTCTGTAGAGATGTCACCATAGAAATACTAATAATGTATTAAAGCTATATAATCTAGTATAAGATCTACCAGTTTCCCTTTAAAAGTGTATCAGTCTCTTAAAAAAAATGCTCTCAGATGCTGGTCAGTCTATAGGCATGTCTCCCAAGTCAGTCATCTGACCATGGGTTTTACGCCCTGTGCACAAAAGGGACATTTAGTATGAAAGCAGTAAATGAAAACTAGAGGCTGTTGTCAAATTGTCAGCCATTGTGCTCATATTAATAACCACTGCAGCTGTCTGAGGCTCAAATTAGCATCTTTGAAACAAGTTAAACACTTCCAGCACTATTTAGAGCCATTTCAAAGAGAATAACAAAAGTTTATGTTGAGATTTTTTGCTAGATGGCCTTTAAAATAAAAATCTCTTCAGAAACTTAAACTACCCTTTTTCTGAGATGCCATTAAGGGATTATCTGATTTTCATTTCCAATTAACTAAATATTTCAAAAGCTGGATTCATAGGCCCATCTGTTGTAAATTATTATAATGTAAAAATGGAAGAGAACTGTCCCTAGGTCAGACACATTTCTCACTTATCAGGTACCCCAAATAGAGCAGTATTATTCCTGGCTGCTCACTCTGGCACTTGAAGAGAATAATTATTTCCAGCAGAGATAACATTTCAGGTTGGAGCCAGGTGATTGTAACTCTCTGAATCTCCTGGGTCAAGGAAGAGGACTAGCATCCCTCCAAAGGATCTTTGCCAAATGTGCACATTAACTGCAGGAAAAAAAAAATGAGTCCATCTTGGGATTTGGGAAAACCTATGACTTGATGTAGATGAGCTGGCAATGAACAAGTCAGTCATTGTGTCACCTGCCCCAGAGGTGCCTGACAGCACTGACTTCAAGCTATAATGCTTAGATTCTTCAAATGGCTTCTTGGGACTTATATATGGGAAACTTGCTGTCCTAAGCTCCTGAAATGAGCAACCTAAATTGAACAGTGGTAAGACACAACCCAATACCTGGGAGCAGACGAATGTATTTACCAAATAAGGAGAAACAAAAGTCCATTCACCCCCTGACCATTTCAATCTAACTCTTTAGTAATTAAGTAGATGGACATGCTGTCCCATTATTCCCTTTAGATTTACATCATTGAGAAACACCAGATCTACTACTGGGAATTCAGAAGTCCTGGGTTCTAATCTTGGTTCTGTCCTTATTACCTTGTCTGCCTTATTGGAGGGTCTTAGAAGAACAAGTGGGAGATAGATATGTATAGATAATATATACATAAATAGATATGGATATATATCCATTCCAAGCATAGCTAAATAATTGTCATCCCACCCTTAGAACAATTCTATGGGATAAATGTTATTACTCTAATTTTACAGATGAGAAAATGATCCTCAAAAAAGTTATGTAACTTGTCCCAAATCATCACAGCCATGACATGAAAAGCTAAGATTTAAATTCAGGCCTTTTCAGTACAAATCTAAGTCTGCTTGCTCCATATCAAGTCTCTTCTAAATTTACTCTAATATTTTAAATAATGGTAAGACTTAAATGTCTTACATAAATTTAACAAGTGACTTGAATGCTTTAACACAAGAGACCCTTACTTTCCTGTGGAGGAGAAACTTCTATTCATTCATTGAAACTTGGAGGGATGGTGCTCACAGGAGCTGGTCAGTAGGGCAGATGAGAAGGCAGTGTTCCTCCTGTATAACATACCCTGGGATTTCCAACCAGGGGAGACAGAACAACAATGAAGATGGTAATGTCAACTGGTTTGGAGAGCCACTATCTAGGATGCAAAGTTTTTCGGTAGCTTCACATCTCTTAATTGGGAAGCCCTGACTTTCTGCAAAGTTCAGGCTATGAGAATTTTATGGAGCACTAGTAAAATTTTTTTGAGGAGGACATTTTTGGGGGACTCCTTAAATCTCAATATGTAGGAAACCCATTCTTAATAATAATGGCAAAATAGTCTCAATTTAAGACTTTTGAGTAATTCATCCTATAATATATCCCATTCATACCCTTAAGCATATCTAAGGTACTTATATATTTTCCCCCTTTCCTATACAGTTCAAAAATCTTCCTTTTTATTTTCTAACAGATAACATTTTAGACTCAATAGCACAACTCTATGGGCCAGAGAGAAATAGGAATCAAATAATTCTGCCTAGTACCATGAGTCAATCTAAGAAGCCAGCTTACTCTAAGCTCTCCATGTGCATCAGCACAGAAGCCCCAATTCAAACAATGGCTCCCTAGTCTCTCATAGGTATTATGGCCTGTTGTTGAGAGGGGGAAGTCTGCCATGCAAAATGGCTCCTTTTCTTTGTAACATTGGCTCTACACACAGAGTCAGAAACTATTTGGATTGCCTCCCCACTCCAGCCATTCAGTACAGGGCTTTTCATGTTCTCCCATCTTTAGGGAACTTCCTTGACCTCTGATAAATCAGAAAACAAGATAACTCTGTAATACACACCTGTAGGATGGAGCTAGAAGGTAATAAAATAACATCCATTCATTCAGAAACAGAAGAAATTTACATATTTAAAAAATTAATGTATTTGGGACTAAATAGCAAAGAAACTGAAGTCCTGAATCCTCTTCCACCTCTCTTTACTCTCATAACATACAAGAACAAAACCTACAATGTGCATATGATGATCCCTTTAAAATGAACTGGTTTAGTAAAATTGACATCTTGCTATATTTTTTATTTTTTAAAAACTTTTTAATGTTTATTTATTTTTTGACAGAGAGAGA
Organism: Panthera leo; assembly: GCF_018350215.1. Taxonomy (NCBI): domain Eukaryota; kingdom Metazoa; phylum Chordata; class Mammalia; order Carnivora; family Felidae; genus Panthera; species Panthera leo. The sequence continues at coordinate 20,251,895 of NC_056689.1, read as the reverse complement.
GACAGAGCATGAGCAGGGGAGGGGCAGAGAGAGAGGGAGACACAGAATCTGAAGCAGGCTCCAGGCTCTGAGCTGTCAGCACAGAACCCAAAGCGGGGCTCAAACTCACAGACCACGAGATCATGACCTGAGCCAAAGTCAGACACTCAACAGACTTAGCCACCCAGGAGCTCCTATATATTTTTTTTTTTTTTTTACATCCAAGTTAGTTAACATATATAGTATACTAATGATTTCAGGTATAAAATTTAGTGATTCATCACACACATATAACAGTGCTCATCTCAACAAGTGTCCTCCTTAATTCCCTTTCCCTATTTAGCCCATCCCCACACCCAAAACCCCTCCAACAGCCCTGAGTTTGTTCTCTGTATTTAAGTCTGTTACAGTTTGTCCCCTCCCTATTTTTATATTATTTTTCCTTCTCTTCCCTTATGTTCTTCTGTTTTGTATCTTAAATTCCACATATGAGTGAAGTCATATGATATTTGCCTTTCTCTGACTAACTAATTTCACTTAGCATAATATACTCTAGGTCCAGCCACGTTGTTGGAAATAGCAAGATTTCACTCTTTTCGATCACCGAGTAATATTCCATTTTATATATTTACCACATCTTCTTTATCCATTCATCAGTCAATGGATATTTGGGCTCTTTCTATACTTTGACTATTGTCAATAGTGCTACTATAAACATTGGGGTACATATGTCTCTTCAAAACAGCACACCTGTATCCTTTGGATAAATACCTAGTAGTGCAATTGCTGAGTCATAGGTTAGTTCTATTTTTAATTTTTTGAGGAAGCTCATACTGTTTTCCACAGTGTTTTCCAGTGAAAAATTGTTCCTCTTTCTCTGCGTCTTTGCCAACATCTGCTGTTACCTGAGTTCTTAATTTGTTCTGACTGCTGTGACACAGTATCTCATTGTATTTCCCTAATGATGAGTGATGTTAAGCATTCTTTCATGTGTCTGTTAGTCATATGCATGTCTTCTTTGGAAAGTGTCTATTCCTGTCTTTTGCCCATTTCTTCACTGGATTATTTGTTTTTTGGGTGTTGAATTTGATAAGGTTTTTATAGATTTTGGATACTAATGCATTATCTGATATGTCATTTGCAAATATCTTCTCCCAATCCATTGGTTTCCTTTTAGTTTTACTGATTATTCCCTTGCTGTGTAGAGGCTTTTTATCTTGATGAGGTCCCAATGGTTCATTTTTGCTTTTGTTTCCCTTGCCTCCGGAGACACGTCTAGTAAGAAGTTGCTGCAGCTGACGTCAAAGAGGCTGTTGCCTATTTTCTTCCCTAGGGTTTTAATGACTTCCTGTCTTATGCTTAGGCCTTTCATCCATTTTGAGCTTACTTTTGTATATGGTGTAAGAAAGTGGTCCAGGTTCATTCTTCTGCATGTCTCTGTCCAGTTTTCCCAACACCATTTGCTGAAGAGACTATCTTTACTCATTGTATATTCTTTCCTGTTTTGTCAAAGATTAGTTGGACATACATTTGTGGGTCCATTTCTTGGTTATTTATACTGTTCCATTGATCTATATGTCTGTTTTTGTGCCAGTATCATACCAGTAATGATTACAGCTTTGTAATACAGCTTGAAGCCTGGAATTGTGATGCCTCCAGATTTGGTTTTCTTTTTCAGGATTGCTTTGGCTATTCAGGGTATTTTCTGGTTCCATACAAATTTTAGAATTGTTTGTTAGAGTTCTGTGAAGAATGCTGGTGTTATTTTGATAGGGCTTACATTGAATATGTAGATTTCTTTGGGTAGTATTGACATTTTAACAATATTTGTTTTTCCAATACATGATCATGAAATGTTTTTTCCATTTTTTTGTGTGTGTGTGTCTTCTTTGATGTCTTTCATAAGCTTTCTATAGTTTTCAGTTTATAGTTTTTTCATCTCTTTGATTAGGTTTATTCCTAGGTATTTTATGGTTTGGGGTGCAATTTGTAAATGGGTTTGATTCCTTGATTTATCTTTCTGCTGCTTCATTATTAGTGTATAGAAATCCAATTGATTTCTGTACATTGATTTTGTATCCTGTGACTTTGATAAATTCATGGATCAGTTCTAGCAATTTTTTGGTGGAGTCTTTAGGTTTTCCACACAGAGTCGTCTGTGAAGAGTCAGAGTTTGACTTCCTCCTTGTTGATTTGGATGCCTTTTATTTCATTTTGTTGTCTGATTGCTGAGGCTAGGACTTCCAAAACTATGTTGAAAAATAGTAGTGAGAGTGAACATCCTTATCCTATTCCTGACCTTAGGAAGGAAACTCTCAGCTTTTCCTGATTGAGGATGATATTAGTGGTGGGTCTTTCGTATATGACTTTTGTGATCTTGAGGTATGATCCTTCTATCCCTACTTTTGTGAAGGATTTTATCAAGAAAGGGTGCTATATTTTGTCAAATGCTTTCTTTGCATCTATTGAGAAGATCATATGGTTCTTATTCTTTCTATTATTAACGTGATGTCTCACACTGATTTAATTACAGATATTGAACCAGACTTGGATCCCAGAAATAAACCCATTTGATTGTGGTGAATAATTTTTTTAACGTATTGTTGGTTCCAGTTGGTTAGTATCTTTTTGAGAATTTTTGTATCCATATTCCAAGGAAATTTGTCTGTAGACCCCTTTTTAGTGGGGTCTTTGTCCGGTTTTGGAATCAAGGTAATACTGACCTCATATAATGAGTTTGGAAGTTTTCCTTCCATTTCTATTTTTGGAACAGCTTCAAAAGAATAGGTATTAACTCTTCTTTAAATGTTTGGTAGAATTCCCATGGTAAGCCATCTGACCCTGGACTCTTGGTTGTTGGGAAATTTTTGATTACTGATTCGTTATGGATCTGTTCAAATTTTGTATTTCTTCCTGTTTCAGTTTTGGTACTTTATATGTTTCTAGGAATTTGTCCACTTCTTCCATATTGCCCAATTTGTTGGCATATAGTTGCTCATAATATTCTCTTATTATTGTTTGTATTTCTGCTGTGTTGGTTGTGATCTCTTTCATTTATGATTTTATTTATTTGGGTCTTTTCCGTTTTTGTTTTGATCAGTCTGGCTAGGGATTTATCAATTGTGTTAATTCTTTCAAAGAACCAGTTCCTGGTTTCATTGATCTGTTCTACTGTTTGGTTGTTGTTGTTGTTGTTGTTGTTGTGTGGTTTTTTGTATATATCATTGATTTCTGTTCTAATCTTTATTATTTCCTGTCTTCTGCTGATTTGGGCTTTATTTGCTGTTCTTTTTCCAGCTCTTTAAGGTATAAGTTTATCTGAGACCTTTCTTCCTTCTTTAGGAAGGCCTGGATTGCTATAATACTTCCCTCTTATTATAGAAGCCATCTTTGAGCACAGTAAGGATAAAGGAGAAATCCCCAGGTCCAGCCAGTTATGGGAAGCATGAGATCTTCTTCTCAGTAAGAATAATCTGTCTTGACCAATTCAGAGCCTTGAGCTTCCCTAGTCCTTCTGATTTTGATATCAGTTGTTCCTAATCTTACTTCCTCCTTATTACCTCTATTTCTTTCCTCTGTACATACTTACTTATCTGGCAACCATATCCTAAAGGCTATATTCATTGATAACTGGGAATTATAGTTGTCCACATGAAATGTATCATGCATAAAATCCCCTGTGGAAATAAAAGCTCATTAAGAACTCACTCTATTCCTACTCAATGATCAAATAGCAAAGCTGTTCCTTTGTTTTGAGTATTTACATAGACCTAAAAGCAGTTGGATTGGAACTGGACTTAGAGAGTTTTCATACAATAATTTCTTTTTAACAGGAAAAAAGAAAGATCAAAATGTTCCCAAGGAATCCCAAAAGGCCACTTAGCCTGCCTCTCTGGTATTCTGTGCTATTTCAAACTGATATTCAGGTACTGGAGACAGAACAAACTGATGGCTATGTGAAGCCAAATAACTTCTTGTGTTCTAATAAGTATTCCAATGTGTGGGGGAGAAAAAAGAAGCTCTAAAATGAGCTGTCTTTATATGTACTTTGATTGCTACTCTTTTTCTCTATAAGCTGGGCATTTGCTTCCAGAGCATCTGTCTTGTCAATGTAATTTAATGCCTATCAGTCTGGTGATGGAGAAAGTGATGAGGTGTCACCATCACTTGCTTCTTAACTGTACTTTTACCAAGTGGAAATAAAACTCTAAAAAGAATAATTTACAAGTTTGTGAATGAAGAGGTAGAATAAATGGATCTCAAAACTGTGGTCACTGCTGGTCTCATGGGTAAAACAGCTTTCAGCAAAATGAAAGCAGCTTTGCACAAGGTGTCTATAGTGGGTTGAACTGTGTTCCCCCAAAAAGCATATAGAAATGCTAACCCTTGTTACCTGTAAATATGACCTTATCTGGAAAGATGGTGTTTGTAGATATAATCAAGTTAAGATGAAACCATATTGGGTTAGGATGGGCCTTAAATCCAATAACTGGTGTCATTGATGAGCTTCATTCCAAGTGTCCAACTTAGTTAGGTTTACTATTGAAAAATGGATGCAGTTAGGTTTTGGTTTTCATGTAAAGCCTCCCAATTACACGGGGTTGTTTATGCAAAATCCAACCAGCCTATACAAGTTCTCTGCTTAGTCCAAGTCTCCTTGGAGAACCCTCTGTTCTATCATCTTTCCCCAGTCAGCACATGATCCCTATCTGCTCCCTCACTGAATGTACTTTAAATGGATCTCCCAACAGATCAGAGCTTTCAAACTTAAAGTATGCATAAAAATCAACTCAGAAGTTTATAAACTGAAAATTTATGGGTTCTGTGCTCAAAGATTCTGGAGTAAGTTTGGAGTGAAGAATTCAATGTTTCCCTTTTAACTTTTTTTTTTCCTTTTTCTTTCATGATTCACTCTGTCTGCCTCTTTCTTCCTCCATCTTGGCCCAATAGGAGACCCAAATGAGTTTGGAGAATAACAAAAAATGAAACTCACAAACACCAAATATTTCTATTCATAAGCATTATTGAGCATCCCCCCTCCAAAAAAAGATATGAGAAGAATAGAGCACAGTCCCAAGATTCACAGACCTAGTTGCACAGAATAACCTGGGGAATAGTTAGCATTTACCAATGCCTGGGGTCTCCCCAAACCACTTAGATAAGAACCACTGGTGGAGGAGTCATGGCACCAGTAAATTTTACTATCAATCCAGATGATTCCCCCAGGTAATGGTCAGGCAGGGTTAAGAACCCTTGGAGTAATCAAAGGATACATCTGCAAAAATGTGGGTTCATCATGTCCCCCTCTGTTCCTCCCAAGGATGCTTGCAGAATGGTGGCAATGGAAAGCTGATGAGGAGTAAGGTATCCACCAAGGCTGAGAAGCTCTATGAAAAGAGCTCCCAGACTTGTATCAGCTGCCCTTCCTCCCACTCATATCAGTACCTAGAAGCATCATAAACTACCAGAAAGGCAAGCATTGTGCTTTTAGCAAGCCATGGCCCCCAGGCTTAAATTCTGGGGTCTTGGTATTTTGCTATTTTGCTATTTTGCTATTATGACATTTTGCTATTATGTACTGAAACCATCTCTCTTGTTCTATGTCTGTATTGCAAGTTATACAACCTCTTGTACAACTGGACCTGGGGATTTTCTATTCATATATCCTTAGGGACTTTCCAGGAATGTTTCTGGATATGACATACAATTATCTTTTTCATCCTCTCCTTCTCACTCTCAGGGATGTACATTAAAGGGCAGCCACAATCTACTCACTCTGCCTGTCTAAAATTTGACAGATTGGGCTTCTAATAAATTATTCTTTATTATAATGAATTTAAGTGGAGAGAGAAGTAATCACTCATAGCCCCTCTCATCTTCCCGACAACTTTTTGAGATTTTTTCCCAAAAGAAAAGAGACCTTGGAGCTGTGCAGTGGTAAAAACAGACCTAATATTCAAAACTCATTATTTTAAATTTCTAATAGCTGCACGGTATTTCACTATATACATCCACCACCAAGTTTAATAAACCAGCACCATACTGACAGACATACAGGCTGTTTTCATCTTTTACTCTTATAAGCAATCATGGAATTAATATTCTACAATGTATGTACTAGATACCTATCGGACAAATTCTTAGGAGTAAAATTTCTGGAATAAAGGGAATATGTATTTATAATTTTGAAAGATACTGCAAATTGCCTTCCACAGAATTGTGCCAGTCATTATCCCACCACTGATGTCTGAAATGGACTCATCATAGCCTCACTTCTACAATGCGCATAAAACTAGCTTATCTTTGCCATTCTGCTGGGTGAAGATGGAATATCACTGTAGTTTTAATTTGCATTTCTCTCATGATCAGTGAGATTGGACATCTTTTCATGTGTTTAAGAACTTTTTATTTTCTTTTCTGGTTTTTCCATTTAATTATTTTTTCTCATACTTTTAGTTAATGAATTAGGAAAATGAGTCTGTTGTTTATAATATAGGATTCAATTTTTTTTTCAGGTGTCCATTAACATTATTAGTACTGGGTTTTTTTCTTGTAAATTAAAATATTTATTTCAATAAATATATTGATAGTTTCTATGATTTCTGGATTTTGTGTCAGACCTAGAAAAACCTTCATCTCTCTGCAAATTAGATAGATAGATAGATAGATAGATAGATAGATAGATATGTAGATATACATCTGTATCTATATGCATTTTTTTAGCATTTCTCTGATTTTTACTTTTATTTCCTTTTCTTTTTCTATTTTTTTAATGTTTGCTGAACATCTCTTTTTTTCATTGATAAACAATGCCAGTTTTATACATGTGTTTGGATCTGTTTCTAAATATGTGTTTGGATCTATTTCTGAACTGTATTTCAAGTCCATTAATTTGTCTATTTTAATTATTATCTTTCATAGTTTACTATCTGATAGAACTAAGCCTACCTCATTACCCTTCTGTTTCATAATATTTCCTGGCCACTATTTCTCCTAGTATTTTTCCATATTAACCTAGCATCAGCTTATCTAGCTCTTAAAAGAAATCCTGAAGGCATTTTGATCATGATTATATTAAATATATATATTTAAAAAGGGGAAATAATATATTTATGATGAGTCTTTCCAAAAACAAGGTATTTTTATTTTTTCAAGTATATTTTGTATCTCTCATTAATATTTACAAATGTTTTCACAAAAATCTTGCAATTTCTTGTTTAGGTCTCATTTTTAGTTATTTCATGGGCTCAGGGTCATTTTATTTTTTGAGGCTTTGAAAGAGATATTTTCTTTCCTTATAAAATTTAATTTGCTGGGATTTGTATATGTGAAACATTGATTTTTATATATTGAATTTGCATTCAGTATTCTTATTTTCCAGGAAAGACAAATGGCCTCAAAACATAGCAGTATAAAAAGTCACTAGAGGAGTATGAGCAAATGGAGAAATATGTCTGCCAACTCTAGAAAAAAGGATTTCTTCTTTCCACCTTGAATCTTAAAGGTATTATTTTAGGATCAAGGCAATGAAATTTAGATAATGACCATATTTGACAAACTAAAAATATAAATTCAAAATCAAAACTCCAAAAGGGTTTAGATAAAATCATAGATTATAGATAAGTAATCAAAAAAAAGTAATGCAAAATGCTTAGCCTTGCATTCAAAGCCTTCCCTTGGAGGATATAGCTTCCTGGTCCACTCATATAATATTCCTCAGAATCCCTATATGACCTCCTATACCAGTTGTGAAGTCTCCATCCTGTGACTGATACCCACCATCAGTCTTTGTCGTGCCCACAAAATTGATCTTCCTTACCAGTCATGGTACCTTGCCTGTAACTTGGTTGTGCTGTGTCTTGTCAATTCCAAATCTTATCCTCTCTTTGAAAACTGACATCTCCTCTATGAAGCAGTAGGTGTCATCACTGACTATAGTCTTCTCTCTGACATTACATATTAATGGTAGAATTTTTTTCTAAATAACTGCCATATTTTGGCATTGGGAACTCCAGTGTTCAACTTCTAGCTATGCCATTTATTGATTCCGTCATCTTAAGTAAATTCATTAATTTCTCAGAACTTTGGTTTTCTCCTATGTATAATGAAGGTAATAATATGTAACCCACTTCTCACCCATGGTTATTATCAGGATTAAGTGCACTTTAAAATATTATATAAATCCTGAAGTGGTATCCAAATATCAAATATCAGGAGTAAGGAATAACCTACATACAAAAACATCACTTTACAAAGAAGAGGAAAAAAGCCCTTTTCCTCTTGCGCTAGGGGGGGATTCACAAAGAGGAAAGAAAGAATAGTGTTCTCCTTTTGTGAGCCAACTAATAGGGTCAGTCAGGCAGCAGTCTGCACGTGTTTGCCAGAATAGCAAATGTTTAGGCTTTATCACAAGTGCCAACACTAAAGGATCTTGAATGCCTGCCTGCCAAATCCTGTATTCAGGAGTCCGAGGACCTATCTGGGTAGAAAGGGCAGACAGCTATGGTCATGAGAAAGTTAAATGGCAGAATGAATGCCATATGTCTGCTTTTCTTCCCTCAGCTTTGGTATCCCATCATGGGAAAGCAAGGAGTTGACATGCTACCATTTACTGACCCTGTGATTTTTTTTCCCCAGTCTCTCTGTTGCCATTAACCTGTGTCTTAAATCTGATTTGAGTTTCATTTGTTCCTTTAATGTCTGACTAGAAAATATAGGACAGTCCCTTGGGGAATTGATTTCAACGGGTGCACTTCAGTCATGTCAGCCATTATCTATTGTTCTTACACTGTACAGGACACTCTGTGCTGGGGGCATGGGAAAACCAATAGCATTTATTGAATACCTCCTACATGCCAACAATTATATGAAGGTACTCCATGAACTTTTTCATTTGATTCTCAAAAAACTCTGCCCATTTTACTGATGAGGAAACTGAAATTACTGAAATCACATATGTTGTCTGTGGACTTGCAGATCTCTTTTCACTACAGTATCATATCTCGCCCTCAAACGTCCTCTACCCACTCATCCACTGCAAACCGAGCAGCTCACTGATTGCTGCGTCAGTTGACATGCCAATCCTGTACCGACTAATAACAGAAATCCCACAGGCCTGAAATTCTTAAGATCTTCCAGTTGGGAGACTTAATAATCTTTTTGTTGTCTTCACACAAAAGAGAGAGGCTTTCAATTCAGAATAAACCTTAGAAACTTTGCAATATTACCCAATGATCTAAATTTAGACTGCAGGAGCTCATAACTTATTTTATTTACAGCAGTCTGGATCTCAATCTCCTTAGTTTCATCTCCCAATTAAGCTTATATATGTTCACAAAGCATCATTACATGATTTAATGACAGAGTATTTTGAATTAGTTATAAGCTGACATTTTATAACATATTCTAGGTGGCTCACTAAAATTGGAGTTGCTTTTTATAGATGCACAAATGTTATTGAAGTTCCATTTCCAAAAATTATCCCCTACTTAAGGTAAAGTATACATGTTTCTATGTGTATGTTTTTAGAATTCTGTGATTTAACATGTACTTACTTGCTCTCAGTAAACATTTAACTGGAAAGAGAAGCCTGCATGTCTCTACTTTATGAAACTGAGTAGCCTGAATAAATTAAAGCATATTCAGACACTTACTAATTACTTTCTTTTTGTTGGTATTGGTGATGGATGAGGTTATAGATCATCATTCCTCAACAGCCACAACTAAGTAGGGAGGTTATTAAGGCTCTCAAAAAACAGAGGGATTTATATTTTAGGTGGAGTTAATTCCATGGTGAATCAGGTGAGAAAAATAGTCCTCTCTGAGGCAAAATGAGGTTATCATGACCTCTTATGAGGCACTAAGTAGTTACTGGAAGTACAATTTAATGTAACATTTTATTATATTTTACTCCTAGAGTGTTTTCCTCTCTTAAGACTGTGAAGGCAAGTTTCCCTAGTCCTTCTATACTCTACCCTTCAGCCCCTTGTAGGGTCTAGTCCCTACAATGCAGGACTAGGTCTAGTCCTACATTGCAAGTCATCATTGCTCTCATACTCCACACCTCTAGCCCCAGTCTACCTCCCCTCCACCCCCTTTCCTCCCCTCCATTCCCTTCCTGGAACTAGTCCACTGAGGTTTAGTCTTTTTGCATCCTACCCCTACAATAAAAACTCACCTGTACTAATACCTGTTCTTTCAAAGTTCTCTCTAACAAAAAATCCATTCAACAAATAAATGCTAAGTACAGACAGCTGATGATACATCCATTATTTCAACAATTTTTAATAAAAAAATACACACTGCTATTGTACTAGAGAAAAGCAAAGATGAATGAAAAGTTGTCTTGCCCTTCTTGTTTTTTGTTGAAATAACAAAAATGGCATCATACAAAATGATCATCTACTCAGTCGTGACTTCCGATGAATTTGACTCTCCAAAATTAAATCTACTTTGAAAGGATAATAGTCAGCTACCAGTAGTGTTATTTGAAAGAATATGCTGCCTATTCTGAAGGTAAATTACAAAAGAGATAGCTTTGAAGAGTAGAGATTTGGGTACATCTGGACAGATATGGGCTCAAATCTAACCTAGCTGGATGACTAATATTACCTAACTCAGCAAATGTTTCTACATCTCAGATTCTCCATCTGCATAAAGGGGATAAAATCCCCTACCTCATAGATTGAAAAGACAAGATAAAATGGCAGGAAGAATATTTTAAGCAAAAGCAGCATCTTAAATAAGTGTGGAGTTTCCTAAGTGTCAAGCTTTTTTTTTCTTTGTTTTATAATCACTTGCTTGTGCATTTATTTACACAATAAAAAAGTTCTTTTTTTTTTTTTTACCTATGTCTCCTACAGGTGACCAAAGATCCATATGTTAGCAATCTTCCGCTTAACTGCACATTCAAAAAATCATTAACTCCTCTGAAAACTCCATACAGCAGAACAGCTGTTCTTCTTTGAAATTCTTTGAGCCCACAAATATTGGCATTGGAAGGTAGCTATAGAACGTCATCTTGTAGCAATGGAATGTCAACACGCTAGCTCTCTCCTGGTTGAATCTAGAACTGGGCAGCTGTCTGCTTTTAAGTAGGAGCCATACTCTTTTTAAAGATGGCTCAAGGCCATGTTGCTGTAACCTATGCTTGTGCTGAGTAAAGGCTTGGAACTTTTGGATACATTCTCAATGAGCACACAACCATATGTTTTGGGTGGGAGATAACCACTTTTCCAAGGCATTTCAGGACATAGTCCTGCTATGTCCTAATACTATCTGGAGAACTTGCCAGTGATTGGTGGGATCTAGCTGAATTCCGCTTCAGCCCTATATTATTTGGGGACAAGTTGCTGAAAATTCTCAAGGCTCAGCTACCACAGTGGGAGAGTAATAATTATATCATGGGCTGTTCTGGAAAATGAGAGAGTGATTACATGGTTAGAGGACAAAATGAACCTGTTTAAAGCAGAGAGTAGCCATTGGCAATAAGAACTCAGAAAATTCTGGCTTCCTTCTTTCACCTAGCCCTAACTTCAGATCCAAGATCTATCTTACCTTTAGCCCAGTTAATTTCCATATACATAATTCTAGAGGTAGCAGGATATTCCCAGAAAAAATAAGCAATCCAACGAAACGTGACCAATTTGCTGAGTCTTTCCAAAAGAGCCTCATCTTCCTTACTCTCATATTTCATTTAAAGCCCTGTGCACATGCCCCCTCCTCAAAGATAATCTTTCCTGACCATTCCATCTAAAATAGCTTCCCTCTATATCATCCTTTATCTCCTTGTCATGCCTGTTTTACTTCATAGAACTTATCATTACCTGAAACTATATTATACATATATTTATTAATTATCTGCCTCCCCTCCCACTAATATGTAGGCTCAGTAATGGCAGAGCATTAGCCCATCTTATTCACTGCTGTTCTCCCAGCCCAGAAGTTAGAACAGTGCTTAGACACATTTGACAGGTTCTCAATAAGTACTTGTTGAATAAATGAATAAAGGATGTTTTAAATTCCACAATCAGTCTTAATTTCCTTCCCTTAAACCTTTATTTATAATAAGAACCATCATTTATTAAGCATTTACTCGATCCTTTGACACTTTATATGGATAATATAATTCAATCTTCAGAACATCCTCTGTGAGATAGGAACAATTATGATTCCTAACATAGGTAAGAAAATGAAACTTTAGAGAGGTTAAGTAACTTACCCAAAAGCAGAAGTGCAGATGGGATTCATTGTAGGTTACTATAGAATCATCTCTATCTCTAATTCTATCCCATCTTCTCCTGCTTCTATGGTTAAATTCTATATTTTGAACTGGCTCTCTATTTCTGGTCAAAATGCAAATACCTCTGGGGATGGGTAACATTAAACTGTTTTTAGTCATTTACTTTTCTTTGGTGCATGTCAACTAGGAAATAGTGTTGTGGAGAAGGAGAGTTTGGAAGTCTGAGTACCTGAGATGAGAGATCTTAGAACCAGGATACCAGTGAATGAGACTGATGAGATACTGCAGTATTTTGCGAAAGGTTACTTTGCCTTGTGTTCATTCCACATCCAGAGCTCTCTTACTCCTTAACACTGAGATATTTCCACTTTGCAATTTAGCATCTCCAAGACAGCACAGCTCTGGGGGATTGTGGTTTGATAATACCTCCCTCATGTGTAAAAGAAGTTAGGTGCAAGATGAGAAACAGAGGTTTTATTTACTGAGAGGTTTTTTTTTTGGGGGGGGGGGGTGGGCGGCAGTTATTTTGTTTTTGTTTCTGTTTTACTTTACTCCAGTGTCATTTCTTCTTACATTAGTGAGAGTCCAGGAAGAGGTGCTGGTTGATTGGATTTCAATATCATCCATGCAGTCACAACATTTCAGTAGCTCTCTATAGGACAGACCACACCCAGCATGTCATTGTTACAACAGCAGATAGGACATAGATGTTTAGCAAAAGAGCAAAAATTACAAGGCACCATATACGTAGGGAGGAAAACTGCTTCCATGTTGCAATTTGAGAGGTACCACTGGCTACTTGTTTCAGAATATCATTCTTTCAGTATTAATTTGAGATTCCCCCATTAATGTCATTTCACTTCCAGGAAGAGATTGTCTCCAGACATCCTTCTTGCTTGAGAAGGCAGGAAGGGCATATTAAGCTTAGATTAGCCAGGAGTTGCCATAGTAACTAGAAGCAAGGCCCTAGGGGGAATAAAACATTAGGCAGGTAAGTTTTGATGAGAAGGATAAGGGACAGAGTGAGCAATTACACAAGGTGGCACCATAATTGGTAGTCCTGGGCAGTCATGGGGCAGTCATCTATAAAAAAAGTTACTATACATTTTTAATGAGGTACAATCTAAAATTTCTCCATCACAAAGTTGGACATTGCTTACCTTGAAATGAAATAATTAGCTTTCACTCACTTTAACAATTCATGCTCTTGTTTTTTTTCATTCCTAGCCCTCCTCATCCTCTAGTCCATTTCCAAGAAAAATATAATTTAATTTTCCCAAATAACAACGACCAAAAAAAAAATTAGAGTTTACCTCCAGCAAAGACATTTGGCCAGATACCAGGATCTTTCTTATTATTATATTCCCAGATATTCATCTGAGATAATAGATTGTAGGAGAGAATAGATTGCAGTTCATAAGAAAAAGTAAATTTTATGGAAAGTCATTTTCCTTCAAATGAAGGTTTCAAATGCAAAAATAAATCTTATTAACATAACATCTTAGAGCAAGGAGGAATCTTAAAGTTCTTCCAATTCTATCTCATTCTCTTACAGAAAAGTGTTGAGAGCCAGAGAGGTTAATAATGTCCTCTAACCACCTAATGACTCTGTCATTCCTAATCATTGCCAAAAATAAAATAAAATAAAATAATAAAATAAAATAAAACAAAACAAAATATGGAAATTCTCAGGGCCATCCATTTGTGTGCACTTTTCAGTGCATCAGTTTGCATATCAGCAGAAAATGTCAGCATCAAGGCCACAGATGTTCAATTTGTTCATAATAAAAACCATAAGAGCTGACGTGTATTGAGTACTCATAATGTGCCAAGCATGGGGCTAAATGATTTACAACCTAAATCTCATTTAACCTCTAAATAGTCCTGTAAAGTATGTTTACCCCATTATACAGATGAGAACATCCAAGTTGACAGAAGTTAGGTAACTGCCTCACAGTCAAACAGCTAGTAAGGGACAGACTCCAGTCATTGCTCCTTACCATAACACTAAACCATATCTCCTGGCTATTTCCACATGTCACTTTTTCTGTAAGAAAACCAGAAATCAATAATCAAGCATATTTATAAGCTTAATGCCTCCCTCTGACAGCTAAACTCCTCCCCAAGGAAAGTCAACCAATGCTAGCCAACTAACCATATTCCCTAAGGATCTAATTTTTAAAAAACAACTGTTTTTCTGATTATAAATGTAAATCGTATTCAATATGCAAAATTTAAAAACACAGACAAGAATAAAGGAGAAAATTAAAATTTCCTGTAGTTATACCAAAGATCATATGCAGAGAAATCTATTTTTCTTCCATTTAAAGACCACTATATTTCTTGCAAAAAATCAACAATAGTCTCTAGTATTTTCTACATGTGTTATTTTCCATGTAGTGAATGATCCCCAGCAAATATTTATTTTTTAATTCATTGATTTAATCAACTGGTATTTATTTTTTGAATGTCTACTCTGTGTTAGATGCTCAGTTAGTTTCTAGAACTCATTGAAGGTTAAATATAGGGCCAGTTCTTGGGTGCCTGAGTGGCTCAGTCAGTTAAGCATCCAACTCTTGATTTGGGCTCAGGTCATGCTCTAATGGTTCGAGTATTCGAGCCCCCACATGAGGGATTTTCTGCCTCCCTCTCTGTCTCTGCCCCTCCCCTACTCATGATTGCTCACTCTCTCTCTCTCTCTCAAAAATAAATAAATAAACTTAAAAAAAAATACAGGGCCAGTTCTAGCCTCATGGAATCTACAAACTAATTCTTTGAAGGAAATTTTCAATGTATTTCAAGTTAACTACGCTAAAAAAATACCAATGCTTTTATTCATATGTCCAACTAAAGTAATTCCTTCCCTCAATATGATAGATGGAGAGTTAATATAAAGATGGGTCTTACAGACTGGTAACTGACAGAGGGCAATCAACAATTATTTAAAATTGCAGGTTTTATTATACCTTATGGCAAACACAATTCACAGGCTGAATTTTAGGCATTTCCCACCTCAAAGATTCTTCCTATCCTGAGTACTAAACTGGCAGCCTTACATGTACAGGGATTAGGAATGGGTACTTGTACTTAGGATTCCTTTAACATGGACAAAATTTGCCATCAGTCAAATACTGCTGAAGTTGATTGAAAATTGTGACTAAAATTCACTCTAATTGACACATGATGGGGACTTCTTTCCTAAGAACAGATATTTATAGGAATTATCATACCAGAAGCCTGAAGTTGTAGGAATGGAGGAGACACTTCATAAATTAGCCAGGGCACTCTCTTGGTTTCTTATTTCTGCTATAACAAATTGCCACAAGAGATTATCTGAAAGAAGCTGTGAAGATGGTAGAGTAGGAGGACACTAAACTCACCTTGCCCCACATTTACAACTACATATCACTCACATCTAAGTAAATAAACCAGAGAACAATCCAAAGATTGGTAGAGCAAACTTTACAACTAAAGGTAGAGAAGAGGCTGCACCAGAGCCTTTAGGAAGGGCAGAAAGGGTGGTCAGGCCAGAGCTGCCTGCAGGAGGGAGGGAGCTGTAGTTGTGTTCAGGGGAAAACACCAGGGAGCCCACATGGAGAAAACAAATCCCCACAATGTCTGGCCTTGAAAACAAGAGAGGCTGAATTCTGTGAGTGTGTATGAGGAGCAGGACTTGGATCCTGGAGCTTTAAAAGTCAGCTAATTTAGCACTGGGGGAGCTGGAAGGCCCTGCGATAGCCAGGTGCCTGTCCTTAAAGAGACAACAACCCAAGGATAAGCAACCGTTTGCACAATGGGAGGGAGATCTGCTTATACTAATTTTAGCATGTGTTGGTGGGAAGCTTCTCTAGGAACAAAGGAGCTGGCAGGTGCCATTTTCCTTCCTTGCCCCAGCAAAAACACAGAGCCACCTGTAGGAAGCAGTGTTGCACAGATACTTGCTACTTAACCTGCCCATGAGTTCTCCTGAGGACCAACCTGCTACAAGCCTGCTGGCTTTGGCCCTAGGTTCAGGGCAAATTTTCTTAACTCTACGTGTGCCCCACCCAACCACCATCTCCTTGTGCTGGACCCTCAGCAGCCACCACGCATCGGAGGATCTGGCCTAGGAATAGTGAGTGGCTCAGCACAAATTTTGCTAATGCCATGCACACCCACCCAGCCACTACATGCATAGACGTCACCCCCCCCCCCAGCCATCCCACCCCAGCCATCTCACCCTGTGCCCAGCCACTGCACACACAGATGCCACAGGTCATGCTCAGCTGCCACAAGCACAGATGAAGGGTGCCCCAGGCCCCCACCATTGCTGCATGCCACACCCCACCACAGGTTGCCACCATGCTCCAGGTGATCAAGCCTAGGACTAGTGGCTAGGGCAAATTTTGCTAACTCTTCTGCATTGCCCCAAAGCCTTCTGTGGTCATGATCCCCCAAAGCCAACCTACCTAGGTCTCACTAACATCACAGAAAGCAAGCACAGCTCACAAGAGGCAGAAAGTCTCTGCAGATATCTGGACCAATAGGAAAAGTGACTAGGACACAATAGCAGGATGTAAACAATGCATAAAGCAGATTTCCCTGAAGTTCCAGGTTCTGGTGAACAGGAGACACTGCACTGGACCTCTCCTTCATAAAACCATTTTTTTCAAGACCAAAAGGTATAGCTGACTTTCCTAACATACAGAAATAGACACTGAAAGATAGACATAATGAGGAGACAGAGAGATATGTCCCAAATGAAAAAACAGGAAAAATCAGCAGGAGATCTAAATGAAACAGAAATAAAGTAATATGCTTAACACAGAATTTAAGGTAATGAGCATGAAGATACTCACTGGAAAAGGGTGAAGGACATCAGTGAGACCCTTGACAAAGAGATAAAAAAATAACATATCATAGATGAAGAATTCAGTAAATGAAATTAAAAATATAATAGATGGAATAAATAGTAGGCAACAGAAAGCAGAGGAATATATAAGTGACCTGAAGGATAGAGTAATGGAAATCAATCAAGATCAACAGGTAAGAGACAAACAAATAATGCATAATGAGAATAGATTTAGAGAACTCAGTGACTCCATCAAGCATATAACAGTCACATTATAGGGATCCCAGAAGGAGAAGAGACAGAAGGAGAAGGCAGAAAATTTGTTTGAAGAAATAATAGACAAAAAATTCCCAAATGTATGTGTGTAGAGGGGGGGGGGGGGGCGGGGGGGAATGGGGGGGGGGACAGAGATCCAGATTCAGGAGACACAGAGATTCCCCCAACAAATTAAACTCAAAGATGTCCACACCAAAACACATAGTAATCAAAATGCCAAAACATAGTGATAAAGAATTTTAAAGGTTGCAAGAAAAAAGAAGACATTTATATACAAAGGAAACCACATAAGGTGATCAGCTTATTTTCCAGCAAATTTCAGCATGAAGTATTCAGAGTACTGAAAGGGAAAAATGCACAGCCAAGAATACTTTATCTAGCAAGATTATCATTCGGAATAGAAGAAAAGATGAGGAGTTTCCCAGACAAATAAAGTGCATGACCACTACCCCAGCCCTACAAGAAATGTTTAGGGAGACTCTGTGAGTGGAAAACAAAAACCATAAGTGAGAGTAAAAAAAAAAAAGGAAACACAGGGGTGCCTGGGTGGCTCAGTCAGTTAAGCATCCAACTCTTGATTTTGGGTCAGGTTATGATTTCATAGTTGATGAGATCAATACCTGTGTCAGGCTCCATGCTGACAGCAAGAGGACTGCTTAGGTTTCTCTCTCTCCTTCTCTCTCTGCCCCTCCCCTGTTTGCTCATATGCTCTCTCTCTCAAAATAAATAAGCGTGAACTGTTAAAAAATTTTTCAAAGTAATTATTGATAGAAATGTATTTATTGCCATTTTGTTACTTGTTTTGTGATTGTTTTTGTAGGTTTTGTAGGGGAGGAGAGAGAGAATCCCAAACAGGCTCTGCACTGTCAGCACAGAGCCCGAAGCAAGACTCAATTTCACAAACCAGGAGATCATGACCTGAGCCAAAATCAAATGTCAGACACTTAACCAACTGAGCCATCCAGGCACCCCTGTCAATAGTTACTTTGAATGTAAATAGACTAAATGCTCCAATAAAAAGACACAGGATGACAGAGTGGATTAAAAAAACAAAAACAAAAAAATAAGATCCATCCCTACGCTGCCTACAAGAGATTCACGTCAGACCGAAAGACACCTGCAGATTGAAAGTGAGAGGATGGAGAAACATTTATCATGCAAATGGACGTCAACAGAAAGCCAAAGCCAGAGTAGCAATACTTACATCAGACAAAATAAACTTTAAAGCAAATTCTGTAAAAAGTGACAAAGAAGGACACCATATAATTACAAAGGGGACAATTGAGCAAGAAGATATAACAATTATAAATATTTATGCACCCAACATGAAAGCACCAAAATATATAAAATGCTTAATAACAAACATAAAGGAACTAATCTATAATAATATAATAATAGTAGGGGACTTTAACACCCTAATTACATTGATGGACAGATCATCCAAACAGAAAACAAATAAGGAAACAGTGGTTTTGAGTGACAAACGACCAGATCAATTTAACAGATCTATTCAGAACATTCCATCCTAAGACAACAGAATGCACATTCTTTTCAAGTGCACATGGAAAATCCTCCAGAATAGATTACAATAGGCCACAAAATGAGCCTCAATAAATTCAAAGGGATTGAAGTAATGCCATGCATCTATTCTGACCACAATGCTATGAAATTCTAAAGCAACCATAAGAAGGAAATCTGGAAAGACCACAAATACATGGAGTTTAAATAATATACTACTAAGTAATGACTGCATCAACCAAGAAAAATCAAAGAAGAAATCAAAAAGTACATGGAAACAAACACAAATGAAAACACAGCGTCCAAAACCTTTGGGATGCAGGAAAAGTGGTTCTAAGAGGGAAGCTTATAGCAATACAGGTCTGCTTCAAGAAGCAAGAAAAATCTCAAATAAACAACCTAACTTTACACCTAAAGGAGCTAGAAAAAGAAGAATAAACAAAAGAATAAACAATACCAGCAGCAGGAAGTAAATAATAAAGATTAGAGCAGAAATAAATGAGATAGAAACTAAAAACAACAATAGCAACAACAACAATAGAACATATCCATGAAACCAGGAGCTGGTTCTTTTAAAAGATTAACAAAATTGATAAACCTCTATCCAGACTCACCAAAGAGATGGGGGGGGCGGGGTGAGAGGGAGAGAGAGAGAGAGGAATCCAAAAAACTCAGAAATGAAAGAGGAAAAATAGCAACCAACACCACAGAAATACAAACAATTGTAAGAGAATATTATGAAAAACAAATTAGACAACCTAGAGGAAATGGATAAATGTTTAGAAACATAAAACCAACCAAAACTGAAGCAAGAAGAAATAGAAAATTTGAACAGACAAGTACTAGCAAGGAGATTGTATCAGTGATCAAAAATCTCCCAACAAACAAAAGTCCAGAACCAGATGCCTTTAGAGGGGAATTTTACCAAATATTTAAAGAGGGTTAATACCTATTCCATTCAACATATTCCAAAAATACAAGAAGGAAAACTCCCAAATTCATTCTACAAGGCAAGTATTGCCCTAATATCCAAACCAGATAAAGACACCAGAAAGAAAGAAAGAAAGAAAGAAAGAAAGAAAGAAAGAAAGAAAGAAAAAAAGAAAAGAAAAGAAGAAAGAAAAAAGAATTATAGGCCAGTATCTCTGATGAATATAGATGCAAAAATCCTCAACAAAATACTAGCAAACAGAATCCAACAATACATTAAAAAACCATATACCACAATCAACTGGGATTTATTCCTGGGATGCAAGAGTGGTTCAATATTCACACATCAATAAACATGATACATCATATCAATAAGAGAAAGGATAAAAACCAAATGACCATTTCAATAGATCAGAAAAATCATTTGAGAAAGTACAACATCCATCCATGATAAAAAGCCCTCTAAAAAGTAGGTTTAGGGGTACCTGGGTGGCTCAGTCGGTTAAGTGTCCGACTTCAGCTCACGTCATGATCTCACGGTTTGTGAGTTCAAGCTCCACATTGGGCTCTGTGCTGACAACTCAGAGCCTGGAGCCTGCTTCAGGTTGTGTGCCTTCCTCTCTCTCTCCCACTTGCCCGCTCACCCTCTGTCTCTGTATTTCTGCCTCTCTCTCTTACAAATAAACATTAAAAATTTTTTTAATAAAAAGTAGTTTTAGAGGGAACATATCTTAACATAATAAAACACACAGTGACATCATACAATAAGGCCTGGAACAACACAAGGGTATACATTCTCACCACTTTTTTTCTTTTTTTTTTTTTCACCACTTTTTTTCAACATAGTACTGGAAGTCCTAGCCACAGCAATTAGACAACAAAAATAAAACGCATCCAAATTGGTAAGGAAAAAGTAAAACTTTAACTGTTTATAGATGGCATGATACTGTATGTAGAAAACCCAAGGACTCCACCAAAAAGTATTAGAACTAATAAATGAATTCAGTAAAGTCACAGGATACAAAACCAACATACAGAAATCTGTTGCATTTCTATACACTCATAATGAAGCAACAGAAAGAGAAATTAAGAGAACAATACCATTTACAATTGTGCCCAAAATAATAAGATACCTAGGAATAAATCTAACTAATGAGGTAAAAATTCTCTACTCTGAAAACTACGAACCAGTGATGAAAGAAATTGAAAATGACATAAAGAAATAGAAAGAGATTTCATGCTTATGGATGGGAAGAATCAATATTGTTAAAATGTCTATACTACCCAAAACAATCTACACATTTAATGCAATCCCTATCAAAATATCAACAGCATTTTTCATAGAACTAGAACAAACAATCCTAAAATGTATACGGAACCATAAAACCCCATATAGCCAAAGCAATTTTGAAAAAGAAAATCAAAGCTGGAGGTATCATAATTTCAGGCTTCAAGTTATATAACAAAGCTGTAACAATCAAAACAGTTTGGCATTGGCACAAAAATAGACAAATAGATCAATAGAACAGAATAGAAATCCAAGAAATGAACCCACAACTATAATGTCAATTAATCTCTAACAAAGCAGGAAAGAATATCCAATGGGAAAAAGATAGTCTCTTCCACAAATGGTGTTGAGAAAATTGGTCAGCTACATGCAAGAGAAGGAAACTGGATACTTTTTTACACCATATACAAAAAATAAACTCAAAATGGATTAAAAAACTAAATGTGAGACCTGGAACCATAAAAATCCTAGAGGAGAGCACAGGCAGTAGTGTCTCAGACATTAGCCATAGAAACATTTTTTCCAGTTATGTCTCCTGAGTCAAGAGAAACAAAAGCAAAAATAAACTGTTGGGAATACATCAAAATAAAAACCTTCTTCACAGCAAAGCAGACAACCTAAAAGGCAACCTACAAAATGAGAGAAGATATTTGCAAATGAAATATCCAATAAAGGGTTAGTGTCCAAAATATATAAAGAATTTATAGGGATGCCTGGGTGGCTCAGTTGGTTAATTGTCTGACTTTGGCTCAGGTCATAATCTCACAGCTTGTGGGTTCGAGCCCCACATCTGGCTCTGCACTGATAGCTCAAACCCTGGAGACTGCTTCGGATTCTGTGTCTCCCTCTCTCTCTGCCCCTCCTCTGCTCGTGCTTTGTGTGTGTCTCTCTCTCTCAAAATAAATAAATATAATTTTTAAAAATTAAAAAAATAAAAAGTTTATACAACTTGGGATGCCTGGGTGGCTCAGTCAGTTAAGCATCCAACTCTTGATTTTGCCTCAGGTCATGATCTCACAGTCTGTGGGATCAAGTCCCACATAAGGCTCAGTCCTTACAGCGTGGCTTTGCTTGGAATTCTCTCTGTTCCTCTTCATATGTCCCTCCTCCACTCTCACTCTCTGTCTCAAAATAAATAAATAAAAATTTAAAAAGATAATTTATACAACCCAACACCAAAACCCACAAACAATCCAATTAAAAATAGGCAGAAGACATAAGCAGACATTTCTCCAAAGAAGTCATCCAGAAGGCCAACAGACACATGAAAAGATACTCAACATCACTCATCATCAGGGAAATGTAAATCAAAACTACGATGAGATATCATCTCACACCTGTCAGAATGGCTAAAATCAAAAACTCAAGAAACAACAAGTGTTGATGAGAATGTGGAGAAAAAGAAACCCTCTTGCACTGTTGGTAGGAATGCAAACTGGTGCAGCCACTCTGGAATATGGCATGTAGATTCCTCAAAAAGTTAAAAGTAGAAATCCTCTATGATCCAATAATCACACTACTGTGTATTTACCTCCAAAAATATAAAACACTGATTCAAAGGGATACATACACCCTATGTTTACAGTAGCATATTTTACAATGGCCAAATTATGGAAGCAGTCCAAGTGTCCATGGATAGATCAATGGATAAAGAAGAAGTGTCATACACACACACACACACACACACACACACACACACACACAGACACACACAATGAAATTTTGGTCAGCCATAAAAAAGGAATGAAATCTTGCCATTTGCAACAACATGGATAGAGCTGGATAGTATAATGCTAAGTGAAATAAGTCAGTCAGAGATAAATAAATACCATATGATTTCACTCATATGTGGAACTTAAGAAACAAAACAAATGATTAATGGAGAAAGAGAGAGAGAGAGAGAGAAACCAAGAAATAGACTCAACTCTTGAGAACAAACTGATGGTTGCCAGAGTGAGGATGGAAAATGGGTTAAACAGGTGATGGAGATTTAGGGGGGCACTTGTGATGAGCACCGGATGGTATATGGAAGTGTTGAATCACTATATTGTACACCTGAAACTAATAGAACACTGAATAGTAACTATACAGGAATTAAAATGAAAAAATATAGAGAAATCGCATTATATCCTTTTTAAAAATGCCCTAAGTTTAGTAGCTTAAAGCAACACATACTATTCTTTTACAGTTCTGGAGATCAGAAGTGTAAAATGGGTCTGTAGTATTGTGTTCCTTCCGGAGGTTCTAGGAAAGAATCTTCATCACCTTTGCTAGCTTCTAGAGGCTACCCATATCTCTTGCCCGATGGTCCCTGGTCACTCTCATATCTGCTTTCATTATTACATCTCCTTCACTGACTCTGATTTTCCTGCTTCCCTCTTATGAGGACACTTGGGATTACATTGGACCCACTCAGATAATCCAAGATAATTTCACCATCTCAAGGACCTTAACTGACATCTGCCAAGTTCTTTTTACCATGTACAGGGAGCAGGGATTAGGATCTGGATGTCTTTAGGAGGCCCGTTATTCGGCCTATCACAGGGTCTAAAGACATTTCACAATTTTGTCAAGTGGGGATGTCTGCAATAAGGACTTGTGTTCCTCCCATATTCTTTTCTCTCCAGAGTCATCTCTCTCTGTATTCAAGGACTGAGTCATCCTTTCTGGGTATTTCCTTCCTCTCACAGGCAGCAAGACACTGGAGGCAGAGTTCTGTTCCAGCTTCTTTTCCTTATTTATTGCACCATAACTGTTATTAGTGCTGGAGAAGCCCGAGGACCCATTGAGTAATTGGATTTGTGCTCAAAACGGCCTATATCAGACCCTTAAAAGTAGACTTATTCACTGAACATTTATTTTAGCCATATAGCAAATTGCTGGTTGCTTAATTTTGGAAAGATGAGCCTAAGTAATGGGGTCTGTTTAATTTTCAGAGGATGGACCTAAGAACAAAGGTCTGTAGACATTTTGGTCACTGAGGCAAGCCAGTAGAAGAGCATTTCAGTGCAACTTGAATCAACTTGGCCAATTCTGCAGGACCTAGCAGACTTAGGGGAAGAAACAGCATTACTGACCTGTTTTGCCTCCCTTTTAGGCTGAAATCTTCTTAGCAGAAGACTCTAAAGCAAAAATTATCACATTGAGATTATTACATTGATATACATTATTATATTATTGCATTGATGCAGTGCCACTACAGAAGGAAAAGCATCTCAAAGCAGAGATGACAAATAGGAAGAGCACATACTGCCCTTAGCATCCCACATCCAAAACAGACATTATTAATCAGTCAGGCACTGTTTCCCACTTAGAGCCTGGATCTGGCCTTAAAACCCTTCCTGCCCGAATGCTCCAGCCAACCACTACCACTCAGCTAGAGCTGGCATGCAAATGGATCTCTATCTTATGTCTCTGCATTAGTCAATGTCTTCCTCTGTCTAGGCATTAAGGAAAATTCCTCCTACTGCAATCCAGCAATAAAACACTCTGATGCCTAGAATACCACTTGAGTTCAATTGCTGGAGCTGGCAAAATCCTGGGAGACACAGGTTCAAAAATGAAGCAGACGCTTCCACCTCCCTATTTTCTGTTCAGACACTTTGGTTGGGGATCCTGTTTCATCTTACTTTCTCCAGTTCCTCCTCTAGGGATACCGGATTAAGGGCTTCTTCGCCTTTCCCTTCCATGGGACTTCTGTGCTTTGAATTCCTGCACAAAATGTGTGGCCCTGCCCCCAGTTTCTGCTTTTCCTTCATTAATTATGTGACTCTCTTCCTCTTTCCTCAGAACAGAATCCTACTTGCCCCTAAGAGCACTGTCCCCAGGGAGTACTTGGCAGTTATTGTCAAATTCTTTGAAAGCAAGAAAGGGAAAGAAACACAAGCTTATCCATCCTTGTCTCTTTTTTCACCTTGTGGTTTCTACTCACATTAAGCAGCCATAGAGGTTATCAAATGCCCCGCTCTGCTTTTACAGTTATTTATCCATGAAAGCCTCTGATGGGTTCTGGTATAATGTCAGATTGTACCCCTACTTGATGAACATGGCTTCTCACCTGTTCACAGGCACTGGCTTGCTTTTACACCAGGGCTTGCTAAGGAAGAGGGGAAACCCAGCGCATTCAAATAGCTCAGTGACAGGTGAGTCAACCAAATCAGAACATGGGGGGGGGGGGGGGGGGGGCGGAAAGGCGGTGAGCACCCAGTATGTGCTACTGCTACTGTGCGTTCGCTTTTTATTAAGAGGAAAATACTATGTGTCACTGGCACCCCAAAATTTTTGCTAGGATCACAGGGAGATTTTTGCTTTGGCGAGGGCAGGCTGTAGCCTGCAAAATTCTGGAAGAACCCAAATCAAAAAAGCAGATCTCTTCAGTCTCTAGATTTCATTTCAATGCCTTTTCTCTGCCCAGAGCAATAATCAAGCTGCGTGCTCTGCAGCGAAGCACATTCATCCAGCTATAGGTCTGAGTCGCTGCCTTCACAGGGGACTTTTCAGCTTGCATACAAGCAAACTGATTGCCTTCCTTGCAAGGTTCCCGCCCGGGAACGCCCATCTGAGGCTGCCTCTGCTGTAGCTACTGCGACAGCCTAGCGGGGTCGCGCCGACATGCCCCGGAGGAGCCCAGGGGCCTTGGCGAGCCTTCGCTGCTGAATGCTCTGCGCTAGAAAGAGGCCCGGACGGAGAAAGCTGCCTGCAGACACGGAGCCGAGCCGAGCAGAGAACCCCTACGTGGGGGAGGCTGCGATCCACTACCAGAGGAGGTTAAGGGGATGCTGCGAGGGCGCAGAGAAGGGATCTCCAGGCAGGATGATCTGTGACTCAGCAGAGATGGAT
Source organism: Panthera leo (assembly GCF_018350215.1). NCBI lineage: Eukaryota > Metazoa > Chordata > Mammalia > Carnivora > Felidae > Panthera > Panthera leo. The sequence continues at coordinate 20,225,993 of NC_056689.1, read as the reverse complement.
GGCAGAGACCTCAGGTGGGAGTCTAGAAGCCATGCCACTGATACAGTTATCACGTCACTTACACTTCCGGGCCTCATAGTTCTCCTTCAGAAAACGCTGGGTGCTAGATCTTTATTTTTAAAATTAATTATCATTTTTGTTTTAACAACATTTTGAAAAAAAAAAAAAAGCACAAAAGAATATAATTGTGTACAAACCTTCCAGCCAAAAGAGACCATTGTTAACATTTTTTTTCATTGTTAACGTGTTGTAATGTTTGTTTCAAGACCTGTTTTTAAAATATAAATGAAATAAAGCAAGACAAAATGGACTCCCCTTATAACCCCTTCCTCCTTGCTTCCTAGCCCCATCTCCTCCCCCAGTGGCAACTACCTGAAAGAAATTAAAGCAAGTTCTTCTAATCCACTTGAAGACTTTTACCTAAACATAAACAATAGAGAGAATATACAATATTGAGGGTGCATTGTATAATTTATATCTCATTGCACTTGTATTGTGCATCTTGTTTTTTTTTGCACTCCACACTGTGATGTTTTGTTCTGCATAGAGATCTAGTTCACTCATTTTAACCATTGTCTGGCATTGGGTTAGGTGATTTGTAAGCCCTTTCCTGGTCTTAACATCAAGCTAATGGTTCCTAAGCTGCACGTTAGAATCACCCAAGGCACATTAAAATGAAGATATCCAGGCCCTGTTCTCAGAGAATCTAAATTCATTGGCCTGGAGTTGGGCCTGGTCATTTGCCTTGAGATTCTGTGATGACAGGGATAAATGATAGGTGCCTGCTATGCCTCTCCTGATAGATGTAATTCTACATCTTCCAACAGAATTATACCAACCAAAATGATTCTGCTGGAGAGACTTCCCAGAGTCTCTCTCCTTTTATCTTACTGCTAAAAACAAAAACAAAAACAAAAAAAAACCAGTGCTTATGGGCCCTAGCAATGGGCAGGTAGGCCTTCACCTTTGCTCCCTGGCAGAAGTGGAGATATTCCCAGTGGGAGGAGTATCTGGGAGATGACCCATCAGGTAAGGGAGAAAACCTCAGACAGTGGAGTGTGAAAGGAATCTGGATTGCTCTCTCATTTCATCATGCTGCATGATAAAAGGGAAGAAACTACTGCTAGGTAATTTTGCAGAAAGTCTTCCAGACAACCACCCCTCCCCTTTCACCAACCTTTATTTTTGCGAGGCTCACCCTCCTCACAGAAAGGTATTTATTAAACTGCCACTTGTAGCTTCACTCAAGACAGCAATCATGGAAACCTGAACCCTGCCCTCTAAGGGCCACTCTTTGGACAGAGTGCAGATGTCAAGATGCCCTTGATGCAAGTATTTTATAACTTTGTTATTTCTCTTTTTGCCGTTCTTTATGCCAGCTACAAAGAAATTACCTGGAAAAAATGACCAAATGAGGTGCAGTTTAACATTCTGTACTGTAATACATTCAACAAATATTTACTGAGTGCTTATTAGGTGCCAACCACAGTGCGAGGTCATGGGGATCCCATGGGCCCAACAATCACAGGCTCTTCCCTCCAGTTTGGGATATAGGCCAATGAATACACAACTAAACAGTACGTATAATTTATGATACAGCAGAAGGAAGCACAGATTGCTCTGGAAAAACAAAGGAGGCTAGACAGAGAGTAATAAACTGAGTCTTGGCATCTGAGGAGTATTTTCCTAGAGTAATGGAAATGTGAGTATACATAGGCTTACCTGCAAGGCTTATTAAAATGGCCCTCACCCCAGTTTCTGATTTGCATTTCTAACATGTTTCCAGATGATGCCAATGGTGCTGACCTGGAGAAAACACTTTGAGAACCACTGTCCTAGAGGAACAAAGGTTACTCAGACCAGCATTATTGGCCTTACCTAGGAACTTGTTAGAAATGTAGAAGTTCAAATCTCACCCCAGATGAACTGAGTCAGAATCTACATCAATATCTCTAGGTGATACCTATGCACATTCAAGTGTGAGAAACACCTCTGTAAACCACTGGCTCCCCAACTTGGCTGCACAATAGAATCATATGGGCCGTTTTTAAAAATTACTGATGGCTGGCTTCCATCCTCAGAGATCTTGGTTTAATTGGTATAGAGTATGAAAAGCTCTCACAGGTGATACAGATGATTATAATATACAACAAATTTTGAGAAACACTGGCCTAAGCTAAATGCAGCCTCAGTAGGAGTTAGCCCCACAATGAAAAGCAGGAAGAATATTACAGAAAGCAGAATGTGCAAAGGCTCAGTGGCAGAAAGAGCAAAGTAGGTTCCACAAATGGAAAGGAGTTTGGTGAGCTCAGTGTATAGTGTTAGAGAAGAAAATTGACAAACTTTGACAGAAGAGGGTTACAGAGGTCAGTGGTGGAAGACTCCAGAACCTGTCAAAGGTCTTTGAGTTTTCTTTCAGGAGTGGATGCACTCAGACTTGCCTTTTAACAGTGATCAGTTTGTTAGCTGTATGGGAACAATATGCCTTGTGTTAAGGCTGCCACTTCTTTGACTATAAAGAAACACATATTATTGCTCTTACCAAAAATTATTCCTTTGGAAGAAATTGCTTTTTAAACCAAAGATAGAGGCAAAAGGATAAGGGTGGGGACAAAGAAAAATAGTACAGATGGGTAGCAGACAATGTTGCCCCAATATATGCTATGTTGGCATAAGGATTATTTTGAGCAATTGAGAAGCAGCAGATACAAGAAAAGCTCTCTGCCCTCTCCCTACTTGTCTAAAACAGGACATAAATTTACAAAAGCACCCCTCCTCTCTCTACCAAGAAGAACAGAAATTAATCAACAGAGACAACTCTAGACCCTTATCAGCCCAAAGACAGCACCAAAAGTATCTACACAACAAATCTTACTAAAAGTAGCCCTTATCCACCATTAGTCTCCCCATATATTTGCCTTCTCACAATTTGCCACCCCTGGAAACTCAAAGTCCTATCTTTCCTCTTCTCTAGAGATGTCATATCCCTTTGTTAAGATGTTACAGAAGCCCAAGTTCTAACCGCCCCTTTGATGTACTAATCCCCAAGTATTTCATCGGTATGCATGATCCTTCTGTTTGTTTTCTCTTCCTAAGATGTCTGTTGTCAGTCTAACTTATGGGTCCCCGGCCAGAGAAGCTAAAATAGGTAGAGGAGAAAGACTTTTTCCATCTCCTATAGTACCAACCAATCTAGAAGACTTTTTTGCCACTTTAGCTTCCACCATTCAGTTTAACCAATATTTTCCTGAGCACTGTGTACGAAGCCTCGTGCTGGTGCAGTGGGAGTAGAATCGAGATCTCTGATGCTCTCTCTTTGCAGAGAGTCACAAGGTGGGAATTTCAGACAAGCAAGTGATTTTTTCCAAAGAGCATTAGTTTGACTCTGGTTGAATATTTGACAATGCTGTTAAATGGGAGGATTCTGTGCCATCCAACCCCACTTAAGCCCTCAGCTAACCCATCAAATGGCCCCATTCATGCTGCAGCTGCAGGATTCCTGAGGTCATGCCAGTGGGCACCAGGAATGCAAACGAGGGCTCAGTCTTGGCTTCTGACACCCTGTGAGCTTTAAGGAAGAACAAGTAGGCATTTGTTAAGGGAAGGCCCACAAAGACACCTCAGGAGAGGAGATTGAATGCTCCTTGGGATTCCAGGCCAAATGCAAAAAGCTGGTGTAATCTCTGCCACCACAGCTTGTCTGACCTCACTGGCTCACTGGCTGTGGAGGCAGCTGATGGCCCAATGACAGAAACTATTCTCCTGAGCCATCATTTCCTCAATAAGAGGAATGGAAACTGAATTAACTACCACTGCACATTCTCTCTAGTTTGTCATATGTAGAAATGTCTATTCCTCTACACATTTCTTATTGTAGAATGTGTTTAACTATTCAATTCATCATTTTTCAGGACAAAAAAATTTAAAAATCATAGTCTCAGAAGAACTCTGGTGAAACATAGCTTGAGATACAGGATGCCTCCAGCAACTTCCTGGGCTACTACCTGAACTTCATCAGGTGTCTTCTAATATTTACTGTGCATACATACTGCTCCCATTTATCTAAAACTTTAAATATTTTTCATATGCTTGAAAATGCCTATTTCCCAATGGTTCTGAACAGATTGAGTTGGTAGTTCAAACTATCTGCCAAATGCTTAACACTTGATCTTAGTTGTTTTCTAAGATTGTCAAGCATAAACAGGGTCTGCAAGGAGAGAGTTGGTGGCTCTCTTGCCATAAATGTCACAGGTGAGAAAGGGCAGGTGTATGGCTTATGTTCAGATGGCATCCCATGAAGGCAAAGACAGAGCAGCTTTAATTCACTGTGCAAATTATACTATCTGTCAGGATGGCAGAGGGGTGAGAAAATGAAGATGTGAATTTATAGGGTAAATGTATGAAAAGAAAAGGATATACCAGATTCAAGAGAAATTTACTACAAAGATTTGTTTCAGAGGAAATTTGTTCAGAAAATACAGGCACCAGATTTTGGTACTCTTGGTTTAAAAGGCAATGAGAAAAAACATAAAAACATTTTTCCCATTGCACAGGGCACATGTCAGGTGAAAAGTGAGGACACCAGACGAAGTTTATATCAAGGAATTAGCAAGATCGTCAAGAGAGCCACCGGAAAGTTTTGAGGTACCAAACATCTTCTGGAAAAAATACTGTAAGGAACACTTAAATGGTTGCCTGATAATGAGAAAAAGTTGTTTCTCTCCTGAACTACCTCTGTTCCCAGGTTAGTAGCAGCAGTGGGAAGAGGTTATCTCTATGAAGTATTAAGGACAGTGTAAAATTGTGTGTTTCCATGAAGATGATGATTCTTAGAAAATTTAGAGGCGCAGCTGGTTCTATAAGCAATTTGAGCAAGGAGTGACAAGGGCATGGATCTTAAGAATACTTAGGAGTTCTCCATACCTGGTTTCAGATTCCTACTGTGGTGTTACTCCTATGGGCTACAAACAGTGCATTGAATTTACAAAGTGCTTTCAGTTTATCAAGCACCTCCACATACCTCTCCACATTTGGACCTCACCACTCAGTAATGCATAGACAGGAGGGATTTTGATCTGCATTGTACAGATGAGGACACTGAAGCTGAACAACATTCTGTCTTGCTCAAGGTCATAGAGCTAAGATTTAAGTTGTATCTTCCAATTCCTCTTTCCATTGTGCTGTTGGACTGATAGGCAGGACATGGTGGCTAGCTAAGGAAGGATGGCACTGGGAGTGCCTTTTAGTCTCCCTCAACATGATGACTTGTATAGGCTTAACAAGATTACATAGCTAGAAAACAAAAGACATCCAGCCAAGAAGGACAAAATTTAGAAGATGTATGTTTCATATGGAAGCAACTATTCATTTTGGCCAAAAGAAGAAGGAAATCAGGAAATTTCAACAGAGACATGGGGTCCAGGATTGTGTGTGTATATAAAGCAAATGGACAAAAAATAACCCCACAGATCCTAGCCTATGGCCTATTTGAGAGAAAGGACTGTAGACTGTAGACTGTATCCAACAGGTCCCACCAAAGACTTAATGTCCATTACATCATTTAGTCAAGGGTGATCTGAGGGTTGCACTTTACTGTTTTTTCTTAGAGGAACTGACTTTCCTGAAAGCATTTATTTCAGCAAACTAAGGAATTCCTGGGCATGCAACTAAACTGCCATTAATTTATTCCTCTTGCTTCTCCTGCTTGCTTTACTATGCAGTGTGGAGGAAATTGGGACTCACTAGTAACTAGGGAAAGCAAGTTCAAACCACAGCCCAGCTCTCTATCACAACTATCATATGACCTTCAGTCTCTTGGGATTTGGTTCAATTACATGGAAACTGAGGAAGACTTAAAATAAATCTCTCCTAATTCTAACATTTTGTCAGCTTTCACAGAACAACACACAGGAAATGGCTCTCTTTGGTCTCTCCAGTATCTGAACTTTCAAAGTAATTTCATCAATATATGTGCCCCCATTTTGTCCAGCCAGGGGAGCCTGAGCATATGCAGAGAAAACTTCATGTTCTGATGGCATGTCCCCACAGTTCTGTTAGGAAAGTGCTTCGATCTTCATTTCTACTTTGTAAGAAGTTGCCCAGTGCTGCTTCTTTCCCTTCCCTTCTTTCCCTTCCCTTCCACTGACAATAACTGCTGTAAGTTCATTATTGTTCAGATAATCAGTGACACCTTTAGGCTCTTTTCTGGATTCTTACCTTGGACTGTTTGAAGACCATGACCTGGACTCAATAATATGGGATATACCAAGATTATTTTTTTCTACTACTACTACTTTAGGTATTGGTTTGCTAACAATTCACTTTTTATATAAATTAGAGTGGATACAATTACATTTTGTGAGTGGAAGAAGGAAAGTGGAGTTTAACTAATGCACTAAGAATTGTACATAACTTGAGGTAGCCCATGGTTATGTGTAATGCATGCAAAGCTCATCCACATGTCTCTTCCAGTGGAAAAACAGTCTCTTAACAGATGGTATTACCCATGATTATCTCTAAAGGTGAGGATTTCAGGCCAGGAAGGAAAGAAGAGTGTTTTGGGGAGGGGAAGGCATTTTGATCCACCAGTGAGTCAGGATGACCCTAAGCAAGAAGGTTCTAGTAAAAATGGGTTCTATTTGAAGCAATGTGGCTGAACTACTGACAAGTCCTTATTTTTGTCATCTCTAATATATTTTCTGGCTAGGTGTGGGGGCATGGCTGAGTTGATATAATAAGTAGCCTCATGAATTTTATGTGTGAGTATATACAAAACTATAATAATATGATTACATCTGGAACACAAATATTTATGAATGCTAATAAAACTAAGACTCTGGGCTTAAATCCCCAAATAGATACTCATTATATTTATAGTAACCTACAGTTAAACATATGGTTAAATGAAGCAAGATGTGTAAAATTAATGACTGGTCACTGTATTCTGCCAAACTGCATCCAGGTCCTGAAAATACCATAGTTCTTGATTTTTTCACTGAGTGGTCTAAGAATGTCCCTACAAACTTAATGAGAAATTTCCACTAGCCCCAAAGCATTCTGATTTCTCACACACAGATTTGCATTATGTAAATGTGCTTAGCTCCACATGAAGGCAGTGAGAAAAAGAGTCATTGACTTTGGATTTTGCATGCTTTAAAGTAAATGTCTAGATACACAAAACTCACTATTATGGGCATTTAAGACAGAAGCGGGGGTGGGGGCAGTGTATGAACTAGTCATTTAAATTCACAGATACAATTTTGTTTACTTTCTTCACTAGAACTCCAAAATTCACAGCAGATCACAAACCTAACTTTGCTTTTAAAATTAAGTGATAGCCTGTCTTCAGCCTGTAATTCTTTAAAATCTAATACGTATCGTGGTTTTATAGTCAGAAAATCCATAATAGCATGTTACTTGTTCCCTCTACTGTGTAGAAACACTCCAGGAACTAATTCACGGAGTCATTTGCTAAGTGGCAATGTTATTGAAGAGCTGAGATTTTCACAGAAAAACAATTGGTTAATTGATACAGAGTCATAATGAGTTATGGGCTAGCTGGCCAATAAGGGGTGACACAGGCCTCTTCAGACAGGCTCTGTGATTGCAAAGGTGTTTGTAAAGTCTTGCAGTGAAGGTGGCAATCCCTTTGTCTGACATACTAGTACCTACAATTAGTGTTAAGGGGAATAAAGCCAATGGTACACAGACATGATAGTGGTTGTTGTGTCCCTTTGACAGGCTAATTGCTGCCATATCGGGTGCTGGCCAAAAAGGGTATTAATTGATGTCAGAAATTCAAAGAATTCTTGGAAACCATCAAAACCCTAGAGGAGAAAGCAGGAAAAACCCTCTCTGTCCTCAGCCACAGCAATTTCTTATTTGACACATCTCCAAAGACAATGGAATTAAAAGCAAAAATGAACTATTGGGACCTCATGAAGATAAAAAGTTTCTGCACTGCAAAGGAAACAATCAACAAAACTAAAAGGCAACCAACGGAATGGGAAAAGATATTTGCAAATGACATATCAGACAAAGGCCTAGGATCCAAAATCTATAAAGAACTCACCAAACTCCACACCCGAAAAACAAATAATCCAGTGAAGAAATGGGCAGAAAACATGAATAGACACTTTTCTAAAGAAGACATGCAGATGGCCAACAGGCACATGAAAAGATGCACAATATCACTCCTCATCAGGGAGATACAAATCAAAACCACACTCAGATACCACCTCACATCAGTCAGAGTGGCTAAAATGAACAAATCAGGAGACTATAGATGCTGGCGAGGATGTGGAGAAATGGGAACCCTCTTGCACTGTTGGTGGGAATGCAAACTGGTGCAGCCACTCTGGAAAACAGTGTGGAGTTTCCTCAAAAAATTAAAAATAGTTCTAACCTATGACCCAGAAATAGCACTGCTAGGAATTTACCCAAGGGATACAGGAGTGCTGATGCATAGGGGCACTTGTACCCCAATGTTTATAGCAGCACTTTCAACAATAGCCAAATGATGGAAAGAGCCTAAATGTCCATCAACTGATGAATGGATTTATATACACAATGGAATACTACGTGGCAATGAGAAAGAATGAAATATGGCCTTTTGTAGCAACGTGGATAGAACTGGAGACTGTTATGCTAAGTGAAATAAGTCATACAGAGAACACCAGATACTGTATGTTTTCACTCTTATGTGGATCCTGAGAAACTTAACAGAAGACCATGGGGGAGGGGAAGGAAAAAAAAAGTTAGGGAGAGAGTCAAACCATAAGAGACTCTTAAAAACTGAGAATAAACTGAAGGTTGATGGGGGGGGGGTGGGAGGGATGGGAGGGTGGGTGACGGGCATTGAGGAGGGCATCTGTTGGGATGAGCACTGGGTGCTGTATGGAAACCATTTTAACAATAAATTTCATATTAAAAAAAGAAATTCAATGAATTCTTTTCATCTAAACTGATCCGATTCAATTTTGATTTTCAAATCTCCAAGTTCCTCTCCTCTACTTCACATTCATAATGAGCCTGTTCTCTTTTCTACTGTTAGATGAAACCCACCAAGATGCCAGCTCACTAAACTGATAAAATTGCCCTTGCCAACAGTATTATGGGGAAATCAAGAATTCTGTGAAACCAGTTTTCTCCTTTTCATGATGTGGAAGGCCCCTGAAATCTAGTCTCCTCATCTGATACCATGCTCTGCCTGGCCTGGACCACATTCATTCTGTCTTCCTTTAGCTCCTGGATTGCTCTTCACCTTCTCTTACCTATGAATCTTTGCACATGCTGTTCTTCTGCCTGGATCACTTCTTTCCTGAACTAATTTCTTGTTAAACCAAACCTAACACATTCTGAAATATCCAGTACTTCACTGGGGAAGTTTTTGTTGATACTCCTCTCCCCACAGCATGGTTATTACATAGTTTGCTATGTAGTTCTCTGTAAACTTTCATCACAATGACAATGACTTGTTCAATAACATGTGTATCACTCTGCAGGTTAAGCTGCCGAATACTGAAACTGTATCTTTTATGTTTCTTTCTGTATCATTCGCACTTATCCCAGGACCTGTAACACAGTGAACTCAATAAATAGTTGTTGAATGAATTAATAAATGAGAGTGAGTGAGAGAAGAAATAAATGGTTTGTTCCAATGAGTCTATTGCTTTTCAAAGCATGGTTTGAAAGGATGTCATTGTGCAAGTGTGGCGACCTCATCAGGTTTAATAGAAACAGACAATCTTTGCCTAGGGGTCCATGAACTTTCTGGTTAAGAAGAACATTTTAATGGTTATTATACTGTATCTACCTTGATAAGCTTCATCACCATTGGGACTACCAGGATCGCATTCCATATCTGTTTCAGACTATAATGCGAGTCTGACATCTACTGGTCATATGGGGTAGTACTGTGAATCCTATGACAAGACATTTTCATTTTCTCTGGAATCTTCTGGATTGTGAAAGCTAGGAAGGGCTTAGATTCTAACACATCTGACCACTTCATTTTTCCAAAGACAAAGCCATTTCTCATGATATGTATATGATCACTCAGCGCTATACTGTTAGTGGAAGGGCTCAAACACTAATGTAGCCTTCCTGACAAAATCAGACTCTTTTTTGTTCTTATTCTTAATCATAATTCTGGATGGTAACAATTACATCTGTTCAACTATGTGTAATTTTTCCAAAATGAAATGGAATAAATTATACTTGTTCCATATTATACACCAGGAATCTCTTACCCTTTGTAAGAAAAGCAAAAGACTTTATTTTCTACTTCCTGTCTAAGTATTTTCTGGATCTAAAGACAGCTGTTTGGGATCATGTGGGAAAAACTAGACTTACAAAACTTGGAATTTCACACCAAAAAGTTAGGCAAAGATATGGTGCAGGATGTGTATTGCGTGCCAATGGATTGCCTGCCATTAGCAAGACTCTGAGGGATTAGAAACACACCAGAGGTTTGTGTTCCAAGAAGCCATGATCTTTAATGGAAAAACTGACAAACCATAACTGAAAGAGGTAGGAACTGCCTTCCTAATCAGAATAGACAGGATTGGTGTAAAACCTTCCAGAAATGCCTCCTCTGTGTACCTGGCAGAATTGACTATAGAAGCACTAGTTTTTCCAATATATACACATTTTTATTTTTTTAGCTACCCCATTGGGACTGGATTTAACTGTAGTCAGCTTTTTATTAAAGTGTGGTTTGCAAGGAAACATGCTTCTTAACATTCCTGGGACCAATGCAGATTCATAACAAACCCAAAAACTCAGTACCTGCCAGAAGAGTTTTATCTTTCCCTAACAATTCTCAGAACTGAGTGCTTCAGGGGCTGGGCTTCTGAAACAAACAAAAAAAAAAGACGTGGCTGTCTGGAAGTTCTCACTGGGTATCTCATAAAATTTCTCTGGAACTCTTAGGCTCAGAATATACTTTTTAAAATCTTCCTTACTCAAGATAGTACCACCAGCTAATGAACATGTTCAGGCTGATCATTTTGTTCCATTAAGTTGGAAAAGTAACACCTTTACTTCACACCTTTAGGAAAAACCTGATAATGAAAATAGCACAGGGTTCTGAATGGGTTAATGATCCATTGAGGTACTATTTTGGTCCATTCAGGGTTGGGACAAAACAAACAAAGAAAAGCTTTCCCTTTGAGAGGAAAAATACCAAGGAAAATGTCAATATTCATTCAATTATTCCATTCTAATGACAGTCTCTCTTCCAGTCTCAACCACAAACATGGAGAATGATGCTCACCATCCTCCAGACATGATCTGGAATGTCCTTAATTAAATCTGAATTCCTGTGTACCCTTTCCATCTCAACACAGTGCCCATGGCCAAGGGCAATGGCACTGACCTGATGGCACAATTATAGAGCACTGCATTGAGGTACTGGAGACCTTTGTTCTTTGGAGAAGGAAAAGAGAATGTTTATCCAGAATTTCAGTATGAGTTATGTAAAGACCAGGAGGTACACATGAATGTCCAAGGCAGATGACAGTTCTTATGACTTTACCATTACTACCACTCAGAGTTCTTACACTCTCTGGACTCCAAATTATGCTCAGAATTCTCTGATAGCCTAGAAACACTGCTTAATGCAAGTGACAGTCCTCCCCTTGAAATACCCGTGAAGGACAAACAGCTCCCATCCCATCCACCATACCTTCTCTGATCCATATTAAAGAGTATAGGCAATGAGAGCTCCTGGTTCTAACAGAAGTTCAGCCCTCTCATCATTCCACACCTGTCAATATATTTCCTTTTGTTTCTACCTACTCTTACTATTAGCTACATTTACTCAAAATTCATTTTCATCTCTTCCTTGACTCACCCTTTTATTTCATAGTCAACAATCAAGATCAAACAGTCCAGAGTAGCCTTGCAGATTTACCCTGAGGCACCAGGACCAAAAATATTAACTGGCCTTAATCCCTCTTCCTGGTCCTATAAGTAGGATATGACAGTAGTGGGATTTTTATGCTGAAAATAACATAAACACTATATATACATTTGAGAATTTTCATATTTATCCAAAAATTTTTGCCTAATTAAGGATTACCTTAAGTGATTTTAAGTTCTTGAGTTCTTGAGTTCATTCACATGGACAATTGGATACAGTTTTTTTTAAACAAAAATAGTCACTGGGCACCTGGGTGGCTCACTAGATTAAGCATCCGACTTGAGCTCAGGTCATGATCTCGTTGTTCATGAATTCAAGCCCCACATGGGTTCAGTGCTGACAGCTCAGAGCCTGGAGCCTGCTTTGGATTCTGTGTGTCCCTCTTTCTCTGCCCTTCCCCTGTTCACACTCTGTTTCTTTCTCTCTCAAAAAATAAATAAAAGTCAAAATAATTAAAAAGCAAAAACAAGAATTGTCAGTATGTAACAGTGTTTAAAAGTGTGGGCTCTGCTTCATGTCTGCCACTTCTGAGTTAGGAGACCCATGCAAGGCATTTAACCCCTCCAAAACCTGGCTTCTTATTTATAAAATGCAGATAATAATAATACTTGCCTATCAGACTGTCTGGGATTATATCAGATAATGCACAAAATGCACTTAGTACGGTAGCTCGTGCATTGTAAACTGTGTGTTTTTTAATATATAAAACCATCATTTCATAAGGCAGGCATTTCAGCATACACTGTCTCATTTATTCCTGATAACTCCTTAATGTAGGTATTTTGTTCCCATTTTGGAGAATATTGTCTCTCTCCTAAAGATACAACTTTCTACACAGCTTTCCCATAGAGAATTTTCTCAACCACAAACCCCAAAGTCCAGAGGCAGGGGCAGCACCCTCCTTTCCGTTTTCTACGCTATTGTTCCTGCACCTTCTTATAAAAACCCCTGCTCCATCAAGACTTAGGCTTTTAGCTCTACCATCCTCTACCCTTCTTTGTCACTATTATCTCCTATCTCTATATCCAGAGCCTCACACCAACACCCTAAAAAACATTTATATTAATACCAAACATCTTGGCTTCTGGGTTTCTTATATCTTTCATCTCTAGTCACCTTCTCCACCACTCCCAACGTTGCTTGTGTGTTTTCATTACCACTCTCTGAACCTTGTTATCACCCAGAAAAGTTCTACCTTCAAAATCAAGAAATTAGATAGCTCACAACTGTTATTCTTTCAGGTGGCTCATTCAGTTATTTCTGTTAAACCAACTCTTTGAATGCATTTGACGACCCTTACAATTTCTCGTTTATCTGGATGCTTCTTACTCTTCCTTTCCTATTCTTTCATTGAATCTACTTGGCTCTTTTCAGTGAATCCAACTATCAACCAAGGTTGCTGAGTATCATGGCGGAAAATGCAGCAGGGCAGACTGTTGTCATGTGTTCATGATCAGCATCTTCAACAGGACATGAAACACTACAAGAAATACTACTGCATTTTTATCAGTTTATCAGTTCTCTTTCCTATTCTCCATAGTGAGGATTCCATACATTCTCCACTGTCTTCAATTATCTAACTTCCTCACATCCCCCAATATTCAAAGCAGGTGGCATCAACTCCTACTTCACAGAGAAGGTAAAGATCCTCAGAGGAGACACCCTTTCACTTCCCACTACCACATTTACAAACCTAGGTGCTTATGCAGACACTCTTCCACCTTGCCTACTACTACTATAGAAAAGGACCTTTTTTCTAATTAAAGCTTATCCCCCCACCAGTCTGCTACCAAGGGAGAAATCCTGCTTTATAAATTATCCCCTCTCTCTTCTGTCTTAAGTCTCTTGCTCTCCACTGGATTATTACCATCATTTTTTAAACATGTTCAAGCTTTTTCATCACTTAAATTTGAAAAAAACCCTGAAATGCTTATTTACCTTTCTCCATTTCACAGATGATAAAATGGAGGTTAATGGAAATTAAAGAGAAAAGGACAGAATAGGGTCCAAATTCAGGACATTACAGCCATACATAATGCCTTTACTTATGGTGCTATGCTATGTTCTGAGGAGTTTGTCTTGCCTAAGTATTAAGGCACTCTCATCCATGGGCCATGTAGATCTCTCTATTCTAGGTATCTTCATAGAAGATTGGATTGATTTCTTGGCAAGCCAATCTACTGATCAATGCTCCAACACTATGACTTCCCTCAAGGCCCCAAATGATAAAAGGAAATAGTTGGATAGACCTAATCTGTACTTGAGTTGCTCTCCATCCATAAAGTGTAACTGATAATATATCTTCTTCCCACTCTCTAGTATCATTATCCTCCTACTCCCTGACTCCGTTTTTCATCAGCAATGTAATAGAGATGGTAAATATCACTCCTATGGAAGGTTTTCAGTTGCTGAGGGGGAAGGTGTGACATAAATGCTCAATATAGCCATCTTTGTGGGGAAACTAACTCTTGCTTACATTGACAGAAAACTGTGATGTGGATGGAGGTGGGTACATTTTCTTTAGAAGGGAGAAAATAGACCAAGGAGGAAGAAAATTAGGTAAGCATCTGGAAGAAAGACTCAGAGAGGACCAAAGTGAAAACGTGGCCAAGCAATTAAATCAACATCCACTGCTGCAGCTATTTGTGTCTACCCTTTGTTAGTCTTAGACCCAGGAGGAAACAAGGAGGCGTGTAGAGTGTGGGATATTTAAAGGAAAGAGAACTAGAAATTGAGAGGAAGTGAGGGGAGTGTAAGTCTTTACAAGAAAGATAAAAAAGAACAAGATAAAAAAAGAAACATTCTTCAACAAAGCTAATCTCTCCTTGTCAAAAAAAGGTTATGTGGAGCATAGAATAAGACTGTATGTCAATGTTTGCTCCTTGAATTTTACTTTCCTAGTAAAGATAGTAAAGCCTCTAAAATATAGGACTAAGTAAACAAAACAAAACAAAACAAAACAGACACTGAAATGCAAAAACAAAAAATTGCTTTCAACAAAGGGAAAATCAGAAAGCCTGAGATAAAATTAAATTTTAAACTAAATTGATGTAAAGTCTGAAGCTTAAAACTGTAGAAAGAAGTGATATTGGGGTCAAAGCCTGAATTTTCAGCTAAGTAGCTATGTGATGTTTGTCAAGTCATACTTAACCTATCTGAAGTAGCCATTTCCTACTTCATAAAATTATGGAGATTGATTAGATCAGCTATTCTCAAATTGTGGGTTATATTCCATCAAGAATAGCTTCTTTTAATGAGCCCTGTTACTGAGGAAGATTGATTAAGCATGGGAACAGTGTGGGAAGAGGACAAAAACTTGAGAAATACTGGACTTTCTCAAAGATTTCTTCATTAAGATACAGAATAATTTCACTTTTATAAATTCATGTAATTAAGTCCATTGAAAGGAATATACGTAGAATCTGTCACATCTTTTTTTTTTCTGCAACATCTGTTTTATTTTCACTTACCTGAAAATTTAATATAAAGGAACAGATAGCAATAGATGACAGAAACAAATTCTTGGTAGAATCTGTAGGAAGGCAAAGTCCTTTTTCTCTTTGTGTGTGTCTTAAGATAAGCAATGAAGAGATAATAATAGCTTTTTAATTACTCTTGTACAGGAGTTAAAGTTGCCTGGGGTCAGGGGGACAAGTGAGAGTAATGAATAGCAATCAGTCTTCAATTACTCTTTTTGTCAATGAGCCACAGAGACTAAAAACCATCTTCAGCCCCCAAATAGCACAGCACTGGCAAGGGAGTCAATCCAAACTAGAAAGAGAAAATCAGAACTTCCTTCCAATGCATGGCAGAAACATATGGCTTTCCATCCATGATATGATCCTTGCCTACCTTGTTGGCAGAGTAATGACCCCTGTCCCCACCCAAAGATTCCCACACCCTAATCCCTAGAATTTGTGGATATGTTATCTTGCATGGCAAAAGGGATTTTGTATATGTGATTAAGATCACAGACACTGAAGAATATTATCCTGGATTATCCATATAGGTCCATTTTAATCACATGAATCGCTAAAAGTGGGGAGCCTTCCCAGCTTTGGTCAGAGAAAAAGATGTGGGACAAAAACAGGGTCACAGGATGCTAACTACATTGCTGGCTTTCAAGATCAAAGAAGGAGGCCACTAGCCAAGGAATGTGGGTGGCCTCTAGAAATTGGAAACACAAGGAAAATGTTTCTCCCCTAGAGCCTCCAGAAAGGAATGCAGCCTGCCACACCTTGATTTCAGCCTACTGAGACCCCTGTTAGACTTCTGATCCTCAGACCTGTAAGATAATAAATTTGTGTTGTTTTAAGTCACTAAATTTGTGGGACTGTGTTATGGCAGGGTTAGAAAGCTAATGCACTGCCCAACCTGTGAACCCCAACTGGTGAACAAGAAGCCAAAATTATGAAACAAAATCTTTTAGCACAGAATTTCCCTATCAGAAAATGCAAACGGGTTCCATGAACCTATTTTTCTCAGGTCAACAAAATGTTTGCAGGCAGTTAGAGTGCTTTGGTCCAGAGCTTAGTGCCAGCTGGGCAAAAAGAAGCCAAGCATTTCCTAATGTCAACTACACACAATATTCTTGACATTTTCAGTTGGCTTATTGAATTCATCTTTGGGAGAAAGAGAAAATGATGTCAAACAGAAGGCATTTATGGAGATACTAGTAAGAACCAAGCAGCATCCCACTAAAAAGTCTTGATATGTGACAAGTGGAATGTCATCCAAAATAACCCCAGACAAAAACACAACAAAAGTCTGGCCAAGGCCAATTAATCAAGAGAAAAATCACAAAGAGCATTCAAGGTCTTTGGCCCTACTTCTAGTCTTACTTCTGGGACTTCAAAACTATTCGTTTGAAACTAACCCCTTTGAATGACTGAACATTCCCCAATTTTCTGAAGACAAGAGATTCTTCAAAGCTTTGTTAAACCCAAATAAAAAAATTGATTAGACAACAAACTTGGTTTTCTTTTAGCATTGCATCCACTGCATTGATTGGTTGTTTTGATTTCATATCGATATAGCTTACATGATGTAAACGGCCAGCATTTTCCCCAGGGTTTGGTAATTTTGTTTCTTTTTAAAAACAAACGTGTTTATAATCTGTTCTTTTCTGGGTGGTCACAGTGAAAAACACCCATTTGAGGCCTTTCCTGACTTCAGAAGGCTTCGTTGTACTCCTTGTGATTTTTCTCCACGTAATGGGAAGCTTCTATGAACAATATAATAGACCTTGTTGGGTCCTCTAATGGTTATTGGCTTGGTCTTCCCAGTACATCCAATTGTCCTGCTGTGACTTCAGGATGAAGTACAGATGCTCTGCTCCAATTTGGGGGCCTTGATGTTGCCTGTGAAACCATCTGCCAGCTCTGGAATTTCCTTTTTTAGTTAAAGGAATGTCTAGATTTTCTCTTTCTTTCAAGAAATTTGTATATTTTATCCAAATTGTGAAATTTATCAGCACAAAGTTACCATAATATCTTTAAATGTCTGTAGAGTCAGTACTGATAACCCCTTTTTATTTCTAAATTTGATTACTTGGGTTTTCTCTTGATCAGTCTTGCCAAGGACTTATCAATTTTATTAATCTTTCCAAAGAAGCAATTTTTGGGTAGTATTGACATTTTAACAATATTTGCTCTTCCTATCCAGGAGCATGGAATCTTTTCCCATTTTGGTTGTGTGTGTGTGTATGTGTGTGTGTGTGTGTGTGTCTTCTTTAATTTCTTTCATAAGCTTTCTATAGTTTTCAGTATATAGATTTTTCACCTCTTTGGTTAGATTTATTCCAAAGTGTTTTATGGTTTTTGGTGCAATTGTAAATGGGATCGATTCTTTGATTTCTCTTTCTGTTGCTTCATTGTTGATATATAGGAATGCAACCGATTTCTATGCATTGATCTTATATCCTGCCACTTTGGTGAATTCATGGATCAGTTCTAGCAGTTTTTTGGTGGAATCTTTTGGGTTTTTCATATGGAGTATGATGTCATCTGTGAAGAGTGAAAGTTTGACTTCTTCATAGTCCATTTGGATGCTTTTTAATTCCTTTGTGTTGTCTGATTGCTGAGGCTAAGACTTCCAATACCATGTTGAATAACAGTGGTGAGAGCGGACATCCCTGTCTTATTCCTGGCCTTAGGGGGAAAGCTCTCAGTTTTCCGATTGAGGATGATATTAGTGTTGGGTCTTTCATACATGGCTTTTATGATCTTGAGGTATGATCCTTCTCTCCCTACTTTCTTAAGGTTTTTATCAAGAAGAGATGCTATATTTTGTCAAATGCTTTCTCTGCATCTATTGAGAGAATCATGTCGTTCTTGTCCTTTCTTTCACTGATGTGATTGATCACATTGATTGTTTTGCAGATATTGAACCAGCCCTGCATCCCAGGTATAAATCCCACTTGGTCATGGTGAATAATTTTTTTAATATATTGTTGGAGCCGATTGGCTAATATCTTGTTGAGGAGTTTTGTATCCTTGTTCTTCAGGAAAATTGGTCTATAATTCTCCTTTTTAGTGGGGTCTTTGGTTTTGGAATCAAGGTAATGCTGGCTTCATAGAAATAATTTGGAAATTTTCCTTCCATTTCTATTTTTTGGAACAACTTCAAGAGAATAGGTGTTAACTCTTTCTTAAATGTTTAGTAGAATTCCCCTGGAAAGCCATCCAGCCCTGGACTCTTGTTTGTTAGGAGATTTTTTATTACTAATTCAATTTCTTTACTGGCTATGGGTCTTTCAGATTTTCTATTTCTTCCTCTTTCAGTTTTGGTAGTTTATGTTTCTAGGAATTTCTTCATTTCTTCCAGATTGCCCATTTTATTGGCGTATAATTGCTAATAATCTCTTATTATTGTTTGCATTTCTGCTGTGTTGGTTGTGATCTCTCCTCTCATTCTTGATTTTATTTATTTTGGTCCTTTCCTTTTTCTTTTTGATCAAACTGGCTAACAACGTGGATGGAACTAGAGAGTATTATGCTAAGCAAAATAAGTCAGTCAGAGAAAGACAATTATCATATTATTTCACTAATATTTGGAATATAAGAAACAAAAAAAGTGAATATGGAGAAAGGGAAGCAAAAATAAGATAAAAACAGAGAGGGAGACAAACCATAAGAGACTCTTAAATACAGAGAACAAAACAGGGTTGCTGGTGGGGTGTTGGGTTGGGGGATGGGCTAAATGGGTTATGGGCATTAAGGAGGGCACTTGGGATGAGCACTGGGTGTCATATGTAAGTGATGAATCATTTAATTCTATTCTTGAAGTCCTTATTACACTATATGTAAACTAACTTGGATTTAAATAAATAAAAAAAAGATATTAATCATTCTATTGGTTTCTGGCATTCAACATTTGTATTGAAAAGTCAAATTTCAATCTTATTGTTTTGAAGAAGGATGTCTTGTTGTTACTATAAAGAATTTTCTTTTTATACTTTGCTTTATCAGTTTGAATATAATATGTCTAGACTGGTCTTCTTTATATTAATCCTTCTTGGGGTTTTCAGTACTTCTTGACTCTGTATGCTTGAAGTTTTCTGACTTATGGCAAATTCCTGACCGGTATTCTCTCAAATGAATTGTTTCTATTTCCTTTCATCAATTCTTTTCCTGGAACTCCAGTTACATATGGTAGTCATTTTAACCATCTATCATACATTTCTTATACTCATTCTATATTTTAAATCCTTTTTTTCTTTGTGTGTTTAGATCTGAATATTTTCTATTACTCTGTATTTCTGTTTAATGATTCATTATTATTCCATACTTGATCTGCTGAATTCATAATATCTGATACTGTATTTTTAAGGTTAGAATTTCCATTTGACTCTATTCTTTTTTACAGATACTAGTTTTCTGACAAAACTCTCCATCTTTTTAAAAATACTTTTGATCATATTAATCACAGTTATTTAAAAATTCCTAGTATTATAACTCCAACATCTTCACTATTCCTACTGTCTGTCTGTTATTTTGTTTTTTTATCTGGTCTTATTTCTTGGCATTCCTAAGAATTTTTCATTGAATGCCAAACATTGTACATGAACAACTTGTAGGATCTCTGGATGAAGTACTCATTCTCTTTGGAGGACTTAATTTTTTTCTGACAGGCAGGTAGAGTATGTGAAAATTAACTTCATCCAATCAAGACTAGGCTTAAAGTTTTATTACAGCCACTTTGTGGCATAAAAAAAGATGGCTTCAAATTCATTGACATACCTCCCATTGAGCTGAGGGGTTTAGCTCTTCTTCTCTTACAGTTGGGTGGGCTCTGGGACTGTGACACAGAATAAGGCAGAAATGATTCTATCCCATTGGGGGTCCAGGTCTTAAAAGACTACTAGTTCTACTTCTTATATCTTAAAATGCCCACTCTAGGGGAAGCCATTCACCATATAAGAAATCCAGCTACTCCAAGACTTCCATGTCTGAGGAAGCTCAAACTAGTCATGTGGAGAGAATTCTTATATGGATAAATGTCCAACCACTCCCCAGCTATTCCAGACTTCCAGTCCAGGTTCCAGAGACTTTAGTGAAGTAGCTTTCAAATGAATCAAGCCTCAAACACCATAGGGTTGCACATAAAGGACACCAATCAAAAGCCAACCAAGTAAATCTGCCAACCTTTAGAACTGTGAAAGATAATATATTATTGTCTTAAACTTCTAAGTTTTGAGATGGTTTGCAAAACAAAATAAATAATGGGAACATTATTTCAGGACTGTCTTTAATTCTATGGCTTAGCCCTAACCTTAGTGTGTTTCCCTTCTAAAGTCTCAGCTAAAGGCATCAGGGTATTTCCCAGGGCTTCTCTGTTTTGTTGAGCTCTGAACCCCAACCTGTATTTACTCAATGTTAGATGACTGTCAAAAATCTGTGCTCAGCTTCTGAATTCCACAATTTTCTTCAGAGATTTGGTTTACTTTATGTCATGCAAACAAAGCTAAGAGTTGGTAAATGCTTCATGAAATTTCACACATAATATCAGGCTCATTTCTTTAAAATCCCCTTCTTTCTAGGACTTTGGGTCTTCAATTCCTTGTTATCTTGGCAGGCTCGAGCTCCAACATCTGTTTCCTCACCCAAGTGAGAATGTAAAACTTCCAGAGTGCATCTATCTGTTAGGCTTCTATTCTTCAATCTATAAACTGGCCAATCTCCCAAGAAAAGATGGGCTGTCCCCGGCATACCTCATTTCTCATGGAGTCTTGGCTGACTTGGCTCCACCCTAGCGCCTTCAAACTATTGTTTTATCCAGCTTTTACAGTTTGTCTTTGCAAGAGAGTTAGTTTGATACAAGTCATTCCATCATGCCAGAAACAGAAGTCCTAAAGTTCAAACTTCTTGATGCTGTACGCATTCAGTCTTAATAGTCTTAGATGCTCCTTGATCTTTTCTTCAAATCCTTTATAGGCTCAATTTCTGACTCTACCTACTTGTTTCTATACCCCTCCAACATATTCACAACTTCCAGACCACAGAGACAAAAGCCTGGCTGCTAGTTTTGGTGAATTTTCAGTCATGACTGAGGTGAAAGAAGAGACTTGCTTATCATATTTCACTGTTCCGTCTTTCATATTTCACTGTTGCTTCTTTTGCTGATGCATCCTGTGATGCTTTTTCCCTTGTTAGCCCCCACACACTGGTCAACTATTCTGAATCCATTTTATGCAGCAAGAAATTGTGTTCCAAGAATTATTCAGAAAATCCTTAATTTATCATCATCATCATCATTATCATTATCATTATCATTATCATCATATGTTCACTGAAAACACGTGGACACTGCAATTAGATTTTTCTCAAAGTGACTCAGAAGGAGGTAGCCCTTTGACTTCATCTGATCAGGAAGGAGCTGAGCCTGCTCTGGCAATTAGAACAGAATATTACAACATACAATTTCCTTTTATTCTGGTCTTTCCAATTTTGGCAAACACAAATATCCCCACCCTGTGACTTGTAGAGTGCAGAAACTCAAAAGGCTAGGGAACAAACTACACTCAATTCCACAAGTAGTTAAAAGGGAAAAAAAGTACTCGTTGAACTCTTTTGCTTGCCAAAAAAATGAAAAAGGAAAAAACCCAGTATGTTCTATTGTAAGGGACTTTCAGTTGACATCTTGTACCTGATAAATTGCTTTGCCTTTAGTTTCCAATTTAAAAGATATTTTCCCACCACAATAATACTTAGGGTATTAAGTTATTTTTTCTATTTTAAATTTACAAATTTACTCAGCAATACAATTACCACGTATTCAGTTATACTAAGTATGTTTAAAACTCAACATGCAGTGTCCATTGCATAAAATGGATGGTTTGGAAAATGTTACAAGTATCATTATATTTAAATTGCTATGTTGCTCCTAACATTGAGAGATAGGTAAGGAGTAAGCAAAAAGAAATAGAACAAATGAGAGAGGAAAGAAGGACAACAATTACAGGGTTAAAAGAGAGAAAAGAAGTTGGCAGGTTTAGAAATAAGTACATATTCACATTTTTAAAAATATCTCATAGCTTTCTAGATTTCTTGCATATTAATTTCTCATTACTAACCACTTAACGTTTTTCAAAATGTGCTGATCAAAACGTGTTTGCCTAGATTCTTTACATCCTTGTTTCCATGTCCATCTTTACCCTAAGGCCATATCTTTCTGAAATACTTTTTATTTTATCTTTTACTGGCTTGAGAGGTTGGAGATGAGAAACATTTTAATTTTCCAGACTTCACATTTTGCAACTGATTAGCCTTTTTTTTTAAAGCTCATCTTATTTCATTTTTATCAGGCAGCAACTAACAACTAACTGATGCTTCCAACGTTGTACCTAGAGACCTTCTCAGCCAAATCCAAAAATTCATTAAGGATATGTTCCATTCTTGGAGATACCACAGACAATTTGCAAGTCATTTCTTTACTATATAATATAGGTTGCTATTTTCCCAGCCTCTCTAAAAATTTCCTCACCATTTTTCCAGCCTGAGCTTACAGTTTGCCCATCATTTTTCTAGCCTCCACTTACCACTTGGACAGAAAGCCAATGCTACATATTTCAAGATTTCATTATAGGCATCTATTTCTATATCTGCTAGTAATTGCTATGCAATATATCATTTCCAAATTTAGCAGATTAAAACAATACTCATGTTTCTCATGAGTTTGAAGGTTGGCTAGGCAGCCTTGCTAATCTGGACTGGACTTGACAGTTCTTTTCTGGGCTCCCTCATGCATCAACAATCAGCTGGTGGTTTGGCCAAGGGCTCTATTTCTTGGGGGTTACCTCAGTTCTCTCCATGTGCTTCTTCACCCTCCAGCAAGGCATCCCAGCCTCTTCTCATGGGAGAGGCAGAGCTCTAAGATACTAGAAGTCATAAAAGTCAAGGCTAAAACTGGGCAAACTACTTTCTAGTGGCCATAGAAAGTCACAAGGCCAGACCATGCTCAAGGAGTCAGGGGAAATAGATATCACCTCCTGATGGGGCTGTAAAGTTATATGGATGCATGGATGCAGACAAAAGTGTAAGCTGGTGGTATTTTTTATCGTCAATCTACCATAAGCTATGTCAGCAGTCAGCACAAAGTGAGTAGAAAACAATAAGTCAAAGACATTGCATGCAAGAAAAACTTCAAGACAAGGTGGTATCTAACTACGTTTTATAGAACGAACAGGAATTAGTCAAGTGAATAAAAGGGAGAAAGGATCCCAAGTACAGAAACTAGTATGTGTAAAGACATTAAGCTGAGAGAAATCCCAGTAGATTCTAGGAATAGGGGAACATAGTATATTCTTGACTTGAAATGCCCTCTCCCATCTTGTTCTCAGGCATGTCTTCTTTGCTTAGAGAAATTATATGCCTTCCTCCAAGAAACCTTTCTTAATTTATTCCTATCTTTTTTCAATCTATCATTGTAGCCTCATGTGGCCTTGGCACTGGAGTAAGAATCACTGGGTTTGAATCCTATTACTTTCACTTAGCATCTGAATAACCTATTTGTGACTTAGTTTCCCCATCTATGAAATGGTGGTAACAATTTACAGAGCTGTTGTAAGAATTTATTAAAATAATGCATATAAAGTGTTTAGAGTACTTCACTAGCTACTCTGGCATTCTTCATATGCAAAACAAAAATAAGGGGATTTCCTTGACTGATCCCTTGTTGTTAAATATTCTCCCCATCCCCACTCCCAGCTTTGTAAGTGTCAATACCAGGCACTTAGTAAGCTCCCTATAAATATCGATGGCTTTTAATATTTTTTGTTTTATTATTATTATTATTATTATTATTATCATCATCATCATTATTGCGAAGTACCAGTTTGCAATTCTGAATGGAACTACTTCTGTATGTTACATTTTGTGTGTTTCCTTATCCTAGACAAACCACCCCAGACACTGGAGCTGGATGGGGTTATAAGATCCTGGGATGGAAGCCACTGGAAGCTTGCCAGTGGCTGCAGAGTGTGGGCCAGAGGCAGATCCAGGAGCTCTCCTGTGCAGTAAATGAGGACTGGGATAAAATGTGACTATTAAGAGCCCTACCTAAGATGCATCAAAGCAGGAACTGATGCCCCTGGGGCAGAGAAAATGGGTTTGGGAGAAAAGGTAGCAGGCAAAGCCTGAAGAGATCCCCTCTTTAGGTGTAGAGAAGTCTCAAGGACTTTTCACAGGTAAAGTTTAACTGACTTAAGCTGCTTTATCCATTAAAATAAAATCCTAAAATGTCTGGGTGGCTCAGTTGATTAAGCATTGGACTCTTTCTTGATTTTGGCTCAGGTCATGATCTCATGGTTTGTGGGTTTGAGGCCTGCGTTGGGTTCTGTGCTGACAGCTCAGAGCCTACTTGGGATTTTCTCTCTCCCTCTCTCTCTGCCCCTCACTCACTCAGGCTCTCTGTCTCTAAATAAAATAAATAAATAGATAAATAAATAAATAAATCCCTTTGAAAGGAGAGAGGGGCTGAAGATTGAGTTCCATTCTCAATGAGCATTTATTTAATCAATCATTCCTGCATAATGAAACCTCCATAAAATACCCCAAATTATGGAGTCTGGAGAGCTTCTTTTAGAGTAGGCAGTTAATTAGGTTCTAATAGGATATCTGGAGGCAGACATAGAGGAAGTCATGGCCAGCTATCAGGAAAGTCAGTCCTGTCATGGTAGCATTCCATAAGAAGCCAGATCATGCCAGACAGGCCCAAGATGGCAGGTGCCATGACAGAAACCCCTGACCTAATTAGGAAGAAAAGGCAGAAAACCTTGCTTCCAAGAAATCTCCACCCCAAGTAATGAAATTCCACTCCCTAGTTAACAACTGTCGGTAAAAGATGGAAATGCTAACCCCAGGGCTCACAGCTCTCTCTCTCTTGAGCTCACCCACTCTCACACCTTCAGACTATACTTTTGCTCTAATAACCTTTCCTGCTTGTGTCATTTAATTTACTGTGCTGTATCTATATTTGAGTTCTATCTCTGATGAAACCAAGAACCTTCGGTAACATTTTGGGACAGGCTGGGCAAGGCCCCAAGGCCTGGGATCTCCCCAGTTCACCTGGCAATACTTCCAAGTTGATGAACACATCGAGGTATCAAGGTGGTAGATCCCAGTTCCACAGAGACTGAAGCTCCTGTGTTCAGACACCTTTTGGAACTTACCTTATGTACCTGCTCATCTGGCTATTTATTTTTATCCTTTATAATAAAGTGTAATATTAAATATAGGATTTTCACTCCAGCAAATTATCAAATCTAAAGAGGGGGTTGTGGGATTCCTCAAATTAGTAGCCAAATCAGACAGAAGTGCGGATAGCCTGGGCACTTCATTGCAACTGCCATCTGAGGTGGGAGGCAAACTTGTGAAACTGAGCCCTTAACCTATAGGGTTTGATGCTAACTCCAGGAGTTAGTGTCAAAATTTAATAGAAATAGTAGACACCCAGTTTGTGTCAGAGAACTAGAAAATCAGAGACATTCATTTGTTCACTCATTTATTTATGATTTTGATTTTTCATGAGACTTTACTCAAACTTTCAGTTTGGGAGTCTAGGTGAGTCCTCTTCCCAACTCCAAATTAACCTTTAACATAGTCAGCTAAAAACCTTAGGGTGAGAAGATCTCAAGTTTTATCTGGTAAAAAGTTGGCTTTATCATCTCTCCCCAAAAATATCTCTATGTCAAACCTGAATCACTTCACAGACTTCCATGTTTCTCACCATTAGCCATTGCTCCCTTTTCCTACCTAATCAGAGAAGTTACTGAGACCAGATCTCCTCAATGCCCAGCCCAGAGACTTTACAATGAAATCCCACAATTTTGTAGATTTGGAGGTATAAACTTTCTCCCCTCCCTTCTCTCCTTCTACAGAAAAACCTGAGACTCTTTAGTCCACTGATTTCAAACATAGAAGCAACTCTGAAACAACAGATAACATTTGGGGTTGCCCAAATGTAACAGAAAGACATTCCCCCAAATAAGCAGTTCTTAAGGCCTACAGTCCTGTTCAACATTTTAAATTCTTTCAGTAAGTGAGCTAGTTACTACACACAGGGAGATCCAGAATCCTCCATCTGCCATTTAATTTATTTGTTGGACATATGGCTAATATTTTAGGCCTTCTATTATGGATCAAGATTATTACAGTATTATAGATAAAGGTCCAATTATAAAAGAATGGTTAATTAAATTATAGTGCATAAAGGTAACATTATATAAACATTCAATTTACGTCTGTGAAAAATGTTAATAGCATAGGCAAATCTAACACTTGGTGGGAAAAAAAGCAGTATACAGAACAGTGTATAAAATACAATGCCAAAAATATATACATACACACATAGAAAACAGGCCAAAAACACACGCATCAAAATGTTAGTAATAATATTAACTTTCTTTTATAACTTGTGTATTTTCCAAATTTTTCTATGTCAATATCTGCTAACTTCCTCCTAATGTAGGTTAATATTTTTGTTTGGGAACCACCAAGCCAAATGCAAATGCCAAAAATTTGGCTTCAACAGTTCATAAATTTGCTCATTAAATTGCTCCCTATCAGAATAACAGCAAGCAGTCCATTCTTTTCATAATGAGCTTTTTCATTTTTCTCTAAGATAGTCATAATCTTAAATTTATCTTAATCAATTTTCTCAAATTAAGCTGCAGTAAGACTTACTTTCCCCTGGCTTGTTACAAGTGTTATCTCTAAAGAGAAATACAATTTAACAAATGCAAAGGATGGGATGCCTGAGCAGTGGCAACCGTGAGGCTTGCTTGAGCTCTGCAAACTGACAATAGGATTTTCTAGAATCATACCGCTGTGACTTCCATTAGAAATCAACCAATATACTCATGCATGACAATGAGCCTCACTCTCTTAGAAAAGGCATAAGACAGCTTTTTAATACATTTAATTTTTCTTCTAATATCCAAGACCATATGTCGTTCCCAGTTGTACTTAGCAAAAGCTAATGGCAAATGAAGTAAAAAAAGAAAATGCATTTGATGGGGAAAGTATTTGAGGGGTAGATATAAGATTCCTCACTAAAGAAAAGGCTAAAATCTAGGGGGGAAAGCAAAAAGAAATACAGTACTGTGGTGATAATCAAATTGCCTTCACATTTCCCCTTGCCGGTTTCAGAATAATTGTTACATACATATGAGGAACTAAACCGCTTATTTTTTTACACCACCCTTATAAACAACCAGAATATTTTCACATTTAGTCAGGACCGTAAGAGAAAAAGACAGAAAAAAAATATTTCCTTTTGATTCTGATAACTCAGAAAATGGGATGGGAGGAAGTATGGAAACTCAAAGAGCTCCACTTCAGGACCACACAGCAAAGTTTCCATCCAGCACTTCAAGGGAGAGATCCACATGGCCACCCAGGAGTCCACTGTCACAACCTTGTTGCAAAATGCAATTACATAAGGTACTGTATGCTTCAAAGAGCCTAACATTTACCAAATGAATTGCCTTTGTGGCCAGAATATTAATGATTGTTATCATACTTGGCCCATAATAACTCTCCAGTGAGTTATTTCACAAAAGTTGTCATTTACTTTAAAAAGGCAGTAAAAGGGAAGCTTATTTTCAAAGCTAGATTTTTCTCCCCTTTTATTTTACCAAGCCTTATTTTGCCTCAGAATGTCTGCCTTGGTGAAATTCAATGGCTGTGCCAACTCTGTTACAGGACACACATAAACATAAAAAATTCTCAGAGATTACCTTCTTACTTAGGACTTTTAAGGAGTGTTCTTTGGTCCCAGCTGCATTAGAAGCATGGAAAGTTATTTATTTAAAAATACAGGTTTGGGGGTCACTGGGTGGCTCAGTTAGTTAAATGTCAGACTCTTGATTTTGTCTCAGATCATGATCTCACGTGGTGAGATCAAGCCCTGCATCAGGTGTAGAGCCTGCTTGGGATTCTCTTCCTCTCTGTCTGTCCCTCCCTTGCTCACTGATTTTGTTTTCTCTCTCAAAAAAAAAAAAAAATTAAAATTAAATACACGTTTTTGGAATTCACCTCAATGCTAACTATATTCAATCTATCTGTAGGGATGGGGGATCAAGAATCTACATTTTTTAAATTCCTTCCCTAGATGATTTTCATACCCACTAAAATTCAAATGTTACCATTATAATGGAAAATTGTCCTTAGAATTCCATGAGCAAATCATAAAAATAAATATTACAAATATTAGTTTACTGCAACTCATGCACCATTAGTGGATTTGCCTGAATGAAAGAGGCCATGCTCAATTTACTCCTGGAGAGGTACTCAGAGGTATATTGACTTCACCAATTTATAAGTCACATGAACAATTTCAGTTGCATTTTAATTTAATAATCTTTCAAAATAAATGTCAGGTATTTTACATTCTATATTTTTCTTTTCAAAAGATGTGCCTGCCTGAAATCTAAAGTCACATTTAAATTTACAGGTGCCAAGAAAGAACAGAATAAACAGAAGTGACAGGAGGACCAAATGTAAAACATCAGCCCAACTGCCTGTAGGCTGCCAATATACACACCAGAATGCCACCCCAGACAAATTCATAGGAATAGGAATGAGTGAGTCTGGGGTTTAGATTCATGTTTCAAAACCAAATAGTCTAAGACAGAAGAGTTGTTTCTCAGAAAAGTGAGAGAGGATGCCATAGAGCAGAGGTTTCCAAACTTGGCTATAAGTTTAAATCACCGAGAAAGCTAAAAAAGAAAAAAAAAATCAGTTGTTTGTTGCCTTATTGTGGAGTTTTGTGAATTATTTATATTTTCTGGACACAAAACCTTTGTCAGAAGTCTGATTTTCAATTTTTTTTTCCAATCTCAAGCTTACCTTCTCCTGTATTTAACCATGCCTTTCACAGACCAAAAGTTTTCAAATTAGATAATATCCAACTTATAAATATTTTCTTTAATGGATCTTGTTTTTGATATCTCAAAATTCTTTGGCTAACCCAAAGTCACAGATATTTTTACCTAAGTTTTCTTCTAGAAGTTTTAGTTTTATGTTACATTTATTTCTATAAAACATTTTGATTTGGTTTTTGTGCAAGATATGAAATATGGTTTTCCTTTTTTTTTCTCTTTTTGCCTACGGGTTTACAATTGTATATAATGTCTCTTTTAACTTCAAATTTTCTAATCTTTTGTTTTCAACTGTTTGGTTATGATATGCTTAAGTGTGTGCTCTTGTTTGTTTGTGTGACTGATATTTATCTTTCTTGATGTTCTCTGAACTTCTTGAATCTGTGGTTTGGTGTCTGTCATTAATTTTGAATAATTGTCAATTATTTTTTCTTCGAATATTTCATCTGTGCATTTTTCTCTTTTCTCCTTCTGACAGTCCAATAATTCATATAAACAATTTGATATTATCCCACAGTTTGGGGATGCTCTGGTTTGTTTGTTTGTTTGTTTGTTTGTTTGTTCTTCTTACAATTATTACTCTTTTGTTTCAGTTTGGGTTATTTTTATTAACATATCTTCAAGTTTACTGATTCATTCCTTGGCTGCGCCAAGTCTACTGATGAGTCCACAGAAGGCAATCTTCATCTCTATTATTGTGTTTTTCACTTCTATCATTCCCATTTTGATTTTTCTCTAATAGTTTCCTTGTCTTATGAAATTATCCATATAACATTACACATTGTCCAATGTTTCCACTGAACCTTTTCTATAGAAACTACACTTATTTTAAATTCTCTGTTAGATAATTCCAACATCTCTAGAATAGCCACATCTGATTCTGTTGATTATTTTGCCTCTTGGGAGTGTGTGTGTGTGTGTGTGTGTGTGTGTGATTTGTGTAGAACATTAGGGGTAAATAGGTTTTGAGCTTAGAAAAGGGCACATGTTTCCTTATGCTAGGCCTTTAGTATGGGAGTTCATATTAATCAAAGCATCATCTTGAGCTTGAGATTTTTTGTTGCTTTCTTACTCTGAGAGCATGCAGGGCTCAAATTCCTCTAGTGATAATATAAAGTTTAGATTGGAGGCTGGCTGACCGGTGGTTGTTTCTCATCTGCTCCACCGTCAGCTTTAGGTCTTCCCTTTACACTGTACTACACAGAGGGTCTGTTCTGTCTGCAATACTCCACTGTCTTTTACTCAATGCTTGTTAGCTTTGTGGAGGAAGCAGGGCAGAGGTGGCATTCTCTGACATTCTGTTTAAACTTCAGTCTTGAATAGGTACTATTTCCCTGGATTTGGGGAGTACACCCTTTAAAATTCTCTTGCCTATCTTCCAGCCCAGCTTTTCAGGGCTCAGAATGTATTCTTGCTCCTCCCTCAGGGGTAGAAGGTATTTTTTTCTGTTTCCCTCCCCCAACTGTGAGGAGTTTTTACAGTTACCCTAGAGGCAACAAAAACTGTATACAGTAAGGCTTTGTCCCATAGAGAAACATCTAGGTAGAGCTTTGTGCCCTTTCCACAGAAGATGCTCTTCTCTGCCTGGCCTACACCATGGATTCTTCTCAGGACACTCCCTAGTCTTCCTGTGAGTGACTGTGATTTGTAGAGATTCCCTTCTCCCATGGATTTCAAGGTCTTCCAATTCTCCCTCTGGCCCACACTCACTTTTGCCAATTCATTAACTCTTGTAGCTGAGTACTTCTTACTGGTGTCTGCCTGCATCTCCCCTGGTAAGCAAGCTCTTAGGTTCCATCTTGGTCCATATTTCAGGTTAGTTTTCAACCCTGCACTCAGATGAGTTCAAAGAAGTTGTGAACTTGCAAATTGTTCAGCTTTTTCTGTTCTTATTATAAGAATGGAAGTAACACTCTTTGTGATCTCTAGACCTTCAAGCCTATCCTTTCACTTTTGACTTTTCTGTAATGTTATTCAGTTAACTGTTTTGTTCATAAGAAGCATATAGTTTGGTTTTATGTTTTTAATCCAATTAGTCTTCATGATTCACATGAAGTATTAATACAATTACATTTCATGTAATTGCTGATATAACTGATTTTATAGCTACAATTTTTCCATGTGTTTCTGTTTCTCACATGTTTCATATTTCTTTTGTTCCTTCTGTCCTTTTGGATCAGTCATTTTTTTTATTATTGCAGTTTTCTCCTTTTAATATTAGATATGTACTAAAACATTATTTCGTTATTCTTTTAATGGCTACCTTAAAGATTATAGTATGCATTCTTTTTGTGTGTGTGTGGTTAACTTTTTTTTATTTAAATTTTAGTTAGTTAATGTACAGTTAATACACTGTGTATATACATTGTTAATATATACAGCTAATATGCAGTGCATATATATTGGTTTCAGGAGTAGAATTCAGTGATCCATCACTTACATACTATACCCAGTGCTCATCACAAGAACCCTCCTTAATCTCATCACCCATCTAACCCATCTCCCACCCACCTCCCTCCATCATAGAACTTATAGCATCCATTCCTGATTTATTATACCTGCTAAAGTAATTATTACTTTCTCAATTCAACTTTGGAACATTTTCACTCCTTGAATCCCCCATTATCAAATGTTTCATTATTGTTCTCACGCATTTAGCTCTAATTTTACTTTGAACTATAACAACATTATAATTAATTTACTTAGTCAATATTTATTTCTATTTCCTGAATATTTACTTTTTTGGTATTTTTCTGTTCTTCTTGCATTTCCATGTTTCTGTCTGTGTTCATTTTCCTTCTTTTGGAAACCCTCCTGCTTTTTTTTAATGTAATCATATTAACAATATATATTTATCTGAACATGTCTACTTCACTTCCATTTTGAAGGATATTTTTGCAAAGTATGTAATTCCAGGTTCGCAGTTAAATTTCTTTCAGCACTTTAGAGACCCTTTTCCCATTTTCTTCTGCTCTTCATTGTTTCTGTTTGAAATTGGCTGATATTCAGCTTATCGGCCCTTGAAGTAAATTTGTCTTTTAAGTTCTGGTAAGTTTTAAAAATTTCCCTTTACCTTTGTTTTTTCAGGAGTTTGATAATGATGTGTCTAGGTTTCTTTTTAAAACTCTCCTTAGACATTTGCTAAGATTTTTAAATCTGTGACATGATGATTTTTATCGGGTTAGGGGGATTCTTGGATAAAACACCTAAGAAAACTGCTACCATTACACTGTCTTCTCATTGTTCTGGGACTCCAATTACATGTACATTAGACCCTATTTTATTCATTGATGCTGGGTTCTTCTTTTTCTAACCAGCTATTAAATTCACCCATTCAGTTCTTAATTTTTTTTATTATATTCTATAGTTCCAGACTATTCATAAGATTTCCTTTTTTTAATTAATTTATTTACCATGAGAGAGAAAGAGGGTGCATAAGGGAAGGGGCAGAGAGAGAGGGAGAAAGAGATCCCAAGCAAGATCCACGCTGTCAGTGCAGAGCCTGGTGTGGGGCTCGATCCCACAACCCTGGGATCGTGACCTGAGCCAAAACCAAGAGTCAGACACTTAACTGACTGAGCCATCCAGGAGCCCAAGTCTTTGTCTTCTTGACTCTGTAAGACTTCAGTAGTTCTCCTATTCAGAATTTTTCAGTTTAGCTCTTTAGCCTCCTGACATAGCTTCAAATGTGTCAAATGCTTGAGGGGGAAACCAGTCAGGTGTTTGAATCATTTCAATTCACTACTCTTGCATGAATGCCAAAATCTCCACCAGTGTCCACCAACAGCAGCCTATGCCAGAGCCCAATCTGGGTTTCAGTCCTCCCTCTCCCTCCCCTCAGAGGTGTCTCCAGGTAAAAAGAGGATATAGACCTTTAATGTCAATCCAGTCACTACTTTCCCAAGGATTTCATTTCTAGCTTATTTTAATTTCAAGATTTCCCTGGTTGATCTTTGAGAAATTTCATTTTGCCTATCAGGGTTGTGGTTTTGCTTTGTTTTGTTTTTTCCCTTAGCTCCTAACCCCCATGCAACTTCAGATTTCAGCAAATGTCTTTTGAAAAAAAAAAAAAAAATGACCAAGTAGTTGGGGTTTCTGAAATCTCCAATTTTAAAATATTTACTGGTTTCACCATTCTTCAGTATCAGCTTTATGCCTGGATCAAGCTGCATTTATCAGCCTACACCTAAAATAGATAACTGTTCCAGGGAAAAACTGGTAGCTAATTGTCTATTCATCTGTAAATTATTCTCCCCATCTCTGGAATTTTAGTCCAAAGTAGTCCCTTAGATTTCCACATCTCTCTGATATTTTTTAAAATATGTTTTTTATTCCTTGTCCAGCTTTTTCCAGTCATTCTAGTTGCAGTGAGCATAACTTACTACATTCTATCATGACCAACCATGAACAACTTACTATATTTTGATTGGAGTGGGAGACACATTACCTGTTCTTTAGAACATAATTGCAATTGGCCCTTTAGAAAAGCAGTGATAAATGAGAATCTCCACAAGATTCACCTTTATCTATACATTTTCTTACCTTTCAATAAATACCTTTACTTGCAAACTGCTTAAGTATCATTGCCTAATATTCAGCTCAATATGATTTTTATGTGATCATGCTAACCAAATGAACATAAATGCATCCAGTGGCCACATGAAAACCACAAAGGTTAATTTAGAAATGATGATACTGATAATACGTGAAGGTAAGCAGTGTCCACTTATGAGAACTGGTTTCTGAACTTTTTTTTCTCAATTCTTCTATTGGGTTATTTGCCTTATTATTATTCAGTTATAAATATTCTTTATATTCTGGATAATTCCTCTATCTTCTATATGTTTTGCAAATATCCTCTCCAAGTATGTGGTTATCTTTTCATTGTTCTAGTGGTGTGTTTTGAAAAGTAGAAGTTTTGAATTTTGATACAGTACAATTTACTAATTTTTTCTAGGAGATTAGACTTTTAATGTATATCTATGAATTTTTGCCTAACCTAAGGTCACAAAAATTTCTCCACTGTTTTCTCTTTGAAGTGTTAGAGTTTGAGTTCTTAAATTTAGGGTTATGGTTCATTTTTGTTACATTTTGTGTTTGGTACAAGTTATGAGCCAGAAATATATATATTACATCCCATTTTTTGAAACGACTCTCCTTTCTTCCTTGCGTTGCCTGGCACCTTCGTCAAGTTTATTGCAAGATTGTGTCCCAGCCTCTCTTACCTGCTTTAATGTGGTTTTTTTTTCTTGTTTATTAATGTGTAGTCATCACTTAGCCAAGCTTTAGGCTTTTTTAAGAGGAAATTATTTCATATATAGTTGCAGATTGAGTGTGTCTGTATGAGAAGGTGAGTTCAGGATCTTCTTAGGTCACCATCTTGAACCAGAATTCCTCTGTCAAATATCATATTGATTTCTTTCTAGACTCTCTATTCTTTTTTATTGATAGAAATATAGATTATATTTCTATCTTTATGTGAATACCACATTGTATGAATGCTTAATATTTTTGAAATGAAGGTTAACATGGATAAATTAAATATATTTCACACACTTTGAAATGAATAGTTTATTGAGTTACAAAATCTTAGTGCTTAAAGATTTAAATGACTCAAGTAATATTTAAAAATCACTTAATTTAAAACTGATAATCCACAAACAAATGCTAACAAAACAGAGAAAAGAGGCTTTTAAGATAAAAATAAAGTTCCGTGATCATATAAAACTGCAGAAAACTCTGAAGAAAAAAAGAAAAGTATTGATACTATGAAAAAAGGGGGAAATTATGGAAGACTTACCAGAGTTGACTATATTAGTTGCACAAGAGACCACTGGGGACATTGTTTAAAGTATCAATACCTGATCCCCCAAAGATAGGGATTATTTTGAAATGTGTCCAGGTTTGAGAACCACATAACAATCAAATGGATATTTTGGATATAAATAATCAAACATGCTTAATCATTATGAAAGGAGCATAAGAAAATAAGTATACAATACAGGTGTAAGAACTGCAAAGCAAAATATTTGAGAATGAGCTAAATATCAGATAAATACACTATTATTTTTAATAATATTAAGCTCTATAGAGTGGCACACATTTATGCAGATTTTTATATTAAGAGGTCTGACTTCTACCTGGTATATTAGAAGTTATTATACATTAATAACTACCATTTTCTAAATATCTCAGTTTGAGTTCCCCCAGAAGCACATCCTTAGACAATGACTCAGTAAAATTATTTTATTTTATTTAGAAATCACAGTAGGGGAGCAGAGTAATTGTAAAGGAAAGAGAAAGCAGCTGATAAAGGATCCGCCATCAAGCTAGTTACCACTGTAATTCGTTAGAGCTTGATCCTGTGGAGAAACTCTGGGAAGGGTGCAAAATGCAAGCCTCAGAACCATCCTGAGGGGTGAGGGAGCTGGAGTATTTATGCATCAATCCCTGAGAGTCACAATTTGAGGGATTCGGGTGGGAGTGTTACTTCTGTCCTTTAAAGGCTTCAAAAATAGAACTCAGGCAAAGTGTGACATTCATTATCAGCTGGAAGTCCTCTACAGTACACGAGTGGTCTGAATGAAAAGGATGAGGCACGGATTTTGTTTCAAGGTGCTAGAGAACTTTGAGATTCCATTTAATACACTATTTATAATCTTTACGAAAACACTGAAAGGAGGTTTTTTCTTATCTTCACTTTATAAAGAGGGAAACCAAGACACGTCTGATAAATAATAGTTACATGCCTTTTATGTACCAGGTCCTGTTCCAGACAGTTGGCCTAGAGTGGCGAACAAAGGAGACTAGAAATATGCCCATGTGAAGTTTATATTGTAGTGGAGGAGAATGACAACCATATAAACCAATACAGCTTTAGATATAGATAAAAGCTGAGAAAGAAAATAAATAAAAATAAGGGAATTGAGAATGACAGGGGTACTTTTTAAGATAACTAGTGTAGGGAAGTCTACTCTTAAGAGTTAACATTAAGAAGAGAAATGAATACAGTGAAGGAGCCAGTGAGTGAATAATTTCAAGCAGAAGAAACAGCAAGTCCACAGCCCCAAGGGGGATCTGTGCTTGGTGTATGTAAAGAACAAGGAAGCCAACACGGCTAGGGCAGGGTATAGGGAAAAGGAAATTAATCAGGAATAAGGCAAGATGTGTAGATCCTCATAGACCATCATGAGAACTACATATTTAACATTAGATTTAAACCTAAGTGTGCCAGGTAAGAGTAGAAGGAAAATAAGTTAGATAATTCAGGAACAATGATGTCATTAAATGACTCTTCCAATAAAATAAGATTATTAATTGTTCAGTCTGTAATTTAAACAAATGTGTGTTCCTTCCAAGCTGATGAACTACATTATGCTGCCTCTCCATTATAGCATAACATTTTATTTCACTAGAATCCTTTATGAGTGTATGCAATTGGTGATGTCTTTTTGCCTAACCAAAACAAGGGAAATCCCCCCAAATTGATAAATTAAAAAGAAATTCTGTTGAGGGCCTGAATTTAATAAGTTTATGGCTGACTTATTTTTTCAAGCCCTAAGAAGTATGAACATTTTAAACTTACAGCACTAATACTTCACTAGTATCTTTGCCAACCCTCAGCATTATCTTGTGAGACTCCCAGACTCACT
The DNA here is from genome assembly GCF_018350215.1 of Panthera leo. Taxonomy (NCBI): domain Eukaryota; kingdom Metazoa; phylum Chordata; class Mammalia; order Carnivora; family Felidae; genus Panthera; species Panthera leo. Next base: position 20,189,038 of record NC_056689.1, on the reverse strand, counting down.
GAAATCTCAAATTGCTGCTTTTCTACCTGCTGTGTGCTGTGGGTTGAAGAGAACCGAGAGTCGTTTGTTTCCTCCACAAGTCTGAGATATTTCATGAATTCTCATTTATTTCAGAGATACTTTCTTTCCCTTGTGGGATATTCTTAAGTCTCAAAGGTCAACAGAAAGCCTTGGAATATGCAGCCTTTTTCATCTCGCTAACAGCAGGGAAAGAGCAGAAAGAAAGAACCTAACAGTAAGAAGACATAAAGAATAAAAGAAATGGCAACATAATTTCATTTATATTTTTTAGGCAAATAAAGAAAACAAGAATAACCCTAGCATAGTAATAATTACTGGTTAGCATTCTGGAACTTTGCTGGGTTTGTCATGCTGCAGGAATATTGATGGATCTGACTCTGGGGACTCTGGTCTAACCAATGGCAGGATCATGACTCTTCACAAACTGCAGACTGACTTTTACAGACTTCCTGAGTCAGTCCTCACCAATGCTAGCCCTCCCAAAGCTTCATTCTGCTATTAGTATCAGAGAGGTGGCCATTTCTCCCTCTTCTCTTTTTTCTCTCAGAGACGTAATCATCTTCTTTTGTTGCCTACATCAATAATAAATCCCTTTGCCATTAGCAAAATGCTTGAAGAATACTGGAGGATGGGTCCTGGATAATAATTCACTAGGTAATTACATAGTCTTCCCTTTGGAATCATAGGGTAGACAAAGATAAAAGAGGCAGTGAGTGGAGTCAAACTGCCTGCCTAGAATCCCAGCTCTTTCACTTACTAGCTATGTGGGTAAATTTTTCAGCCTCCAATGCCTCAGTTTCCTTATCTGAAAAATGGGGATAATAAGAATAGTACTTGCCTTAAAATTTTAGTAAGTTAATACAGAAAACAGTTCCACGAATGACTATTTCATGATAATGCAGATTCACACATAACCTACTTCACTCCCATCTCTGCCCAGTCCATGCCTCCAGAATTCTACCGGCCATATATCCCAGGACTGAGGTGAAGAAATAGGTGTCAGCTAATTAGGGGATTCATGGAATCACTCGTGCTGCTCTAGAAGTATCATTCAGGATTTCAGGACGAGAATTATTGCTCCAGATGGCATCAATCCACAGCCAGAACAAGGGTGGATTAGAATTGTCCCATGGAATTCCTAGCCAGCTAATAATAAGTCTTCAATAATGCTTTTCTGGCATATTGAATTATTTGGAGCTCACTAACTGCAATAAAGAGGAATTCTGAATTATAAATAAAGCACTTAGGACCCAGAGTAGCACTGTATATATAGCTGTTTGTTATTGTTGCTATTAGTCCTCTGGGAAAAAGAGACCACGTTGAGGCTAACACTCACAACTTCTACATGCCCATCTCATTGCAATAATAAAAGAAAAGAACCAAATAAACTATTTTGTATTATTAACACTGAAAGGGGAATTCTGGAGTAATGAAGAGAGACAGCAAGAAATAACCACATAAATTTTCACATTTCAAGTAGCTGTGTGGGGTGAAGAAGAGAGAAGTAATTGGAATTAGGAAGACAATTTGTATAAAGCTCATAATTAACTGAGATGTACATCTGGTAAAACATGAATTTTTAAAATGATAGTGCTTGCACCTTATTCACCTCCTGTGAGCTCAGTATGATAACTACGGTATCTTTAAGAGTATCAGTAGAGTTGTCTTTTTTTTTTTTTTGCTGTAGTTATTTTTATCATATTCTTGCGGCCAAGATTTTTAACATTAAGTATCTAAGAAGTTACAGGAATTTGGATGGAGCTAGAGTTTATTATGCTAACTGAAAGAGAAATACCATATGATTTCATTCATATGTGGAATTTAAGAAACAAAACAGATGAACATGAGGGAATGGGATAAAAAAAGAGAGGGAGGCAAACCCCAAGAGACTCTTAACTATAGAGAACAAACTAAGAGAACAAACTGGAGGGGAGGTGGGCGGGTGATGTGTTTTATGGGTGATGGGTATTAAGGAGGGCACTTGTGATGAACACTGGGTATTATATGTAAGTGACGCATTGCTGGGCTCTACTCCTGAAACCAATAATATCCTACATGTTAACTAACTAGAATTTAAATAAAAACTTTTTAAAAATGTAAAAAATAAAGAGTATTTAGCCACAAATCAAAATAAATAAATAAATAATTTTTTTCTCTCAAAAAAAAAAAAAAGCAGAAATTGGATGAGAGGAGAGGAGTGTCACAGAGGAAGTGCCTGCCAGTCTCCCAAGCAATCTTTCTGCCCCTTGAATACAAGGACCTCATCTCCTCAACCTGAATGTCCTCATATGTAAATAAGGGTGTTATGATGTGTAATGGAGACACTCTAAGTGACATATCCCAGTGTTTGGTATCGCTGCCTTCCTCAGATCTGCAAAGCAAACAGAAAATGAAGCATCACTGGCACAAATAAACTAGAGTCCCCTTGTACTTACAGTGATTTGTAACCCCAGCAAGGCCAGACAAAAACTGAGATCAAAGCCTCCTAAATCCAAAGAAAAGATTGATTTCCATGAGTGTAAGAAGTGTACTTAATACATTCAGTGAGGCCTGAGTGACATGAATAGTAAGGCTCCATCAAGAAAGCAGGTCTTTGCCCATTGGAAATTAGAGCTCTTATTTTGTACTGGTTTAGAGTAAATTATTAGCATCTTCTGGCATTTGTTGGATGATTGGTCTTCTACATCAAAACCATGTTTTTCATTTTCCAATCCTCATTACCATAAGCCAATATCAAGTAATTTTTCATCCTGACTTTTCCTGTCATTCATGGTAGCAGCCTTTTCATTACTTATGTATCACCAACCACACACACATTTGCTTATGCATTTAAATAATTTTTAAGCATAAATTTGTCTTATATATTCACACCCAATCTTATAGCTCTGGGTATGAAGTCCAAATCTCAAGAAATAACAGTTCAGTTTGAAAATTCAGGTATTTATGAAAAGAGAAAACTAGTTCATTAGTGGGCAGAATAGAAGTCAGCAAAAAAAATAAAGAGCTTTTTTTTCCAGCAAAGGCTTCAACATTTAGCCTACAGTATATATATTTATGAAAGTTTAAATCTGTATTTCTGAAGCTTTTGGTATTCAGCCCCAAATGCAGACCACAGATTTTTGCCATGTAGATATAATATATATATATATATATATATATATATATACTTTTAGTTTTTTATATATAAATATATACATCAGATTTAAAATTAAAGTAAGAGAATTTAAAATATCTTCTGAAAAAATTCTAAGAAGAAATTTATTTTATTGACTTTATTTTAATAATAAAAAATTTATTAATAACATATAGTGTGGAGGAAAATACTATTAACAATCTTTCACCAAGATATCTTGGGTATATATGCATGTAAACACCAGAGTGACATAGAGCTTAAGAGCATGAGTTTTAGAGGCAGGACCTGGGTTCAAATTTTGGCTCTGCCACTTACCTAACTTAGGCAAGTTGCTAACCTTGTGTGTCAGTCTCCTCACAGATGAAATGAATAAATTAGCATGCCTACACTATAGCACTGTTGTGAAGGCTAAATTCACAACAAAAGTGGAAAAATTCCTGGCATAAAACAAGCACTCAATAAATATCACCTATTACTAAGAGGCTCAGCAATGAAAAATTTCACCTAATTTCAGTTCATTTAATAACCCTCAAGCAATGCATTCACCCTTATACTTAGTTCAGTGAAATCAACTTTAGACACAATTTGCACTTAAGTTTGTCTTTGCTTTCTAGTTAGACCTAACTCAAAACATTCATGAAAAGATGTTCAATCTTGCCAATATTTGAGCAAACTGAAATAGCAAAACTCCCTCTTCACCTTTCAGGTTAGCAAATGTAGAAGGAAGACTAACTCTCATTTCTAAGTGTGGAGTGCACTGTGAGGAAAAGGGACCTCTTCTACTGCTGCCAGAAATCCAAATTGGCACAGATTTTCTGGAAGGTAGTTTGGCAGTATACATTCCAAATCTTAAAAAATATATTCCCTTTGATCTAGAAATTCAACACGCAGAAATTAATCCTAAGGAAGCATCAGACAAATGGGCAAAGATGAATGAACAGGATGGTCACACAATGTTGTTTATAACAGCTTCAAATTAGAAGCTACTTAAATAGAAGTACAAGTTAATGATGCTGGGCCATATCCATAAACACAATTCAATGAGACCATTCACGAAGTTGATAGTTTTGATATAGAAACATGATCAAGTGAAAGTAACATCATTACAGTATGATTCACTTTTTTATAATATGCATATGTGTGCATGTGAATGGAAAAAGTCTGAAGGCTATATATCAAAATATTACCAGTTTGCTTTTCAGTAAACTATGGGCATTTTACAAGGAAAATATATTATTTTTATAATCATAGAAACACCTGTGAAACTGTTTAATAAAAATTTAATTCAGAGAAACCCCCAAATCTACAGAAAAACATCATGGTGTTAAACTTTAAGACAACAGAAAAGCATTAAAAATTTGGCTTTATATGTACTTCAGCTTTTTTACTCCCCTAATGAAATGGTCTTTAGTATAAGCAGCAAAACCTGACAGAATTTCAATCAAGGAGTCTCTTTGGATCTGTACCTGGTATAGAATTGTGGCTTTTTGTCATGTTTCCCCTCTACTGCCCACACCCTCAGGGCAGTTTATTTTAGGTAATGGTCCTTCAATCTGGCTGCTAGGTATAATTTGGAATTCAATGAATTGTTGTCATTAACCTGGGCCAAATGTGATTCAAGGTTAATAAGACTAAAAGTCAAAATGAAAAAGAAGATCTCTGGTATACAAGAAAGGCAACCATAGAAGAGCTATTCCAGAACAGTGGAATTAATGAAAAGCTATCTTTCTTCTGTCACTAACACCAAAATTCTAAAGATCCATATATTTAATTAACCCTGAAGAATTCTCAAAGTTGAGATAAGAGAAAGTTTTACAGAAGGAGATTGATAGTCCAAAATCAATAATCCAAACTTTATGCTTAGTAAGGAAGGGTGGTGAGGGGTAGGCAAGTGTTTAAATAAAAGAACACTTGGGGCACCTGGGTGACCCAGTTGATTACGCATCTAACCATGGTTGGTTAACGATCTGATTTTGGTTCAGGTCATGATCTCACAGTTCATGGGTTCAAGCCCCCCCACAGGGCTCTGCACTGATAGCTCAAAGCCTGCTTGGGATTCTCTCTCTCCCTCTCTTTCTGCCCCTCCCCTGTGCACATGCACGTGTGCTCTCTCTTTCTCTCTCTCTCAAAATAAATAAATAAACTTTAAAAAAACTTTAATGGGGCGCCTGGGTGGCTCAGTCGGTTAAGCGTCCGACTTCAGCTCAGGTCACGATCTCGCGGTCCGCGGGTTTGAGCCCCGCATCGGGCTCTGGGCTGATGGCTCAGAGCCTGGAGCCTGCTTCCGATTCTGTGTTTCCCTCTCTCTCTGCCCCTCCCCCGCTCATGCTGTGTCTCTCTCTGTCTGAAAAATAAATAAATGTTAAAAATAAAATTTTTTTTAAATAAAAAAAATTTAACATAAAGATAATAAAAATGAAGAGCACTGTAGTTTTGGTAACCTGAAAAATATTAAACTTCTGAAGACTAGTTAATAGAGGGCCATAAAATATTTTTATCTGAGATCATTAGAATAAAAAAGCTATTAAGAGTTTTTGGTGACTAGACTATTATAAAAAAGAAAGGCCACATATAACCCCTCACATATTGTTGTATATTGTTTATAAATATTGTATATTTAAATTATGGTGGCCAGGGAAGCCCTTTTCAGAAAATGTTCCAATGGAAATTTATCTGACCCACTGATATTTGCTAAGTCCACATTAGAATGTGCCAAGATGAATGTTTTAACAGAATCATCCCAGCGATGATGTCTGTGTGTGATGGGGAGGCAACTGAGAGCAAGCTGATGAGAGAAACGTATAGGAAGTAGAGAATATAAACACAGGAAAAATCAATTAACCCAGGAGTTAAGAACTCTGAGTTCTCCCATCTCTGTATGAATCTCAGATATTAGTCTTTCAGTTAACAATATAAATAAAAGATGTGAACTATAGATGTCTAAAGGCCTTTATCGCTATGTTTCTTTATTCTCTGCCTCTGTGGACTGCCATCTTATTTGAGGTGGCAAACTACAAAATAGCAAATTTTACTCAGAGGTTAAAGAAATGGGCCACTCATGAAAATGCATTTCCCTCCCGAAGACCAGTAGGATGACACATTAATGTGACACAGATAGACAGGGTCCAAAATAGGAGATTTAAGTAAACAACAACAACAAAAATGCAAGTGACCAAGGAGCTGGAAAGGACTCTGTAACCCATCCATTGAAGAAAATCCTTTAAAAAAGCAATCTAAGCTTAGATCACAGAGACTACCAGTTTTAGATGATCAATAATTTCAAATGGTTGAGAATAGAGAATATGCCAATTTATGTTTTCTAATGGCATTTCTTTACATCATATTCCATCTTTTTCTCAGTTTAATCAGTATTCAAACAATAAAGGGCTGTATTTTAAAGTTTTTTGAGATATATTTGAGCACAGAAGTGTACACTTTGGTGTCTGTCATTTACCCTTCAGGCCTGGAATAATGTGCAAAGAGAAATCCATTCTACCCTGAAAAGAAAAAAATCTTCTGCCTGCTTTCTCTTAGCCAAACTCCATGAGCAAACTAGCCATTAAAGGATAACGTTTCTAAATGCAGACTTCTTGCATAATGACGAACACACAGATACACATGAGGAAAAGTATCAGGGACTTGACAGATCCCATGTCAGACATGACTCTTTTGCCTCTCTTTCCCTCTCTCCCTCCCTTTTCTCTTCCTCTATTCCTTCCTTGTTATTTTCTTTCCTTCCTTTTTTTCTCTTTATTTTTGTCCTTTAAGCAAAAACTATTAAGTTTCAGTACATTTTAAAGAAATATTCTTATTCATAGATTATATATTCTATGGAATATGTAAGCTCAAGGAACTCATTTAATAGGGCACATGTTTTTAACATATGATAAGGAACCAATTTGGATGATGAAACAATTTCTAAATATTGTTTTAGACATTGGCCCTTCTAAATTTCAATAAATCCTTTACTGCTTTACCCCAGAAAAGTTTAGTGAAAAATACTTAGAAAGAAAGAACAATAACTAGATCAAAAAGAGCTCACTGCAATTATAGAGTAATGATCATTATAAATAGGAATGTACCCAGCCAGTGAGAAGGATCTGGTGAAGCAGGTCAAAGATGGATGCTAAGAGCCACGTCCTTCACATTTTTATACATGAGCTGCAAGTTACCGAAGAAATATAGAGAAAATACATTAATTTTATCCCCAAATGATATAGACTGAGCATTATCATAAAAACCATACACATAAAGGGGCGCCTGGGTGGCTCAGTCGGTTGGGCGGCCGACTTGGGCTCAGGTCATGATCTCGCGCGTGAGTTCGAGCCCCTCGTCGGGCTCTGTGCTGACAGCTCGGAGCCTGGAGCCTGTTTCCGATTCTGTGTCTCCCTCTCTCTGACCCTCACCCGTTCATGCTCTGTCTCTCTCTGTCTCAAAAATAAATAAACATTAAAACCATACACATAAAGAAAAAATATAGAGAAATCTTAAATGCACTGAATGATTTGTCTTGGTGACTGGAGGTGCCTGAAAAAAAATTGTGTAAGGACAGGGTTAAATGACTGAGTTAGAAACAGCACAAGACTACCTCCAGTGCTTAAAAATTTTCAATGACTCCTCATTTCTTACCTTAGCACATCCTCCACTACTCTTCAACATATACTCTACCAGAGTTTCTGGTAGAATATGTTTTCTCTCTGGCCATAAGTGCTTTAGTCTCAACATTGCCTCTAGACCTTCATTCTAGTTGACCTCTCACCCTCAACCTCTTCCTCACCACCACCCCACCTCCACCCATTCTGCCCAGTGTCCCCTCTTCTCATTTAAATCCAACCCAAATCCCACGTCCACCTGGAAGCCTTCATGGCCATTTCAACCTGTATTGATCCCCCATTGTTTCTGAACTACAGAACACTTAATATACTCACTTGTCTTATTCTCTTATTATTTCTACTGTGAGTCTAATCTCACCAACTATAGTCTCCAAATACAGAATCTGTCTTCAAAGGTAAAGATTAAAAATTGCATGTTTATTTTTGATAAAATTGAGTGAACTTCACAGTGATCAGCATGTGGATTGACTGTTGCCAGGTAATCTTAGTAATAAAATAGAAGTATTTTACCTTTTTATGGCATCAACATATCTGAGACTTTTTGGCATATTAATGGGCAATTTTCATAATCATCTAATGAACAAATCTTTATTGAGCCTCTCCTAGGCTCCAGGCACTGTGCTGTTTTACTGAAATACAGAGTTAACATGACTCAGTCTTATAACTTAATAGATAAAAATTCTGGATATTTATGAATAGCATTTTACAGTTTATGAAACAATTTGACATATTTTATTCTAATTTAAACCTTACAGAAATTCTTTATCACTGACACTGAATGGAAGCTAATGGTGTACTAATTGGTGTCCAGAAACCAGTCTCCTACCAACTCCATTGCTATCAGAGGGGGCTAGTTCTATATAGTGTCTTATACTTTCAGCCATGACCTACAGAGAAAGGTCATAATTAAGCTTTTTGTGATCACCATCCCCTTTTCATTGGTATATTCCTGATGTCTCTGACAGAGAGTTTTCTGGGCTCTCCCACAGAACATAGTGGGCTGGTGCCTTGTCCTAAATTACATGTCATGTCTTACTCCAGCAGGTGTAATTCACTTAACTTACTGATGCCTTCTCCTTTTGCCATGATACATATGGCATTTTTAACTAGTGTTGTCTTCCTCCAAAGAGCCATCCTTAAAATTAGCATTAGCACCCTCTCCTAAGGTACTTTCCAGGGTGTTAAATCTTATTACATAAAAGTACTCCTTTATCTACCTTTATGTTCTTTCCTGCTTGATCCAGCAGCCTCAGGATCCAGTTCCAGGGATGTTCTCCCAGGGACTACTGGTGTTTGTTGGCTGGGACCTGCATCTCCTTCCACTTCAGCCCATCTCCTCTCTTATCAGTCCCAGAACTTCCACAGTTGGCCAAGGAGGGAAGTGAAGTCAAGGCAAAGGATTATACATCATCTTCAAGCAAATGGAGAGAGCTGAACTAAACAGGCTTGGGACACTTTTTTCAGGCCCAGAGAGTTAAGAAGAATCTGGAGATTCAAGACTTTTGGGATTATCAACCCAAATTTCCCCTTGCCATGTCTCAGGGTCCTACTTCTCCAAATATACCCCTGTCTTTGGCATTGAAAACTTGCCAAATTTGAGAACTCAGCCTCTTCTATAGTTCTACTACTTTCGTACTTAACCTGATCCTCAGCTTTCTGGAGATGAGAGTTTCTTTACATGCTGCAAAGGATAACCTCTTGCTTTCACACTCACTTTTTAATTGGTAATTAAACATTCTCAGTGTTCATTATCTTCTCTAATGTATTGATTGTGTCAAGCTAAAGTCATCCAATTCCATGGTCATTATAATTACTACTATTCCCTTGTTTTGGTTATCTAATACTGAATTAAAAAATCACTCCCAAAATCACTGCTGTAAAACAACAATAATTTTAGTATATTTACAGATTCTATAGGGCAGGAATTTGGACATGGCACAGTAGGTAGGAATTGTTTTTCTCTGCTTCATGCTGTTTGGTATATAAACTGGGAAGCTTCAGATATCTTGGAATTACTCAAAGGGTCAAGAGCTGAGTTTATTTGAAGGAGTTCTTCCTAACTGGGGGTGATTTTTGTCCCCAGGGAACATAGAAATGTTAGAGATATGTTTGTCACAACTGGGGGGAAGAGAGTCAATACTACTGGTATCTAGGTGGTAGAGGCCAGAGATATCGCTAAACATTCTACAGTGTACATGATAGTCCTCCCATAATGGAGAATTACATGGCTTCAAATGAGAATAGTACTGAGGTTGAGATATCCTGCTCTGGAAGCTTTTTCTATCATATATTAAGCACTTGAACTAGAATAACTCAAACTCTGGGTTCATATGGCACCTCTCCATATGACAGGCTTCCTCATAGCATGCCAACCTCAAGGTAGTTGACTTTTTGACATGGTGGCACAGTTTCAAGAATAAACAAGGCAGTCACTGAAGTGTACACTTTAAATGATTAAAATGGTAGGTGCGCCTGGGTGGCTCAGTTGGTTAAGCGTCCCACTTTGGCTCAGGTCATAATCTCATCTTTTGTGTTCGAGCCCCACATCAGGCTCTGTGCTGACAGCTTGGAGGCTGGAGCCTGCTTCAGATTCTGTGTCTCCCCCTCTCTGACCCTCTCCTGTCATGCTCTGTCTCTCTCTGTCTCAAAAATAAACAAACGTTAAAACAAACTTTTTAAATGATTAAAATGGTAATAAAGTAAAATACAATAAAAATTTATTGTTTAAAAAAAAAGTAAACAAGACTAGAAAGACCACATGGACTTCTTTGACATATTCTTATAGTGACATAGGATCACTTCCACCATAATCTGGTGAAGCAGTCACAAGTTCATTCAAATTCAAGGAGAGTAGATATAGTTCCTATGTATCAGTGGGAGGTGTATAAAATAATAGTTCTCAATGCTTTTCACCTGGGGTGTTCTCCAGCTCCAAAATCTCATTTTAGAGTCTTCTTTCTTAGGATGACTTCTGATTCCAGTTGTCATAGATCAGGATTCCCAGGAAACAGACACTGAAATTCTGAGATTTTCATGTGAGAGATTTTTTGAGGAATGCTTTCAGGAAAAACACCTGTGTGGGCATAAGGTAAGAAGCACTGGGCAGAAGGAGAGTCAAACTGTGATGCAATTGCCATACCTTCAGTGAGCTTACAGGATGCTCTGCAGGTGGGATGATCCTGTAGAGATGATTGTAATAGAGGCAAGAGGTTCAGGCTTTTGATTTCTGTATCAGCCAGTTACCGAACGTAGGCTGCTCCTTTGGAGGAGCAAGTAACCTTGGCCAAAGTATCATTAAGCAGCCTGAGGGCAATTCACAAAATACGGACATAGTCCTGAACCTCCAACCCCTAACACCCTTGCCAGCTAGAGAAACAAATAACTAAAGGGTGATCTGGTTGGTACATTCACTACAGATCTTATTTTATTTTACCAAAGAAAGCTTTTATGATCCACATTTAATTGACTAGGGAAGCAAATTGCCATTTACCTTTAGTGCTTGCCCTATAGTTGTCATTTGGTTTACTTTCAAGTCCACTATGGTTTAGGTGTGCCCCTTAAGCTATCATGTAATGGTCTATCTCTGTAGGGACACATCAGTTACTTCCAACAGCTTATAGCTTTTAGGAAAATAATTCTACCAGCAGACCACATGATTCAAATATTTTAAGCAATCCATTGTGGGGGGAAAAAACTATCTTTGTTTTTCTGTTCTGTGAAGAAGAGTTGACCTCCGCCCACAAGATACTTCATTCTTCACCTCTGAAACAGAGTTCAAGTTTGTGCAGTTCACTGGAGCTCAGCTCCGAAAATAACTATGCAGCTTGTTTGTTACCTCCCTCTCAACAGAAGAGGAAACAAAATTGATGTTGAAATTCTCAAACTGTCTGTTATCATTAATTAACCCTTAACCTTTACCAAGGTAAAATGAAACCAGTAGTTGAATTTTTTTTTTAAGGATTCCTTTAGGAACACTTACTAAATGCTACCTCCTCTCCATAGAACATGCAACCCTATGGACAGGATATATGAACTCTTACAAATTTTTATACTGGAAATAATAGTGTTACTGGTAGACACACCATGAAAATTCAAGTAGTAGAATGTAAAAGGGAGTCAAAACAAAGGAAACTGCCTCTCAGCAGTGTGGCCAGAACTAGTGTGAGGCAAATGAAGTGCTCAGGTACAAAATTTAAGGGGGTATTCACCCTCACATGCCAGCTCTGCCCTTGCACAACCTTGAGAATGAGTGCCTCCTGAAATTCTGCATCCAGGCCTCTCTTGCCTCACCCTGATCCCAGCTGTGCTCAGTAGTACATCTGACCAGAATCAGATGTGAAGTAGGTGGAGCAAGTTTGTGTCTACATGGAATGTGTATTTAACAGTTCACAGCAAGTGCCTATCAATATTTTTTTAATGCTTATTGATTTTTGAGAGAGAGAGAACAGAGAGAGAGAGGGAAGAGGATCTGAAGCAGGCTCCGAAGCAGGCTCTGTGCTGACAGCAGACAGTCAGATGCGGGACTCAAACTCACCAACCATGAAATCCTGACCTGAGCTGAAGTCAGACGCTTAATTGCTTAACCAACTGAGCCACCCAGGCACCCCAAGTGCCTGTCATTCTTAAAATCACTTTTTAGTGGTTCTTCACCCAAAAGTCACTCACTTTGTACCATGCATTCCAGTTAACCTGGCTTGACATGCGAGCCAGAGAAAGTTATCTATGGTCTGTGGCCTTTGAGGGGATCTGCCTTGAGACCTCTGTCCAGCAGAGGCATTTCATACCAGATGGTAACAGTTCACATCAGTCTAATCATCTTTTGGAGCATTTGGATTTACAGTGAGAATAAGCAGAGAGCAAATAAGTTAGGAAATCTCAGAGAGAAGAGGCAGAGGTAGAGGAAAGTACAGAAAAAGAGTCAAGAAGCAGTTGGAAGCAGAGTAGGAGAAAGCAGCCTGTGGAGAGTGGCAGAGTTTTACTCTAGAGCATCAAACACTGAGTCATAATTAGTAGTTTATTTTAGAAATCAGAATTGTGTCTAGATCACGGCACTGGATTCAAACTCCTGTGGCTACTGAATCTTAAATTGTGATGCTGACAATGTTGCTTTCATTGAATCTTGACTATTCAATCCTGAAGTGTTTCTCATTTTTCTTTTTTTTCCTTCTCTCAAACACTATTAATAGAAATAGACTGCAGTTTTTCATTACATTTGAGGGTATCATTCCAGGGGATCTCAGAAAGTATTTTGTCCTAAAATATCTTCCCAACTGCTGACCATAGTTTCTAAAACTCTATGACAGGTCATTCATTTGATTGGGTCCTGAAGGTATTTCAAGCTTGGTGAATCCCCTGGGAAACTGCAAGAAAATCTGGAAGGGGAACATTTTGAACTGCTGCCAAACTACGTTTTGTTTTGTTTTATTTGCTAGTGAAACTCATGAGAACCGATGGGGAAAATGAGAAGATTGATTACCTGATGGGGGGAGGGAAGGAGAACCCTCCTAGATTATCTCCATCCTATGAACTTTGACCTCCCCAAACCCCGGGCTGTGTCTGCCTGCAGGCCTCATTTCCACCTAGCCTGTGTTATTTGGCTTAAAATACATTTCCCTCTTCTAAGAGCTGACAATTTCACTTACAAAATAAGGTGTTAAAGTGACTGTTGACCAAACCAAAATTGGGTTGCCACTCTGGTGTCCTGACATACACAAAGAACACCAGAGTCAGAGCCAGACAGACCTGAGTTCAGATCCTGGTTCTGTTCTCTATATATGCTGGGAGGATAGGTTAATTTTGCTTCCTGGGGTACGTCCTGATTTTTAAAATGATGATAATAAGATCTATTTTATAGGGTTATTTTGAGGATTCTAAAGAACACAGGTAAAGCACCTAGCACCAAATTAAAAAAAAAAAAAACCTACTCAATCATAGCTATTGCACAGGAATATTTTCAGCACTCTGGCAAGTTAATACAAAAATTTTAAGTTAAAACTTCTCTGCCAAATACTCAAAGCTCAATCAATCTTTATTTTTACTATTTCCCATTATAGTCAGGCTTTTTTTTTCTATTCCACACACGAGGCCCCCCCATGGCCTCTCTGCCTTCACTGGGACAATTAATGTTAAGAACAGTATCACATCACTTATTGCACAGTATTTTATAGTTCACAAAGGGGTTATATTATCTCATTTGATCTTATCTGATCCAGTGAAATAGGTTTTATAATCCCTACTTTGCAGATGAGGAAACTAAGGGCCAGAAAGCTTAAAAAACTTGCTAAGGTTGCATAGTAAGTAATGAGGTTAGGCCTAAATTTCAAACCTTATGATTTCAAAGCTCATGAAGTTTCTTTGCACAGTGGTTCTTAACCCTGGCTGTTCATTTGAAACACATGTAAAAATCTATCCATAACAGAGCTCCACCCCAGGCCAAATCATAATGGCACTGGCCTGAGACTTGAAGGATTTGTTTTTAAATTCCCCAGGTTATTCTTATGCTGAAGTAGACTAGCTCCAGTTGATGGTCTGACTTCACTTTGCATCTTTTCTCAACAAAGTTAAGCCATCTTATCTCCCTTCTGGATCTCTTGTTGTGTTTACTAACCATTCTACATAATTAGTACTCTATACTAGAAATCAGAGAATATAAATTCTGGAAGGAATTTCATATCCTTAATTCCTCTGGTTCCAAAACGTGGGTCTGAGGACTTGTTCTTTCCAGGAGTAATCTGAAAAAAAAAAAGAGAGAGAGAGAGAGAAAAGAAAACTAAGGACAACATAGCAGGTGCAAGCTGATTTTCTTTTGGGAGGATTGGTCATTATTTTAGTGTTTTTAAATGTCTTTTATTTTTAAGTTTATTTATTTTGAGAGAGAAAGAGGAGAACATATACACGCCTGTGTGAGCTGGGAAGGGGCAGAAAGAGAGAGGGAGAGAAAGAATCCCAAGCAGCTCTGAGCTGTCAGTGCAGAGATGAGGGGCTCAAAATCATGACCCGAGCCAAAATCAAGAGTCGGTTGCTCAACAAACTGAGGCCCAGATTAGCCATTATTTTAAAATTTATTTCTGTTATATGCCCTTTCTTTTCTGAAATAATGGTGATGGCTGTTTTACTAATATTCTTATTTAGAAACATAACAATTTGACTACCCTTTAATGCATACTAAATTATTTTTGGATATATTATTGGCCTATAAAACCCAGAATTTCTGAGAACCACTTATTTTTCCCAATCCTCTCATTTTACAGATGATGTAATTGAGGCTCAGAAAGAAGTTGATCTAACCCAGGTTCTACTTAATGTAATGCCTAAATTCTTTGAAACATATATTTTTTAATTATCTATTTTTTCTAACAAAATAAAATTTAATTGTGCCTTTTAATCTACATGTGACTCTGATCAATAATGTAGGGGAAAGAAACAGGTTTGGAAAATGAAAGTGGAAGGATGAGAAAGCTGTAACCCAACGACTCTGGCGTAGGGACATAACAGATCTGAAAACAAATCAAACAGAACCACTAGAACTATAAAATACAATAACTCAAATGAAGAATTCAATGTGATAGCAGATTAGTCACATGTGAAGAGATAATCAGACAACTGGTAGACAGACCAGAAGAAAATAATGGAGTAACTCACAGTAGACAAAAAGATATAAAATACAGAAGAAAGTGTGAAAGACATAGAGCATACAGATTTACGCTGAAAGAAATAGTATAATGCACAGGCAAAATTTGAAGAAATTTTTGAATTTGAAAATTTTCAAAAATTTTTTCCAGAACCATTAAAAATTTTTTTAATGTTTATTTTTTTTTGAGAGAGACAGAGACAGAATGTGAGTAGGTTAGGGACAGAGAAAGAGGGAGACACAGAATCCAAAGCAGTCTCCAGGCTCCAAGCTGTCAGCACAGAGCCCGATGCAGGGCTCAAACTCATGAGCTATGTGATCATGACCTGAGCCGAAGTCAGTCGCTCAACCAACTGAGCCACCCAGGCGCCCCTTTCCAGGACTATTAAAAGACATCAAGCCATAGCTTCAAAAAGTCAAACAAATTTTAAAAAGAAGAAAAGCACATCGAAAGCCATTACACTGAAAATGAAAAATGGTATCTTAAAAGCATCTAGAAAAAAGGAGAATATCTTCAAAGTAGTGACAATTAAATTAGCAATGACTTCTCAGTAGCAATAATACAGCCAAAAGACAGTGGATAGATACATTCAATATACTAAAAGAAAATAATAGGAAATCTAGAATGTAATATCCGGGGAAAAATCCTCTAAAACTAAAAGCAAGAGGAAAACGTTCAGATAAGCAAAAACTACAAAAAAAGACTATCAGAGTTCTTAACATCAGCATTATTCCTTCGCTTTTTTGGCACTGTGGTGAGACTTATGAACACTTTCTCAGAATAAGGTTCTTAAAAACATAAAATGAAATATGTAAAATCACAAAGGAACTCTATTTTAGTCACATTCTAAATATCTAAAAAAATCAAGTTCATGATATAGTAATATATGTTTATTAATATACTACATAACAAGATCTACATATAGAGCTAAGCAATTAGATCTAAGTAATAAAGTATTCACAATAATTTCTCAATAGTTAACTACAGTAATTTCTAAGCAGGAAAGGTTTGTAAATGTTTATCTCCTTGAAAGCTAACAGTGCTAAGTTCTCTCAGGCAACAAAATGTAGAAGACACCAATCAGCATGAAAGCTGATGCCTCACATTCAAGAAGCAAAGGCTGGGGTCAACCATGTTATAAAGGGGATGACACAGACCCTTTAATAAATTTTTTTTAATGTTTATTTTTGAGACAGAGAGAGACAGAGCATGAACGGGGGAGGGGCAGAGAGAGAGGGAGACACAGAATCAGAAGCAGGCTCCAGGCTCTGAGCCATCAGCCCAGAGCCCGACGCGGGGCTCGAACTCACGGACGGTGAGATCGTGACCTGAGCTGAAGTCGGACGCTTAACCGACTGAGCCACCCAGGCGCCCCGACACAGACCCTTTATAAAGAGAATAATAATGACGTCAATCAATGCTTGCTACAGAAAAAGAATGTGTGGGTTGAACAATCGTGTACCATCTCTATTTGAAAAGTCACCTGACAAAGAAATGGCATCTTTCAACATTCTTTCTTTCAAAGTATATATGCAACCAAATGAAGCTTTAAATAAATCCTCTCTGCTTCCTTCCATCTGATTTAAAGAAAACAGGATTCTGCCTTTGATTTCCCAATACTTTTGTTTGCTTTGAGTAAGAATGAGTCTTCTCAGAGCAGTTAGCTTCCACACCTAAGGATTTCTTTCTTAAGCTGTTATTAATGCCATTTCTAGGAAAGCAGGTATTAGTATTCTTGTTCAGATTATACAGGGAGAAAATATATGTTGTATCATGGCAAAGAGACACCAGCTATTTAAAGAATTCCCTTAAATAGAGCACCCCTAATGTACTTTGGTAATTTATCTGTGGGCTTTATTTAGTCGTGAGGTACTTCTTCCTATCAGCATAAACATTAACAGGAAGAATTGATGTTTGGGTGAGGACCTGAAGATGTTCAATTATTTGAAAAGCTGTGAAAGCTTTGAAGTGTTGAGAGTATTATTTTGACAAGAATAAAAGTTGGAATACCATCTGCTTGTGCTTATGTCTGGAGCTTCTGCCCTTGCTCAAAGGATGGGACCAATGTGATTGTCACTTGCAGATGAATGTTTCAGAACTGGCAGTCTCTCCTGATACTCCTTAAGTAGCTCAACTTCTTCCTCCCCTGGTGAAACCATACAGAATACAAAATAATCAACTTCTCAGTTTTGCTGTCCCAAATCTACACTATGCATCATTTCCCTCTCACAAATGCTCTATCCAGGTGGCAGAAGATCAACATTAGAAAGAGAAATATATGCCTTGTTTCTTTCTTCCTTTATTTCTTCAATCCAACCCTCAAAGCATTTTAGAAAAGATTTCTATAAATTCAATATTGAATGTCCAAATTATAACTTCCAAAGTAACTTTGTGCCAGAAAGCACAATGAAAATCAAATTGGCTCTGAATGCTTCAAGAAAGAGCCTCAACTTTAATACTGTTATTATGGCTTCTGATCACTCCAAATTGGAAAACTGTGCCATGACCCTCACAGCAAGTGTATAGACTTCTTCCTGGGGCCTTATTAACCCAGTGAGGCCTGCCAGAAAGGAAGAGAGTTAATTTTAAGCACAGGCTTTCAAATAAATTCTGAGTTGTTTCAGATCAACCTACCAAATCCCTTTTAATGGCAGTAATAGTCTCATTTCTTAATTTCTTACTTTTCAGATTGAGCAATCAAAACCACATGCATAGATTCTATCAAATGTTGTATTTTCCATTTCACTTTAATTTATAATAATGTATAGCTAATATCTGGAGGTATGCACCCACAGAGATTTACAAAGAAATTAATGCTAAAATGTTTGGGTGCATTTCAGAATGTCCTCTTCCCTTTTGGGACAAGATTTATACAAATTATTTGTTTACCTACCCATCTTGTTCTTCCTAGGGTGTCCTTCTGGTCAGCAATGGCATTAGACAGGACCAGTGTGGTAATTCTGCAAGTTACCTACATTGAGGCTGACCAAAGTTAGTGGAAGATATAAAAAGTTCTGCTGCACTGAGAGTTTCCTGAACAGGTAGCCCCAATGTTGCCTTTGTTATTGACAATGAGTTCCTTTTCTTGTCCTCATTCTTTCCCTGCCATATGACCTTCCTCCAAGTTAGTGCTAGTTAGGTCACCTGTTGCTCCACTGGTAATTATAATTGACTTCATTTGCATATTATGAGTAGCCTGTAACCAAGGCAACTAGGAGTGGTGCTTGTACAGTCAGCCAAGTGTTTCCTCCATCTGGTCAGGCTGCAACAGGGTTTTCACTCACCTCACTCTTGCAGCAGCAAGTTCAGCAGAATCCATCTCCCTTCTCCTTATGTAATCAGTTTCTCCAAAATGACTCAGGAACTGTGTACTGTTGCCTCTAGATTTATCAATTAACTTATTTTATTTCTTCTAATAAATCTTGATATCATTTCCTCCTCCAATAGATTGCCTTTCCAATCACTCTGGTGCATTCAACATATTTCAAAATCAGAAGAAAAATATGTACAAACATACAGACTCACAGGCAGACACACACCTGTTCTTGAATCACTGCCAATGCGTGTGTATGGTCTATAGTAGAAAGAAAAATCATCGATGGAATGTTTATTCTCTGGGCATTTTCCTTAAAGAAAGGACAGATTGCTATGCCAGTAAGACATTTTCAATAATGAGACATAATCCAAAATAAAACTCTTGGAGAAATTAGGCTACTATTCCTGGACCTCCTCTCCTTTTTTATCTGTACTTTTACTCTTTTGATAATTTTATTCATTCTGCCATCTTTTAATACTATCTGTATGATGAGGATTTTGTTATTTGTATATGCAATCTGGAATACTCCCCTGGATTTCAGACCCATAAATTCATCTGCTTGCTTGACATCTATACCTGGATACCTCTTAGGGATCACAATGTGAATAAATCCATGGAAACTGAGCTCCTCATCTTGCTCTTATCACAAATTTGTTTTACCCTCAGCCATTTCTATCTCTGAATATAGAGAAAGGAGTTTTGCCCAGTTTCACATCCCAAAATCTTGGATTCATCCTTTATATCTCTTCTTCTCTTCATCACCACACATCTAATTGGTTATCAAATCCTGTGGGCTCTATCCAGTATGTGTGTATATATGTATGTATATGTATATGTGTGTATATATATATATATATGTGTGTGTGTATATATATGTATATATAGTATATATATGCAATGTATATGTAATATATAAAAGAATTGTTTGGATTATATATATTACATATATATTACATATACATGTACATATATATTATATGTGTACATGTATACATTACATAGGTATGTGTATATGTATATATATTACATGTGTACATGCATATATTACATATGTACATGTATATTACATATATATGTGATATATATGTTATATATACACATACACACACACACACACACACACACACACATATATATATATATATATAATCCAAACAATTCTTTAAATCTCTTTAACTAGTACTATTTGGTTCAAGCCACCATTATCCCTTTCCTGGATTATTTCCATTGGCTTCCACCCTTGTACCTTTCCATCTTTGTCAGCTGTAGTGTACTCTCAACATGTCTGTTACTGTGGGTGTTCACCCTCTAGTGGCTTTCCACCTCACTCAGAGGAAAAGCCAAAGACCTTCTTGGCTTACAAAGGTCTAATTGATCTCTGAGTTCATCTTTTCTACTCTTTTGTTCTTACTTAATCCATCCCAGCCACACTATACCCCTCTTCCAGGATTTGAGCTTGCTGTTTCCTCTTTGGGGAAGTTTTCTCACCAGATATCCATCCATATGGCTGGCTCCCTTATCTCCTTAGGTCTTTACTAGATAAAGGAGAAAGGAGAGAAAACTATTGCAAGAAAGGGGAACTGGGCAAAACATTATATTTTCATTTAATAAAATACACTCAGGCAGCTATGCATTGTCTAGAAGATAATGTCTAGGAGATATATCATTGTCTAGGTGGTAAGCAAAAACCAAAGAAACAAAAGAGCCTTGGAGGGGGAAAAGTGGAGATATAGTGAACTTTAGGAGAATGAATAAAAATAGAATGCAGAGATTTTTATCTCCAAGGTCATGAAGGTTCCACATAACATAACCTCAGAAGTACCCTTCCTGTCCTGATAAGCACTGAAGAACTCCACCTAGGAGCATTTTCACAGATTTAACTATACAACCTTTTATTATATTATAACTATGGACAATCGAACAGAAAAACATGATCCCAAAGATAAGCCAGAAAGCAGTGATTCAAAAGGTTAGCCTAAGAATTGGAATATTAAAAAGACTCAAGAGGGTGTAAAATATTTTTTTCCAAATAAACATTTAAAAGACAAGAAGGAAGCTCTTTTTAATGTAAAAATGGTGGCCATAGAAATATTTATTAGTTCACAAATTTCAGTTGGCTCGTAAGAAAGTTTTCCAAAATAATATCCAAGTGCTTATTCTCTTCCTCCTCATAGATCCTAACTCATAATATTCTGGAAATGAAGCAGGCCAGAAGAACACCACTTTTATCTATATGTTTATCTTAATAAAGTATCCATAACCAGAACCATTCAAATATGCCTTAAAATTGTTTGAAACTGCAGTCGCTCAAGGTCTTATTTGATTGTGTTCTTTAATTTATTTTATAAGGAAAGTGCCAGTGGAGGATGAAAAATTTAAATCATCAAAGTTAAAATCTGCTATTTTGAGTTTAGATTATTTATTCTGTAGTAAAAATCAGAATTTGCCTTTGGGAATAGCCATTTTGGGCAGGTGATTTTAGTTATCTAGATTTAACACAAGTACCCACCCATTTCTCTTGGAGAACACTGCTTCTGACTAGCAATTAGTAAGTAATATAAACTAGATATATAATTGCACCTTCACAGATTAAAACCTTTTTTTTTGTTTTTATCTACACATCCATATCCATAAAAAGAATAGTGTATTGTTCTTGAGGGAATGTGTGTATGTAAGAGAGAGAGAAAGTGTGTGTTCTAAGGACAACCCACAAGAAATTAGAAGCTGAGACTGGTTGATGGCAGGAAAGGTGAGGCAGCAAATCTGGCACATCTTTACCTCCTGCTGGTGGCTGGATCATAAAACAGACTGTATGGGACTTGCCAGCACCCACTTTCTACTAGCCTTCTGAAACCCCCAAAAGTGGCATACTTTAATAAGACTATAATAACTCTTGCTGTCAATTATTTTACTTGTTTTAGCCCATGACTTCAGGGCCAGATCACATCCTATAAATAGAGTGGGATATTCTCCTAAAGAAAATTTATGTCAGGGTGCCCAGTGGGGAGCTCAGTCAATTAAACATCCGACTTCGACTCAGGTCGTGATCTCATCATTTCCCTAGTTAGAGCCCACGTAGGGCTCCGTCCTGACAGCTCAGAGCATGGGGCCTGTTTCAAATTGTGTTTCCCTCTCTTTCTTTCTGCCCCTCCCCTGCTCATGCTCTGCCTCTCTCTCTCAAAAATAAATAAGTAAACATTAAAAACATTAAAATGAAAAAGAAAATTTACTTTTTTAAAAAAATTTTTTAATGTTTATTTATTTTGAGACAATGTGAGAGACAGAGTGCAAGCAGCACTCTGAGAACCGTGAGATCATGACCTGAGCCGAAGTCGGACGCTTAACAGGCTGAGCCACTCAGGCACCCCAATAAAAAAGAAAATTTTTTAAAACAATACAGAAAGTGTATGTCTTCTCTATCAAATCATCTAAAAGAAACTGGGGTAGGCATTAACCTGGAGAAGAAAATGGCATTCTTCTCCCTGGGGCTATGAGCTGTTGAGCCAGAACGTTGGGAATTTCTGATCAAAAGCATTGTTTCTGACAGGGTTTGTGCTTAGCTCTGGAACCTGGTATTGGGCCAATGTCAAGTAAAGAAGGGTGTGAATGGGCATATACAATGGCTCAAGAAAGAGTGAGGTCTATATCCTGCTCTATCCTTTTTTCCCCCTGCATTGTAGTTCTCTTCTCAGGTGACAAAAAACCAGAGCCTGGTTTTAGAGTATTTAAATGTTCCTTGGAAACTGCCAGGAAATAAGTGGAAAGTATGGATTCCATTAGAAAAAAGAAAAAAAAAAAAGATTTCCCAAGGCTCAGCAGATAGGAACTTAGAATACTTGTTAAGGTAAGGAATCTTTCTGAAAGCCAGAGAACTCATGGAAATCTGGGATACTCTTAATTATGTGGAGGTTGTCAAATTAAGAATTCTGAAGTCCTAAAGCCTCTATGCCTTATCGAAGAGGAACAATGCTCACCAATGAGTCTCATCTCTGACACAAAACACCACCTCAGGGATAAGATCACTGGACAGATACTATAGTCACTTTGCACCAAGTTTAAGTGTGCAACCCAAATTCTGTTAGTTATAATGGCATCATTAAAACAGTAACAAAACACTACTTCTCTGGTTCTGTCCCACTGGTGTTTATGCAACGCTAGCCTGTCCCAACCACTTCCAACTGCCTCTTCAAACTTCCTTACAGAAAGCATCATATGCTTATTAGCCTAAGCTGGAGGCAACCATTTAAGTTCTGTCCTCTTTCTGCTCCTGATCATGCCATTGAGGTAAACTCTCCTTCCTCTGACAGAGCTTCTTGTGTGGAAACTGCCCCATGCTCAACTCCCAGACTTTTTATCTCCAGTCCAGATATAAGCCTGTGTATTCCAGGTTCCAAAGGCCTCCTCAAGAAGATTCCTTTTATCCCCCACTGCACATACTGCTAGATAGTATAGCCTTTTACTCTCCTGGTTTTGCTTAGGTTTCATTAGAATTGGGTTATTTTTTTTCTTTAAACTTCTTCTACAGAAGTAATCTGTTTCCAGAAACCATCCATGACTTTGCAAGACATAATCAAGAGGACATATTGAGAGTCAGACACTACACTATACTCAAAATTACCTCTGCCCTCTGACTCCAACCTATTTTTCTTGGCTTGAACTTGAAAACCTGACTCCCTCTTCCAGTTGGATGAGTCTCTCCTTTTGGATGCCCTGGGGATCAGCCTTCCAGGCCCTCCAAACATGCCCAGACTCTAAGCAAAGTGAGGTTCTGATGGTGCCAGGAGTGAGAGCACTTTGGGTTGGGAGAAAAATGTGTAAAACAGCTACCACTCTGATTGCATGTCTCACTGTCTGACCATTAATTTATTTTATTGCATATGTCACATATCTTTTTCTAGAGCTTTTTGATGAGAATCTTAAAAAATCATTAGAAGATAATGTTTTGGGGAAAAGTTTTCCAGAAATGAAATCACCATCCTCCTTCTTCCCAAGCTACCCTTCTGATTTAAATTCATCTATATTCCAGACAAACAGAGCTTGATTCAAACTCAAAATCCTGCCATAAGGAACATAAAAGATTTTTCCTGATTGAGTTTCTCTACTACATTGGACTGTTCACTAAGGGAGGGTAGTAGGTGGTACATGTACCCTTCAGCCCCCTGACCTCAGTATTCCAGAGAGTATATTAGTGTGGTTGGAAGTTGGAGTTAAACCCTCAGGTTACATGGCAGTCTTCAAAGCTTGAATCCAGATGAACTAAAGAAAGCATAAGAGGCAGAGAGGACTGAGGAACATTTATCATCTTTAACGTTTTATTGACCATTTAAATGAAATCATGCAGTGCACCATTTAGATATTAACCCACTATTACATGAGTCAACTTGCATATGTCTACATTTACAGATGCACAAATAATTTATGCTAAGCAGAGTTATATATTTTATTGGCAGGGACACTCAGTAGATCCTGGGAAATCTAGAGGACAAACTGTGATAATTTCAAAGACTTTTTTGTTGGACCTCGGAATAGAATTATCTGATGGTGGTAACAGTTGTAAGATTTTGTCAGTGAGATCAGAAGTTTCCAGAAGTGAAGCGCTTCATTCCCTATGAATTTCTGGCAAAACTACATCTGAACCATATTTTTTGTTCTGATTGAAAAGAAACTCATGATCAGAGTAAAACACTTTGAAAATACATAAAAGTACAAAAAATAGCTTCCAATTCCAAAATCTAGTGATAAGAATTTATTGATATTTTGGTGTATTTTATTTTGCATGTTCTTTTATTGATTGACATTCTCTTTCACTTTTCTAACATCTCTGAAACAAATGCATCTTATAATTGATGACTTGTTAAAATAATAATTGGAAGTGTTTTTCTCTTTCTTAAAGGTAGGTATGTGTGTGAAATAATGGTGCCTGTTAAAATCAATAATCACAGATTAGATGGTTACAATAACTTCATACAATCTGAAGTACAGAATATATATGCATTCATTTGTGAATTATATTTAGGAAAATATATATTAGGAAAATATACACTATTTTGTATTCAAATGAAAACACCAGCAATTGAAAATAATAAAAATTTTTATTCCATTCTCTTAAAGAACACCAATATATAACTCTAATTTATTTCTTGAAATTCTTTCCCAATTCCATGCTTCCAAGTCTTTTTCTCAAACCCTCCTTATTCTCCCTTGCACCCACCCAGTTTTCCTCTCTTCTCCTTTCTTCATCCTTTATCAATTTTCTTGAAATTATTGCTCCTGAGAATTAAACTGGCCATTTCTGATAGCTCCCTTCTGCATTACAAAGACCCAGAAACTTAGCTTTCAAAGAGAATTTTCATTAGAGGTCTGATGAGAGAGATAGAGAGAAGAGGGGGTGAGGGAGAGGGAGAGAGAAAGGAAGAAAGAAGTGGGGGGAGGAAGGGAGAGGGAGAGAGACAGCAAGTTGAAATGGACAAATATCAAAAAGTCTTCAGTAGGTGAGGGGCACCTGGGTAGCTCAGTCGGTTAAGGTTCTGACTCTTGATTTCAGATCAGATCATGATCTCATGGTTTATAAAATTAAGCCCTGAGTCAGGCTCTGCACTGACAACACAGAGCCTGCTGTTTGGGATTCTCTCTTTCCCTCTTTCTCCCTGCCCCTCTCCTGCTCATCCACTCTCTCTTTCTATCTCAAAATAAATAAATAAACTTCTTTTTAAAAAAGTCTTCAGCAGGTAAGGGGAAAAGAGAAATATTTATTATTATTATTATTATTAGACAAAACAAATACACAGATACAGAGATTTATAGTAATAGCCTTCTTCATATAAAAAATATTTAGCTTATCACTTTGAAGTAGTAAAAATAAAACAACAAAAACAAAAACTCTAGTTTATACATAACGTTTACCTTTAATTTCCTTTAATTCTTGTTCTTGCACTTGGCTTGTGATCAGGAAATATAAGTTAATAAATATATATCCTATCCTAAAGCACCAAAGCAACTTTGAAAAATAAAAGCAAACCTGAAAGTATCCCAATTCCAGTCTTCAAGTTATATTACAAAGCTGTAGTAATCACAACAGTATGGTATAGCACAAAAATAGACACATAGATCAATGGAACAGAATAGAAAACCCAGAAATGAACCCACAACTGTATGGTTAATTAATCTTCAACAAAGCAGGAAAGAATAGTCAGTGGGAAAAAGACAGTCTCTTCAACAAATAGTGTTGGGAAAACTGATCAGCTACATGCAAGAGAAGAAGATTGGACCACTTTCTTATACCATACACAAAAATAAACTCAGAATGGATTGAAGACCTAAATGTGAGACCTAAAAACCACAAAAATTCTAGAAGAGGATGTCTCTGATGTTGGCCATGGGAACAGTTTTCTAGATATGTCTCCTGAGGCAAGTGAAATAAAAGCAAAGATAAATTATTGGGACTACATCAAAATAAAAACATTCTGCACAGCAAAGGAAACAATTAACAAAACTAAAAGAAAACCTACAGAATAAAAGTAAATATTTGCAAATGACATATCTGATAAAGGGTTAGTATCTAAAATGTATAAAGAACTTGTACAACTCAACACACACACACACACACACACACACACACACACACACCAAATAATCCAATTAAAAAATAGGCAGAAGAAATGAACAGATATTTATCCAAAGAAGACATCCAGGTGGCCAACAGACACATTGAAAGATGCTCAACATCACTCATCATCAGAGAAATGCAAATCAAAACTACAATGAGCTCTCACCTCACACCTATCAGAATGGTTAAGATAAAAAACACAAGAAACAACAGGTGTTGACAAGGATGTGGAGAAAAATGAACCTTCATGCACTATTGGTTGGAATGCAAACTAGTGCAGCCACTGTGGAAAACAGTATGAAGTTTCCTCAAAAAGTTAAAAGTGGAACTCGCCTATGATCCAGTAATTGCACTACTGGGTATTTACACCCAAATACAAAAACATTAACTCAAGGGGATACATACACCCCTATATGTTTATAGCAGCATTATTTACAATAGTTAAGATATGGAAGCAACCTAAGTAAAGAATGAAATCTTCTTGCCATTAGCAATGACATGTTTGGAGCTAGAGAGTATAATCCTAAGTGAAATAAGGCAATCAGAGAAGGACAAATAGCATATGATTTCACTCATAAGTTGAATTTAAGAAACAAAAAAAAATGAGCAAAGAAAAAAAGAATCACTGTATTGTACACCTGAAACTAATATAATGCTGTTAACTATACTGAAATTAAAATAGAAAACTTAATAAAATAAAAAAAAATGTTTTAAGGGGCACCTAAGTGGCTTAGTCAGTTAAGTGTCTGAATCTTGATTTTGTCTCAGGGTATTATCTCATGGTCATAAGATCAAGCCCTGACTGAGCCCCTTGTAAGACTCCACACTGGGCTTGGAGTCTGCTAAAGATTTTCTCTTTCTCTCTCCCTCTGCCTGTCCCCTGCACTTGTTAAAAAAAATGTTTAAAACATATTTTAAAATAATAAAAATAAGAAAAGAAACAGGTATCATTCTCTTAATATGTAATTCTTATTTTATATAAAAACACGTGAGAATATATCATAGCATTGCTGCTCTCTTATCTGCACCTGAATAGAACCTGCTCATTGCTCCCTTGGTACCTTTGATGTCTGCTATTTTAAAAGATATAAGGTTTTGGAGGAGTTAACCAATTTTCATCAGACTTGACTTGTACCTCTTATCTTTTTCTAAATGCTTTCTCAGAGTACCATCTTTATATACAAAATGAGAGATGAGAATCACAAATGTGAATGAGATTCACAGAGACTTCTGTTCATGTTAAGGTATAAATGTCTGATACCAATTCCTTCCAAAAGACAGGAGTACCTTGGAAAAGGAAAGATCCCTATCTTTTATCTTAGAAAGAAAACATCAAGAGGAAGCAAACAGCCAAACCTATTACATCATTCTTTTGTGTTTGGTCACCTGTGACCTAGAGTACGGAGAGTCCATTATAAATTATGGCTGATTACCACACCAGTACTTTATTCTTTAAAAATGGAAATTACATTCCAAAGTTTACACACAAGCCTGAATTTTACATTCAACACAAAATAAGGGAACCTTCTTCTATATCTATTCTACAAAGTATGATAATCCTACAGAAAAATCTCCAGACACATTCCTCTCCATCTTATTCTTCACCTCTGTTTCTTTTTTTCAGATAATTTTTTATGAAAGACACAAGAATGAGAGTGAGAGAAAGAGAGAGAACTTTAATGTAGATAAATACCAGACAAGTCAGAGATGAGATATAATGCAAGCAAAAAGGGAGTCAGCATGGTATAGCATAATTGCTTTGTACACAACAGCACACTCAGAAATAATAAACTTTAAACATTCTTGAATGTCAAACAACATTCTCCCCAGTCTTCTTTATCCTGCTGAGCACCAAGAAATTGGCATCAAGTCCCAGGTGACACAGTTTCTAAGGCTAAAAGCGGAAAGCAAGACAAAGAAGGAAGAAAATACCCAAGTCAAGGTTCTTGCTAGATACATTTCATTGGCAACAGTATTCTCCAATAATTTCAGTGACTAGGCTGGGAAACAGCTTTTCATATAATATTTTGTAAGCATCTGTTATAGCTACCAAAATTTAATAGGATTTTATTATCCATGGGGTTGCATATAAGAAAATAGGGCATTGTCCATCACATACTGTGAAGCTCCTTTTCCTAACTGATATCTGGGAAAGCTTAGAAAAGCACCTGAAACAAGGGCTGTGAAGAACTTACAGAAAAATTTATGAAAAAAATGGCACATTTGTCAACTGCTGGCTGATGTGGATAAGCAGATGGAGGTAAGCAAACTTAGGTAACTTAGGAAAAAGTCTAACTAAGGTCCATTCACCTATAGATTTCAGTCAGTTCCCCATTAAAAAAAAAAAGGACAAGGACTTCGTCAGAGTTAGTTGTAAGATGCAATAGACCCAAGCAAAATGTTTAGGTAAACTCTAACAAACATGAATAAGAAAATGAAATAAGAAAACAGTGATAAACAAAAAGGAAATAAACTGTCAGTAATCCCCACCCCACAGTTATAAACACGATAGATTTTTTTTATAGATGGATCCATCCATCTATCCACCCACAACTCACTGTGGAGTTTTGTGTCATATTTTTGTAGTAAATTTGTCATTTATGACTGACCACCTGACCTGAAAAGTCACCTCATTCTCTGTTTATCACCCCAAAATTATTCCTTTTTGCTGCCACTGCTGGTAAGACCATTTCCTGCTGGTAAATGTCTTCACATTTCCCTCCTTTCTTCAGCTACTCTTATTTATTGATCCCACAAATATTGATAAAGTACATATTGCTAGTATAAACCAGACACTCTTTACAACAAAGAGCCAGACCACTACCTTTGTTGATGATCTGAACCCTGAACCTAAAGACACAAAAGGTCTCTACCAAAGAGCTGCCTGCTGTCCACTGCCCATACTCAGACTGTGCAAATGAACACCACGCTACCTCCTTGAAGACTGAACTGCACCCTAGCATCTCTATCACTTGACTCCACCCCCAAGGGCTCTGCCAGTTTCACCTTGTCCCTCAAATTCCCTAGTCACCATTTCACAGCTATACTTATAATAATAGGTACTACCACTAGACTTGCATTGGAATAACCCAATTGAATATAGTCAGGTAGTCCCTCAACATATAAATTTATGAGGTGGAATCAGACCAGAAACTCTAAGAGATTTCAGAGAGAGTGCACTAGTGCACATCATCACAGAAAAAGTCAACAGCGTTTAAAATCATTTTAGCTTCTGAATTTGGTGGAACAAAAGTAGGATGAAAAGAGATCACAGTAGCAGAAGGCTGATGAATCAGGTCCGTTTACTTTTTTTGTGGCTCTAGTACCAGCAGGACCTTTATATGCCTGGAAGGTACGTGTGTTCCATTTGCCTGGTTTTTATTTACAAAGACAAGAAGAGAAGGGCTTATATGGGCAGCAAGACTGACCTTGAGGGTCTGAACATGGGAGACAGCATAAATGGTAGTGAGAGCATCAGGGATCAAGGCCAGCAGTGTGACCTTGGGAAAGTGATGCAACTTTCCTAAACCTCCAGGTCCTCAATTATACAGCATGGATATAATAATAATAGTACTCATGTCATATGTTCAGAGGCAGCATTAAATAACACAACACAAAATCAGTACTCAAACAATGTTAGATGATACTGTTATTTATGTTAATTAATGAAAATGACAATGTGAAGCAAAGGCTGGATAACTCCTTATCTGAAAGGCTTTGTGCCTCTTAAAAAGAGTAGGATTAGAAAATTTTGCATTGCTTTCAATTCTATGGTTCTCAGATTCCCTGTGACACTCTTTGTGTAGGAACAACCACAACAACCAAATTAGTGATCTTCTATGGAGCATTGGTGAAGCAAGCAATAGACTAGATTCTTTACACATGTTATTATTTTTTATTTCAGCCCAAACCATATGGAATGTGCATTATTATCCTTATTTTACAGATGACAAAACCAAAACTCAGGAGAGCAAATAAAGTGCTAAAGGCTATACTTCTTAGAAGTGTCATAAGTTGAATCTTATCCTGAGTCCTTCAAACCTTCAAAGCCTGTTATGCTGCTCTTCTGTATGGAAACAGAAAATGGAACATTCATTTTCAGATTGTTTTCCAGGAGTTGAGTGTCTTTCCTCTCATTGATCTACACCCATTTGTTGAATTCCTTTTGTGACCAATGATAAGGTAAAAATGGCACTCCTCTGAAAATTTGTTGACTCTGGTGGGGCTGCCAACTATGGCCAAGGATCACATCAGCCTAGACACTCATCTAATGCACTAAGTAGTCCTAGGGAAATCCTACAACAGATACTTGGATGACGAAAAAAGTGACTAACAATTTTAATACAGTGGGTTTAGTGTAGACTTATAACTTTAAAACTTCGGTGAAAATGAAGGAACAAATATCTTCAGTGTTCCTGAATAGGGAAAGAGTGACACTTGAATCCATATTTAAGACTGACTCTACTGTCTATATAGCCACATATTTCTAGGCCTTGGAAGCTGGGGGGAGGTGGTCAAGGGGAGAGACAACAATGACAATGGGAAATATCTTTGACTAAGTCTCCACCAATTATAGTCGCTAGAAGCTGGGGTATCCTTCCTTCCTTTAGCATGGTCCCAAATGCCTCAATGTGCCCCTTGAAAACTCATTACCTTTGTTTACTATCAACCTTAAAGTCACATTTCACCAAAGTGCCTGTCAGCCTGGTTGTTAAGCCACCAGTTCTACCAATAATGGTCCTTCAGTGTCACAGGTGTGGCTCCTACTGCCATAGGACTGCTACTCCTTTAGAGGCTAGGACTCCCAGACTGGGGGTTTATGTGTGTTTATATTGGGCTCTCTAAAGGGTGGTCAACTGTTTTCTTTTAATCCATTCTTAAGGAAACTGGGACAAGTTTACTTAGGACTGGGTTGGATTATATTTGAGTGGCACATCCCAGATCACAACCAAACCTGTCCTGACAACCTAACCATGAGAGAGAGAGAACTCTGGTACTTCAAAGCAGGTCCTGATTCAATCAGAATATTCCTTCTGGAGCATGATTCTCGAAGTGTATCTGGCTTTCTTCTGGTTAGCTGAGCAGGGTCCTTCTGAGGAGCCAATAACTGATCACTCACTTTTTTATGGATAAGTAATGAAAAACTCAATGTACATCTTTAACATGTTTATGTAAAACTAATTGCTCTTTACCAATAAAACTACTGGCTAGTGTACTAAATGATATAGAAACTATTTTTCCCCTATAACAGAATAGTGAGAAAAACAATAAAAAGGCAATTTTCTTCATGCCCCTCACAGAAACGGATTTTGTGTTTCCTGTTCTGGGGTTCCTGGCTTCAGGCAGTGGCTAACAGCCTTTTTGAGTTTCAGGATATATATAGAATTGTGCCAACCTAAGACCACTCCCATTCTGGGCTTGGTTTGGTTAGGTGAAGGATCCCAGACTCAAATGTCTTCTGAGGCTTTGTGACTAAATCAGAAGAACATGGTGTTTAAGGCATTTTGAGGAGGGGTGGCATCTGTGGTAACCTGGGGTTCACAACTCTTTTTTAAAAGAAATATGCAGCTACCACCCAGCTTTAGCCTATTGTTTCCATTTACAAACATAGGTCCAATATTGCCAGGTCTTCAACTTAAAATAGAAATCTTGAAATAGGGATGATATAGGCAATATTTTAATTTTTAAGTGCTGTTAAGCAATGTGCTTTTTCCTAAGCACTTCACAAGCCAACAATTTCTGGAACAAATAAAATACATCTGTAAGCCAGATGTGGCTTATATAATTTGGGGGTCAGTCCTAGTCAATGTTCCCCAAGGTATGGTCCAAGGACCATCTGCATCAATGTCATTTTTTAAACTGGAGATTTACATGCCCATCCCAAACCTACTGAATCCAAATCTCAAATTAAGACCCAGTGATCAATACTTTTAAGTAAATATTCATGATAGAAATAGAAGGGGAGTATAGCCCAACATTGAGGTATTGGATTTTCTGAGACTGGGAGATCTGAGAAATGGACATGCTTTCATATCACAAATAATACATCAGGACACTGATGAGCTTTCTATCCTCTATTTTAGGTATTCCCTATCCTCTTCCTCATCATCATCGTTTTGGTCATTTGATCATTGAACAGATACATATTGAGCTCCTATTATGTGCTAGGTTTTGTCCTAGCCACTGAGGATGCAGCTTTGAATGAAAGACACTAAAACCCCTGCTCTCATGCAGCCTAATTCTAGTGGGGAGAGGCGGGGGGGGGGGAGGTAAAGTCGGTAATAAATGAAACCTAGCAGGTCAGGTAGTGAGAAAAATAAAGAAAAGAGGGAGGAAAGGAATCGTGAGTGGAGAGGGTATGACAGAAGGGAGTTACAATTCTAGAAAGGAATTTTCAGAGGCTTCACTGCCTTAAGCTGAAGGAGAGAAGGGGACAGCCTTGTGGAAATCTAAAAGGGAGAAGGCTTTCCAGGCAGAGGGAATAGCAAATGGAAGGGCCCTCAGACGTCTGCAATGTGGTGAGTTCAAGGAACAACAAGGAGGAGAACAATGAACAAGAGGAACATGAAGCCAGAGGGAAGGACACCAGACTGTGTATGGCCTTGTGGGTCAGGGAAGGACTTCAGTCTTTTTAATCTCAGGGATCCTAGAGGATTTTGAGCAGAGAATGGCAGGATGTCTCTGGATCCTGGAAAGGAGGTGCACAAAGACCATTTTAGGGGGTATTCCAATAGTCCAGGTGGTTTGAACCATGGAGATAGTGGTGGAGGTGGTGAAAAGTGGTTGAATTCAGATGCATTTTGAATATAGAACTAACAGGACTTGCCAATAAATCAGATGTAGAGTGTGAGACAATGAAGAGTTTAGAATGACATCAAGGTTCAAGGCCCAAACAACTATAAGAATGGAGTTTAAAAAAAAGAATGGAGTTACTATTTACTGGAATGGGAAAGATTGCAGGATGACTAGGGTTTGGTGGAGAGGATAAATCTGAAGTTCAGCTTTGGACACTTTCGACTAATAATGCCTGTTAGATATCTAAGTGGAGATTTTGAGTAAGCGGTTTGATATGGGTTCAGGTAAGCCATCTGTATTAAGGTTCCCCAGAGAAACAGAACCAACTGTGTGTGTGTGTGTGTGTGTGTGTGTGTGTGTGTGTGTGTAGAGAAAGGTGGGGAAGAGATTTACTTTAAGGAATTGGTTCACACAATTGTAGAGACTTGATGAGTCCAAAATTTGATGGGGTAGGCCAGCAGGTTAGATACTCAAGGAAGAGCTATAGTTCAAGTGCAAAGGTAATCTGCTGGCAGAATTCCTTCTTGCTCAGAAGAAGTCACTCTGTTCTCTTACAATCTTCAACTGATTGGATGAGGCCCACCCACATTATAAAGGGTATTCTTCTTTACTCCACCAATTTAAATGTCAATCTCATCCAAAAATACCTTCACGGAAAACACTTAGAATAATATTGATCAAATATCTGGGCATTGTGGTGCAGCCAGGCTTACACATAAAATTAACCATCACACCATCGATCACCATAATGATCATAGTTACAGTTTACTAAGTATCTATTATCCAGGTATGATGCAGCTGCCATATGTTATTTATTATTAAACTACTCCCCAAAACACCACAAGGTAGATATTATTCCCATTGTGTAGATGACAGAACTAGGCTCTCAGAGATTAAGCAATTTGTCTATGGTCACATGGCAGGATGCAATCCCATATCCAAATCCAAGGACTATAGTCTTCCCCCACTATACTATACTGTCTCCCAATCCACAAGCTTCTTTTTTCTCTAAACATGTTCTTCCTTCTGCTTGAAAAACTCATCCTCTCCTTCACCTGAGTAAGATTTACCTCTTCATCAAGACTCAGCTCAAGGGTCATCTCCCCCAGGAAGCCTTCCTTAATTCCTTCTCCTACCTGGATTTTAGAAGTTCTTCCTTTATACTCTCATGAGCAGTGGACTTTACACATGTCTACAAAAGAAATCCTCAAACTACAATTGCTGGTTTCTTACTCTTCTTCTCTATGAAGCTGTAAACATCTTAATGGAGGGGAACCCACCTTATTCATCTTTGTATTTGTATAGCTTCAGCACTTAGCCTAGCACTGGATAAGTGCCCCCATAAATGTTTAATGAATGAATGAACAAATGGTGTGTGTAAAGGAAGAGAAGACAGCAGGGGGCCTGTGAAGAAGCATTAAGACAGGTTAAGGGGCCACCAAGAGAGGCCAGAATCATAGCAGACATGGGCAGAAAGGTCTGGTGAACTGTGTTAAATTATGCAGAGATACTGATGAGACTAAATACTGAAAACAGACTATTGTATTCACTGGGGAAAACCTGATGAATTCCATAGAATGCTTAGTGGCTTAGTGGTTTGGAAAAAAGTTTTATTTGTAGAAGTTTTAATGATGCTGCCTGGACTAGCTGAGATAGCATCAAAAAGAATTTACAATAGGATCTGGGACTTAGAGGAGGGGTTGAATTGAATCAGTGTATGTTAGGTGGGTGGGGGGTGAGGGATTGCAATGAAATAACAGGGCCAGAAAGATCAAATTTTTAAGGAAATTAGGGAAAACTGCCCGATATCTGAGAGTAATTGGGTACCCAGGTGTAGAAACAAACAAAAAACTCAAAACAAAATATTACCCCCTCCTTGTTTCCTGGCAGGGTTCTTTTCCCCTTTAGCCAATAGGGAAGGGTAGATGGCAACTCTCTAATATTCAGATCACTGTGGTGTAGAATTTACATGTCAATTCCTTCAGTGAAAAGTGCAGTAAGAAAGTAATGAGTTTAGACACATTTCAAATGATGAAAATATCAAATCTGATAACAACTCATCTATTTTGCTTCTGTAATTTCCTAGCTAATTCATATGTGACCCAGACACTAAACATTTTTTTTCTCTGCCTATTTTGGAGCCTGAGAATAACTTTGCAATTGATAACAATGATAATTTTTCATTGAGAAATAAAATTAAATGGCACACAAGCAGTTGAGGCTGACTAACCATTTCACATTCCTAAACTTCCAGTATAAGTGAATCATTATTTGATATCATAATTCTAAAGAAATATGCTGCCTTAAATATATGCTCTAGCTTTTAGCTAAACCACTGCATTTCTTTAATACTCTCTAACACAAGCTATTTGAGCCAACTGCTTTTCATAAGAAGAGCAGTGAAAGACATTGGAGACCTTTGAGCCTTTTACCAAATTACAGGGTAGAGTTCAATCAATTCACAGTGCTAAGTGTGGTCATTTTTATGGTACTAAGAGAAATTATAGTGCTTTTTTCCTCCAGAACTGGTGTTTCCATGGTAACTGCACAAGATACCAACAACACACAGGTCATAGCATATACGGGTGTAGAATTTGTTTACTTCTTAGACAGATGGCAGTAGAAAATTTTCTGTTCAGAGGTTTAATGTTCTATGCATAATGCCCCCTGTGCTGCAAATATTGCAAAGCTAGAGTTCAGTACGCAAAATAGTGTCTAAATAATTTGCTAGATGTTGTGGTATAACTGCCAGAGCCCAGGAGACCTTTTTCAACTCTCTTAGTCTCTGTTGTTCATTTAGGAAAAGAGAACTTTAGGCTGAGCTTCCTTCATGCATAAATAGCCTGCAAAGGCCACAGAAGGTGCTCACAGAAGAATTCTTACCATCCAGGGCGACCTAATGAGAATTAGCACTTCTGCCAGAGCACCTTTGTTTTCTGGGGTATCTCTTCAGCCTGCTAGTAAATACAACCGGTGCCTGGTTTACTAAACTTGCAAACTGATGCCTTTGGGCAGAATTGTTTTCTACAGGTTTGATGAGAAATTCTAAGTGCAATTCACATTCCATATTCAACCATGACATGACATAATATTTAAAAGCCATTTTTAATACACAGTGACTTGCAAAAACCACGACTCACAATGACCT
This sequence comes from Panthera leo, assembly GCF_018350215.1. Classification (NCBI taxonomy): domain Eukaryota; kingdom Metazoa; phylum Chordata; class Mammalia; order Carnivora; family Felidae; genus Panthera; species Panthera leo. The sequence goes on along the minus strand of NC_056689.1, from coordinate 20,152,775 downwards.
CATTTGCCCTGCACCCTACTAAAACCTTAAAAAGATGGAAAAGAATGCAACTGCTTCTCATTATTTCTACTGTGTCTTCAGTTGAGGACTTGAGAGCCCAGAGCCACATGCTTTGGGAGTTCAAAATCATTAGATTTTTGGCTTTTACTCTAGTTCCCACACCTGTGCTCCCAGAACCCACAGGGTAACATGCTGTCCAAGTAGCCTCAGCAGTTGGGAGAAACACAGGTGGCCCTTGCTGCCATGAAATTAGCAGAGGATATATATGCAGAGATTGGTTACCAGGGGACAAAAGTTTTAAAATATCCACCACCTCTGGTCCCATCTCCAAATAAATCAAGTTCCAACTTAATTCCATCCTAACCTAGTATAGAAGAGGAAAGATATGGATGCGAATTAATAGACAGTCTTGAGTTCAAACCCTCACTTTCACTTATTGAATTTATGCTGAATTTTTATATTAAATATTATTGTGTTGAATGTACACTGAATTTTTATCTTGCTGAGGCTTTTTTTTCTCATCTTTAAAATCCCTTTCCCACCAAGGTGTTGGAAGGATTGAATGCCATGTATTGTATGCACCTGGAAATGTGGCATCCATATCAGATGCTAGATAAGCAACCAGGCCCATCTGAACCTATAGTCAATTGGGTGTCCACACTTGCTTATTAAGTAAGGAAGAAGAAACCACAGTGCCATGGCAACATCTAAACAAGATTTTTATAGCATCTCAGAATTGGAAAACAGCTCAGTTGTGTTCTAGCCCTTTTTGATGAATGATTTGTCCCTACATCATCTCTGTCAATTACTACTCCTTCCAGCCTCTTAGGTATGAACATTTCCAATACAGGAAATTGCCACTTCAAAAATCAGCCATTTAATTGTGAAAAATGAAAAGAAGAAAAATCAACAAGCTTGAGGATCAGCTGTGTACCCAGTGCTATGTACATATTATTCTTATTCATATGACTACTCTGTGAAGTAGCTCCTATCCCAATTTCACACATTAGGACACAGGGGCTTAGGCAATAAGTAATTTTGCAAGCTCTCACAGATTTATGTAAAACAGCAGTGATCTCCAAAAGTGTCACTCTCACTGTAAAATGCCAGAGACTTGGGGCATCTGGGTGGCTTAGTCATTTGAGCATCTGACTTTGGCTCAGGTCATGATCTAACAGTTCATGGGTTCAAGCCCCACGTGGGGCTCTGTGCTTACAGCTCGCAGCCTGGAGCCTGCTTCAGATTCTTTGTCTCCCTTTCTCTCTGCTCCTCCCCCACTCACTCTCTGTCTCTCGAAAACAAATAAACATTAAAAGAATAAAATAAATAAAATAAAATGCCAGAGACTGGTCAAGTTTAGTAGAATTGTTCTTACCCCTTGCACAATTCCAACATGTCTGTGTTCTTTGTTTTTTTTAATTGAAGTGTAGTTAACATATGTTAAGTTAGTCTCAGATGTACAACACAGTGTTTCAACAATTGTATACCTTATGAAATGCTCACCACAAGCATATTCAAGCATACCATTACAATATTACTGACTATATTCTTTATGCTGCCCTTTCATCCCCATGAATTTGTTATTTTATAACTGCAAGTTTGTACCTCTTCATCCTCTTCACACATTTCACCATTTCCCAAACCCTTCCCTTTGGAAACTACCAGTTTGTCCTCTATATTTATGACTCTGTTTCTCTTTTTTTGTTGTTTGTTTTTTATTTGTTTTTATACTCCACATAGAGGTGAAATCATATGGTATTTGTCTTTGTCTGGTTTATTTCACTTAGCATAAGTGACAGACTGTAAGTCCATCCATGTTGTTGCAAATGACAAGATTTCATTCTATTTTTATTGCTCTTTTTATTTTTTTAAAGTTTATTTATTTTTGAAGGACAGAGAGAGACAGCATGAGCAGGGGAAGGCAGAGAGAGAGGTTGAAACAGAATCCAAAGCAAGCTCCAGGCTCTGAGTTGTCAGTACAGAGCCTGAGGCAGGGCTCGAATCCACAAACCATGAGATCATGACCTGAGCTGAAGTCAGACGCTTAACTGACTGAGCCACCCAGGTGCCCCCATTCTTTTTTATTGTTAAGTACTATTCCATTGTATACATATACCTTATCTTCTTTATCCATTCATCTGACATTTAAGTTGCTTCCATATCTTGGCTGTTATAAATAATGCCACAGTAAACATAGGGGTGCATGTATCCTCTTGAATTACTATTTCTTTTTTCTTGGGTAAATACTCAGAAGCTGAATTACTGGATCATCTGATACTTCTATTTTTAGTTTTTTGAGGAACCTTCATACTGTTTTCCATAGTAGCTGCACCAATTTACATTCAGTGCAGGAGAGCTCCTTTTTCTCCATGTCCTCAACAACACTTCTTATGTCTTGTCTTTTTTAGCTATTCTGAAAGATGGGAGGTGATTGACATATTGTGATTCAGATCCAATGGACTCTCACACTGTTATTCAGAAATCATCAATGTTTCCATACAGTTAATGAAATCATTTAGCTCTTAGCCCCCTATCTACTCAGTTCCCTGGCCTATAAAGAAAAAAATTGCTAAAAGGGTAAGTCTTATGTTAAGTGTTCTTATCACAAAATAGTAATAAAAAGAGGCAGAAGGAAATTTTTGGAGGTGATGGATAGGTTTATGGCCTACATTGTGGTGGGTTTCATGAATGTTTACTTACCTCCAAACTCATCACACTGTATACATTAATTATGTACAACTTCTGTATGTCAAAAAATATTTTGCCCATAGTGGAAAAAAAGGAACTTCTTATTAGATATTATTTCAAATAATGAAAAAATTTTCCATTATACTCAGGATCTGGGAAGACAAATTCTACAATGTTTAGCTTGAGGTTGATAAATATATACCTTGTTTCCTTGTTTCATCCTTGGGTTACATTTTCCATCACTCAAACTTCCCACATTTGTCCTACATGCTTAGGAATTTGGGGAGTGGGCAATCTGTGAGCACTTCTATTTGTGGTGAGCCTACCTTTCTTCAATCCTTTTTTTCTCAGCTCAAAACAACAAAATTAAAAGCCCTAGGGAATAACAAGTCTCAGATATCTGTTTCCTTGTTTAAATTTTCTACAATATTTTCTTTGGAGAGGTCCTAGACCAAATCTTCTCAAGGCATTTCCTAACCCCTTGTCCTTTCCAAGCCTCCTGTTAGGGCGGGACCGATTTCTCTGACATAGGAATGAAAGGCTGACTCTTCGTTCTCATGTGGAGCAGTCTGGTTCTCTTGCTTCACAGTTCACCACTCAATCCCAGCCACTCTCACACTTCTTTCTTCTTACCTCTTTCTGATCTACTTTCAGTCTTGTTTCTCCCCTAGACAACATAAACCATGAGATTTCTACCAAGATGGGTTTGGCTTTAGGAATAAAAAAGGGTCCTACCACATTTCCCAGGGGATGGCAAGAATTCTTGAGCTCTAAGAAAGTGTATTGTTAACAGATATGTAAAGAGGGAAGATTGTGCTTTTTGAATATAAGGTTTGCACCTCAGAAAGTGAAATCAAATAAATCCTTGAAAAACAAAAAGTAGCTCTTTCTCATGTTAGGAGCATTTTTTCTTTCCCCTATGGTATAGTACATAAGTACAAAGGTTGGTAACAGTAGTATTAATGGGACCTTAGTAGTATTAATTAAGCCCTTTTGATTTATGACAGAACTATATATCTTTTCAAGTTTTTAGGTATATCCTGCCATTTTACCTCATAAGTAATATTTTTGTGAATCAGGATCAAGAATTTTTTCTCATCTCTTGCACTGGCCACTGGAAGACAGTAAGCTATTTATTCAATAAATATACACTGGATGCTTTCTATGTGCCAGTGAACATGTACAGAATGTACAGAATGTACATTGTTTCTCTGGAAACTACTTAAATAGTAGAAATGAGCACCTCTTATCTATCAACAGTGGTTCCCACTATACACCAGTCCTGATTTAATCCTAAATTCTCCTATGTTTCTCTAAATATGCCCGTAAAGCCTATTTAGTGAAAAATAAGAAAAATTGAATATCCACAATCCTCAATGTTCCTTTGCAGCCCTGATATAGATCACTGGTCTGTATGGTAAATAGTTCAAAGACCTTGTTCTCACTTCCTCAAGCCTCTTCCACTTTCCCCTTCAATAGGAGAAGGAATCTTTGGTCAAAATCAAAGACTCCAATTCAGTCACATAGCCTAGTGACAAAGCTTTAAAAGGAGTTAAAATAGTGGTTCTCAAATTTGGTTGCAATTAGAATCATCTGGAGAATTTGTTTTTACTACATTATCAGAGCTTTATTTTATAAAAGATCATTGTGTACATGTCTACTCCTGTCCTTAGCGTTCCTGGCCAATACTTTACCTGCTTGTTTTGTTGTCATTTTTGTTGTTGTTGCTGTTGTTGTTTTAATAGCATTTTGTTTTCAGATAATTTTAGATTTACAGAAAAGCTTCAGAGATAATGCAAAGAGTTCTGCCTCTGATCTGGTTTCAGTTTCCTGTCATATTATCATCTTACAATATTGTGATACATTTGTCAAAACTATGAAACCAACATCAGTACATTACTGTTAACTATCATCCAAACTTCTTTCAGATTTCATCAGATTTTCAATTACATCCTTTTTCTCTTCCAAGATCTAATTCAGGACACCAGATTGCACTAAAATATTATGTCTCCCAATATCCTCTGGTCTGTAACTGTTTCTCAGTCTTTCCTTGTTTTTCTTGACAACCTTGAGGAGTGCTAGTAGGTATTTTGTAGAATGTCCTTCAATTTAGGTATCTGATATTTTCTCATACTTAGACTGGTATATAGATTTGTGGAGAGTGTGCCACAGAGATGAAATGTCCTTCTTACCACATCAGAGGATCCATGATAGTCACAAGACATTACAGGCAGTGTTAACCTTCATCACTTGGTTCATGTTTTTCAGATTCCTGTACCATAAAGTTATTGTTTTTTCCTTTCCCTATTTTATTAATTGGAAGCAAGTCACAAAGTCTGCTCATCCTCAGGCAGGTGAGGGAAAAATTAAGCTCCACCTTGTGAAAGGAGAAGTATCTATATAAATTACTTAGAAATATGCTGTAAGAAAGATCTGTCTCTTTCTCCCTATTTATTAACTAAGTCATTTAATTATATCAATATGGATTCATGCCTGATCATTTTATACTTTGGTTTACAATCCAATACTATGTTATTTATTTTATTGCTCAAACATTTCCAGCTTCAGCTACTGGGAATTCTTTCAGATTGGTGCCTATGTTCTTTTGACATGACCCCATCATTTTTTTTTTGAACACTGCTTTATTACCTGGTAGTATAAGATGCCTCAAGCTTATTTTGTATTTTCCCTGCCTTGTCCCCAGGACCAGACATTTCTCCAAGGAGACCTTCTTACTTTAATTGAGGAATGGTAATTAGAAACCATGATCTAGGATCTAGGAATGGACAGTCATTGCTATTGGAATATCATTGCTTTCAACAGACAGAGCTAGGTAATATATATTTGCATATTAGCCTATGTATCAACACCTGTCTGTAATTCTATTTATCTCTGTGTGTGTAGCTAAACTTGAGTTCATACTGATGTCTCCAACTCTAGCACACAAAGTTTATTCTAGCTTTCGCTTCTTGCTTATCTATAATTTCCCTCTCTGACTGAGAAAACTGACTCTCACCAGCCACCATTCATTTACTTATTTTTTGATTCTAGTATACAGAAGAAATAGTTTCAGAATTATTAATTCATATCCCAGCTAGGGAAATTTTCAAATGCCTAATATCCAATATACCTGAGAACAATTAAATCAATTTTCTGGAGATGCATCTCAGGCCTTAAAAGTCTTAAAGTTTCCCAGACTATTTCAATGTATAGCCAGGCTGAGAACCATTGGGTTAATAGGTCAGCACACATGGGTGGGATATTTTGCCTTTCTCTCGCTGCTGTTTGCTTCCATGTGACTGAAACAGGAAGGGCTAGGGATGGCTTCAAAGTGGAGGAGTTACAGGCAACTCACTATTACTGGTAAACTTTCCCTCCCTGCATCATTTTGGTAGGAAGGGAATTATTTCTGTTGGGCTCTGTCTCTAAGGCTTCAAATTCTCTGGTGATGACAGGTGTGCTTGGGATTGGACTTCTCTATTCCATCTGCGTGTATGATCTGAATTTGGCATAGGCAGGGAAAAACAGATGAAGTCTGTGTCACAGCCTGCTTGGCTGACTCCCTACTTATTTAGAAAGAAAGTGCCTACCAAATGTGTCAAGCCCAAATAACTAGTGTCACCGTATTCAGCATGTTTCTCAAATAAAACCACAGATAAAACTAAAGTGCTATTTTGCTTTCTGTTTTGCCTCCTGAGTGCGTATTTCATACGTGTGGACCCTAGGGGAAGAGTCATTGGTCAGGAACGAGATTCGGAGATTCCTGAATATCTGAGCCCAAATGAATATAATTTCTTAGTTAAAAATTGAACATAGGCAGGTGTTAACTAATATCATTTGTATAATACAAACAATATTTTTATTAAACTAGGTTTAATTTTTAATTAAAGTAATACCTTGATGTGGTTTAAAAAACTCAAACCATGCAGAAGAATCTAAAATCTCCCTCTCTTTTCATCTTCAAATCCATGTCTCCCTGAAGTAGTCGCTTTAGACAGTTCCTGGTTTTTAGATTTTCTGGTATTGACTATTCAAGACCTGTTTGTGAAATGAAAGATTGACCCATTGTGAGCTTTACGTGAGTGGGACATATCAACAGGAATGGAGAAATCAGGCAAACCATGAACCCCAAAACTGCCAAAACAAAGAGCACTTTACTCTGTGGTAAAACAACTAAAAATATTTTACTCTTGAAAGGATTGACCTTAAAAATAAAAAATACAGTTTCTGACAGGTAGGTCTGAATTACCTTAAGTTTTGCTCTGCTTTAATTTTAGGCCAAAGCATCTACTCTAAAAATTCTCCTCCAGCTGATTAATCAATTTTTTTTAAAGAATAATCCTTCAGCTTTAACTTTTTGCTTAATAAATTAATAATGAGGACTTGTCCCAGAGGACTTTGTTAAGGGTAAGTGAAAGGCTTCTCTGGCATGGCTTTTCAGGGTGGGAGTGGTATAGACTGAATGTGTCTCCCCAGAATTCATATGCTGAAACCTAATCCCCACTGTGCTGGGATACAGAGGTGGGGCCTTTGGGAAGTTATTAGGTCACAAGAGTGGAACTTATGAATGAGATTAATGTGCTTATAACAATGACCTCTGTGGGACACCTAGGTGGTTCAGTCGGTTCTGGCCACCATTTTGGCAAGATTCCAAAAGTCTCTTACTATCATTATCTATCTGTAAAAACATCCCCCTTCCCCCTTTCCATAATTTTAACAGAAATAACAAGCTATTAGCCAAATGACTGAACTAGAACACTTTTATATTAGATTGTTCTTACAATACATGATAACATAACATTGAGAAATTTTTTTTCATTAGTAGTAACAAGACTAAATTGCTTTTACTTCCTTTGACTTTAGTGCAATACTCTTTATTTTAGCTAAAGACTGCCAAAGCCGAATATCTCTTTTCTTTCAAAATTATCTTACTTGGTATTTTCAGACATCTACTGTCTAATAATTTGTTCATGTTGTCCTAGACAAAAATGTAAGCCCTTTAATAAATCTTAAATCCAAGGAATACTAATCTATCTATACTGTAATTCAGCATAATTTTATATGTATTTTAGTATATTCTTATGTTTGGCAAAAATTCCAAATACCAGGTACATTAAATATGAAAAACAAAACTATAACATTTTTATAATAAAGTAGTGAAACACATTAATGAACTGTAGATGGGAAAGTCATAACAAGTCATAAAGCACATAAAATTTTTAAAAGATTAAAAATTTTATTATACAGGGGCACCTGGGAGGCTCAGTCGGTTGAGCTTCCGACTTTGGCTCAGGTCATAATCTCACAGTCTGTGAGTTTGAGCCCTGCGTTGGGCTCTGTGCTGACAGTTCAGAGCCTGGAGCCTGCTTCAAATTCTGTGTCTCCCTCTCTCTCTCTGACCCTCCCCCGTTCATGCTCTGTCTCTCTCTGTCTCAAAAATAAATAAAAACATTTTTAAAAATCTTTATTATACAAAAGTTTTCTTTTTTAAAAATGTTTTTATTTAGTTTTTAGGAGAGAGAGCATGCATGGAGGAGGGGCAGAGAGAGAGGGAGACACAGAATCTGAAGCAGGCTCCAGGCTCAGAGCTGTCAGCATAGAGCCCCATGCGGGACTCAAACTCACAAACCGTGAGATCATGACCCAAGCAGAAGCTGGACACTTAACCAACTGAGCCACCCAGGTGCCCTAGTACATGAAAGTTTTCAAATCCTATACGGCAAAAGACATACAGAATTAAGAAAATAAGCCACAGATTAGGAAAAGGTGTTTGTAGTAGATATTAGACATTTGTGTGTGTGTGTGTGTGTGTGTGTATACATACATATATATATATATATATATATATATATATATATATATATATTCTGACCAATCAATAAAGACAACAAAAATAATACAGCACAAAAATGGGCAAAGAATATAAGTTCAAAAAGGGGCATATATTAGAATGACAAATATATGAAAATATGTTCATCTTCACTGGCAATCAGCTAAATGTTACTTTAATTACGCTACTTTAAAAATGTTACTTTAGGGGCGCCTGGGTGGCGCAGTCGGTTAAGCGTCCGACTTCAGCCAGGTCACGATCTCGCGGTCCGTGAGTTCGAGCCCCGCGTCAGGCTCTGGGCTGATGGCTCGGAGCCTGGAGCCTGTTTCCGATTCTGTGTCTCCCTCTCTCTCTGCCCCTCCCCCGTTCATGCTCTGTCTCTCTCTGTCCCAAAAATAAATAAAATAAAAAAAAAAAAAAAAAAAAAAAAAAAAAAATGTTACTTTAATTTTATTTTTTACTTTTTTAACCCGTTAAATTAGTATAAATGGAAAAGTTGAGTATTGGGTCAGATTGAAGGGGAAATTAATTATACACCAGTATACTACTAGTGTAGTTTAATTGGAAATTTCACTCTAAAATGGATAATTCACATATACTGTGATCTAGAAATTTCACTTCCAGTTGTATACCCTTAAACAATGTTTCTCAAGCTTTGGTCAGCATCAGCTGGGTTATTGTTAAAAGCACAAGGTCTCAGGTTCTATCTCAGGTGTCCTCAGAATCTCTAACAGAATCCTCCTAGGTACCTTCTTTTCACTCATCCAAAGCCACTCCCTACCTCACAAACCCTATTCCCTGTCCCAGAAGACTGGACTCCATGATAACAACAGAACTCCATTTCCCTTGGCTTCAGGGTTGGCTTGGCCAAATGGGGAGCCTTGGCAGGAACTCAGAGGAGTGGGGTTATATATTTAATTACTTTCTGAAGGGTCTCTGTAGGCTGGCTCTCTCACAGTCTCCTTCAAGCAGTGCACCTGACTCTAAAGAACATCCTTTCTCCTTTCAAGTCCTAGTAACCTCTCTCATCCTTCAGGTCTGAGTAAGTAAAAGTTCTGTTGCTACTAGCTGCAATTGACTGTACTGTTCCTTTCTTCACCAAACCAGGAGTCAGTGAACTACTAGCCTATTTTGTATACCCCTTAAGTTCAGAATGGTTTTCAGTTGTAAAAAAGAAAGATGAATATGCAACAGACTACATGTGACCCACAAAGCTTAAAATATTTGCCATTTGGCCCTTTTACAGAAAAGTTTTCCCAACCATGACCTAGTCTCTTGTAATTAAACTTGTTTCAGTTATTTTGTTTTGAGTTCTTCAGGTTTCCAGCTTGCTCTTGACTCCTAGAGGAGCCTGGGAAGCTATATTTGTAATAAGTGGCCCCAGGTGATTTTACCTCTGGGGACTTAAAAAAAAACTCTATCTTAGAGTAATTTGAATAAATATGCCTAAGGAAATGTGTATAGTGATATTAATTTTACTAGTCTTTATAAAAGCAAAAAAAAACAAACTAAATATCTATCGAAAGTGAATGAAAAGAAAATGGTATATATTCAGATGGAAAGTACCAATCAACAATATATCCAAATGAATAAGTCTCAAATATGTGAAAAAGAAAAATCAGCTTATAGAAACATGTCAAGAAAACGCAATGTATATAAATTTAAAATGTATGTTGTTTACAGATAAATATGTACATTGGTTACTTCTGGAGGTGGGAAAGGTTACAGGGAAAAGGGGCCAGAAGTAGTAGTCAAGGGACTGGAGAAAACACTGTTGATTGGCTGTTCCCTACTCATGCCCTCCCTTTCTGGTTTGTCTTGCACCTGGGATTCCTTACAGGGCCCAGGTTCTGCCAAGCAGAGACCTCCTGTAATTGCAAGAGGGAAGTGAGCAATGTGAGATGGTGGTTCTGCCCAGGCACGTGCATGAGAGGTAAAGCACCTGATTCTTCTGAAGCATTGTGGCATAGGTTTAGCTTTCAAACCTTAGCACTGTAGGTGCTGAGTAATGGGTGGCAACAGCAGTGCTGCTTCTGCTACAAGAGCCCCACAGTATGATTGGTCAGGCCTTCTAGCTTCATTAATCCTGGCTGCGTAGCATCCAAACCTGGTTCTCTTCCCTCTTCAAGATTGTATGTACTATCTTTGTTACCTTTTTTAAAAAACCCTTTCTGCTTAAACTTAATAGAGTAGGTTCTGTTGTTTACAAATAAGAACAGTGACATACATAAAGCCTTTTGTTTTACTGATATTTAATTTCTCTTAGAAAAGCAAATATGATAAAACATTGTTAATTATGTGTTATGAAATAGTTTTATTTAATTGCTCTTTGTAATATTAAATTTTTTTTGATCCTCCTCAAAAAAATCTAATCTTAGGGCACCTAGGTGGCTCAGTCGGTTAAATGTCTGACTCTTGGTTTCAGCTCAGGTCATGATCTCATGATTTCATGAGTTCAAGCCCTGCATCAGGCTCTGTGCTGACAGCACAGAGCCTGCTTGGGATTCTCTCTCTCCCTCTGTCTCTGCCCCTCCCCCACCCACCCTGTCTCCCTCTCTCTCTCTCTCAAAATAAATAAACAAACTTAAAAAAAACTAATCTCTATATGCAACCTAAATTAATTTTCTACTACTGATCTACTGATAAAACCATTCAGGACTGGAAGCTATTTGTCAACCCAAAACAGAAAACAACTATTATACTCCTATATTTAAGAAGTGTCCTAGATAATATCCATTTTTTCCCTGTCTTCTCATCTTTCCTGTACCATTTGTTTATTAATAATTTCTCCAAATTAAACCTATCCTAAAGATGTTCCTCTCTTATTGAGATATAATTTACATATAACACCACATTAGTTTCAAATGCAACAAATTGATTCAATGTTGGTATATATTGCAAAATGATCACAAGTCTAGTTAACATTCATCACCACACAGTTACACATTTTTTTCCTGTTGATAAGAACTTTTAAGATGTACTCTTAGCAACTTTCAAATATACAATTCAGTATTATTAACTATAATCATTATTCCATACATTATATCTCCAGGATGTTTTTATTTTATAACTGGAAGTTTGCAGCATTTTCCCATGTTCACCCATTTCTCCAACCTTCCATCCCCCACTACTACTTCTGCCAATAAATGATATATTCTCTATGAGTTCATTTTTTTGTTTTGGGGTTTGTTTGCTTTTGTTTTTGTTTTTGTTTTTTTGAGATTCCACTTATAAGTAAAATCATAAAGTATTTGTCTTTATCTGGTTCATTTCATTTAGCATAATGTCCTCAAGGTCCATCCATTTGTTGCAAATGGGAAGATTTCATTCTTTTTATGGCTAAATAATATTCCATTCTGTACACACACCACATTTTTTAATCCATTCATCCTTCTGTGGACACTTAAGTTGCTTCCGTGTCTTGGCTATTGTAAATAACACTGCAATAAATATGGGGGGGGGGGTGCTATGTTTTTTTCAACATAATGTTTTAATTTTCTTTGGATAAACTCCCAGAAGTGGAATTGCTGAATTGTATGGTAGTTCTCTTTTCAATATTTTGAAGAAACTCTATACTGTTTTCCTTAGTGACTGAACCAATTTTCTTCACATCCTCACCAACACTCATCTTTTTGGTAATAGCCATTCTAACAGATGCAAAGCGATATTTCATTGTGGTTTTGATTTGTATTTCCCTGATAATTAATGATGCATTTGTGTGCCCATTGGCCATCTGTATGTTTCCTTTACAAAAATGGCTATTCAGGGGCACCTGAGTGGCTCAGTGGGTTAAACATCATGACTTTGACTTGGGTCGTGATCTCACTGTTCATGGGTTCAAGCTCCACATCCGGCTCTGTGCTGACAGCTCAGAGCCTGGATCCTGCTTCAGATTTTGTGTCTCCCTCTCTCTCTGCCCCTCCCCCACTCATGCTCTGCCTCTCTCTGTCTTTCAAAAATAAAGAAATGTTTTCAAAAATTTAAAAAAGAAAAAATGTCTATTCATATATTCTGCCCATTTTTAATCATATTGTTTTGGATGTTTTGTGGGTTTGTGGGTTTTTTTTTTTTTTTTTTTTGCTATGGAGTTATATGAGTTTTTTTATATATTATGGATATTAACCTTTTATCAGATAAATAATTTACAACCTCCCATTTGGCAGGTTACCTTTTCCTTTTGCTGATAGTCTCTTTTCTGTGCAGAAGCTTTTTAGTTTGATAAACACTCACTTAATTTTTGCTTGTGCTGCTTTTGCTTTTGGAGTCAGATTCAGAAATTATCACCAAGACCTATTTCAAAGAGCTTGCTGCAGATGTTTCCTTCTGGGAGTTTTATGGTTTCAGGCCTTAGTTTCAAATTTTTATTCTATGTTAGATTAATTTTTGTGTATGGTGTAAGACAATGGTCCAGGTTCATTCTTTTGCATGTAGCTGTCCAGTTTTTCCAAGAGTGGACATCTTTGTCTTATTCCTGATCTCACAAGAAAAGCTTTCATCTTTTCTCCATTGACTATGAGTTATCTGTGGGTTTTTCATATATGACTTTTATTATGGAGAGCAGCATTCCCTCTATATCTACTTTGTTGAGAGTCTTCATCATAAGTGGACATTGAATTTCATAGAATGCTCTTTCTTTATTCAAATGATCATATGATTTTTATTCTTCATTTTGTTAAAGTGATGTATCACATTAATTTGAGGGTGTCAAACCATCCTTGTACCCCTGAAAAGAATCCCATTTGATTGTGGTACATGATCCTTTAAATATTTGTTAAATTTGGGTTGCTAATATTTTGTTCAGGATTTTTTCATCTATTTTCAAGGATATTGGCCTGTAAATTTCCTTTTCTGTGGTGTTCTTGTCTGGTTTGGTTATCAGGATAATACTGACCTTGTAAAATATTTTTGGAAGCATTCTCTCCTCTTCAATTGTTTGAGTGACTTTGAGAAGAGTAGGTATTAAATCTTCTTTGAACATTTATAAAAATTCACCAGTGAAGGTGTCTAGTTCTTGACTTCTGTTTTTTGGGAGGTTGTTGTTGTTGTTGTTGTTGTTAATTATTAACTTATTGGTTCAATCTCCTTACTAGTAATTGCTCTAGTTAGATTTTCTATTTCTTCCTGATTCAGTCTTGGAAGATTGTAGGTTTCTAGGAATTTATCAATTTCTGCTAGATTGCCCACTTCATTAGCATATAATTTTTCATAGTAGTCTTTTATGATCTTTTGTACTTCTGTGATATCAGTTGTAACTAGTCCTCTATTATTTCTGATATTTATTTGAGTCCTCTCTCTCTTTTTTCTTAATGAGTCTGGCTAAACTTTTCTCAATTTTATTTAGATTTTCAAAAGAAGTAGCTCTTAGTTCTACTGATTTTTTTTCCTATTGTCCTTTAGCCTCTATTTCATTTGTTTCCACTCTAATCTTTATTATTTACTTCCTTCTACAAGCTGTGTGTTTGTTCTTCTTTTCTCTATTCCTTTAGGTACAAAAGTAAATTGTATATTTGAGATTTTTGTTTCTTGAAGTAATCTGTGTTACTATTAATATCCCTTTTAGAAACAATTTTGCTATATCCCATAGATTTTGGTCTATTATATTTGTTTTCATTTCATGTATTTTTTTATTCCCTCTCATTTCTTCAGTGGCCTATTGAAGTATTTTTGAGTACCCTGTTTGTTTTGTGGTTTTTCCAGTTTTCTTAATGTAATTGATTCCTTGTTTCAAATCCATTTTGGTTGGAGAAGATGCTTGATATAATTTCAATCTTCTTGAATTATAGAAACTTGTTTTATGACTCAACATTTGAACTAGCCTGATAAATGTTCTGTGTGCAGTTGAGAAGTATGTGTATTCTGCTCTTTGGGAGCAAATCTTCTGTATATATGTATTAAATCCATCCAGTCTAATATGTTGTTTAAGACCAATATTGCCTTACTGATTTTCTGTTTGGATGGTCTATACATTGTTATAAGTGAAGCGTTAAAATCCTCTATTATTGGGGAGGATCCTGGGAATATGGCAGCATAGGAGGACGCTAGGCTCACTGCGCATCCTGCTGATCACTTACATTCCACCTACACCTGCCTAACTAACCCAAAAACTGCCAGAAGACTAGCAGAACAGAGTCTCCAGGGCCAAGCGCAGACGAGAGGCCCACGGAAGAGGGTAGGAAGGGCGGAGAGGCGGTGCGCGCTCCACGGACTGGCGGGAGGGAGACAGGGCAGAGGGGCGGCCCACCGGCCAAGCAGAGCCCCTGAGTCTGGCTTGCAAAAGCGGAGGGGCCAGATGGAGTGTGTTCCAACAGCAAGCGGGACTTGACATCTGGAAGGTTATAAGCTAACAGCTCTGCTTAGAGAACAAGAGGGGTGGAGGTCAACAGGAGGGAGAGTTGTTGAGCCCCTGATGACACAGTTCAGCTTGGTGGGGAACAAAGGTGCTCGCCAGCGCCATCTCCCTCGCCTATCCCCAGCCAAAATCCCAAAGGGAACCAGTTCCTGCCAGGTAACTTGCTTGCACTGCGCAAACACCCAAAGCTGTGCTTCTGCGGATCCATCCCTCCGGCAGGTCTGACTCCCTCCTGGTGCCGCAGGGCCCCTCCTGAAGTGGATCTCCAAAGGAAAAGCGAGCTGAGCCTGCCCCTCCTGCCCCTGTGCACCTTGCCGATCCACCCCAGCTAATACACCAGATCCCCAGCACCACAAGCCTGGCAGTGTGCAAGTAGCCCAGACAGGCCACACCACCCCACAGTGAATCCCACCCCTAGGAGAGGGGAAGAGAAGGCACACACCAGTCTGACTGAGGCCCCGCCCACCAACACAAGTTATTCAAGACAGCACAGAGGAAGTGCCCGCAGTCCTGCACCACTCCAGGGACTATCCAAAATGACGAAACGGAAGAATTCCCCTCAGAAAAATGCCCAGGAAATAACGACAGCTAACGAACGGATCAAAAGTGATTTAAACAATATAACAGAAAGTGAATTTAGAATAATAGTCATAAAATTAATCGCTGGGCTTGAAAACAGTATAGAGGACAGCAGAGAATCTATTGCTACAGAGATCAAGGGACTAAGGAACAGCTAGGAGGAGCTAAAAAATTCTATCAACAAGTTGCAAAATAAAATGGAGACAACTACGGCTCAGATTGAAGAGGCAGAGGAGAGAATAGGTGAACTAGAAGATAAAATTATGGAAAAAGAAGAAGCTGAGAAAAAGAAAGATAAAAAAAATCCAGGAGTATGAGGAGAAAATTAGAGAACTAAGTGATGCACTAAAGAGAAATAATATACACATAATTGGTATTCCAGAGGAGGAAGAGAGAGGGAAAGGTGCTGAAGGTGTACTTGAAGAAATAATAGCTGAGAACTTCCCAGATCTGGGCAAGGAAAAAGGCATTGAAATCCAAGAGGCACAGAGAACTCCCTTCAGATGTAACTTCAATCCATCTTCTGCATGACATATCATAGTGAAACAGGCAAAATACAAGGATAAAGAGAAAATTCTGAAAGCAACTAGAGATAAATGTGCTCTAACATATAAAGGGAGACCTATAAGACTCGTGACCAATCTCTCTACTGAAACTTGGCAGGCCAGAAAGGAATGGCAGGAGATCTTCAATGTGATGAACAGAAAAAAATATGCAGCCAGGAATCCTTTATCCAGCAAGTCTGTCATTTAGAATAGAAGGAGACATAAAGGTCTTCCCAAACAAGCAAAAACTGGAGGAATTCGTCACCACTAAACCAGCCCTACAAGAGATCCTAAAGGGGATCCTGTGAGACAAAGTACCAGAGACATCGCTACAAGCATGAAACCTACGAACATCACAATGACTCTAAACCCATATCTTTCTATAATAACACTGAATGTAAATGGACTAAATGTGCCAACCAAGGACATAGGGTATCAGAATGGATAAAAAAACAGGACGCATCTATTTGCTGTCTACAAGAGACTCATTTTAGACCTGAGGACACCTTCAGATTGAGATGAGGGGATGGAGAACTACTTATCATGCCACTGGAAGTCAAAAGAAAGCTGGAGTAGCCATACTTATATCAGACAAACTAGACTTTAAAATAAAGGCTGTAACAAGAGATGAAGAAAGGCATTATATAATAATCACAGGGTCTATCCATCAGGAAGAGCTAACAATTATAAATGTCTATGCGCCAAATACAGGAGCCCCCAAATATATAAAACAATTACTCACAAACATAAGCAACCTTATTGATAAGAATGTGGTAATTGCAGGGGACTTTATTTTTTTTTCAATATATGAAATTTATTGTCAAATTAGTTTCCATACAACACCCAGCGCTCATCCCAAAAGTTACCCTCCTCAATTCCCATCACCCACCCTCCCCTCCCTCCCACCCTCCATCAACCCTCAGTTTGTTCTCAGTTTTTAACAGTCTCTTATGCTTTGGCTCTCTCCCACTCTAACCTCTTTTTTTTTTTCCTTCCCCTCCCCCTTGGGTTTCTGTTAAGTTTCTCAGGATCCACATAAGAATGAAACCATATGGTATCTGTCTTTCTCTGTATGGCTTATTTCACTTAGCATCACACTCTCCAGTTCCATCCACGTTGCTACAAAGGGCCATATTTCATTCTTTCTCATTGCCACGTAGTATTCCATTGTGTATATAAACCACCGTTTCTTTATCCATTCATCAGTTGATGGACATTCAGGCTCTTTCCATAATTTGGCTACGGTTGAGAGTGCTGCTATAAACATTGGGGTACAAGTGCCCCTATGCATCAGTACTCCTGTATCCCTTGGGTAAATTCCTAGCAGTGCTATTGCTGGGTCATAGGGTAGGTCTATTTTTAATTTTCTGAGGAACCTCCACACTGCTTTCCAGAGTGGCTGCACCAATTTGCATTCCCACCAACAGTGCAAGAGGGTTCCCGTTTCTCCACATCCTCGCCAGCATCTATAGTCTCCTGATTTGTTCATTTTGGCCACTCTGACTGGCGTGAGGTGATATCTGAGTGTGGTTTTGATTTGTATTTCTCTGATGAGGAGTGACGTTGAACATCTTTTCACGTGCCTGTTGGCCATCCGGATGTCTTCTTTAGAGAAGTATCTATTCATGTTTTCTGCCCATTTCTTCACTGGGTTATTTGTTTTTGGGTGTGGAGTTTGGTGAGCTCTTTATAGATTTTGGATACTAGCCTTTTGTCCGATATGTCATTTGCAAATATCTTTTCCCATTCCGTTGGTTGCCTTTTAGTTTTGTTGGTTGTTTCCTTTGCTGTGCAGAAGCTTTTTATCTTCATAAGGTCCCAGTAGTTCATTTTTGCTTTTAATTCCCTTGCCTTTGGGGATGTGTCGAGTAAGAGATTGCTACGGCTGAGGTCAGAGAGGTCTTTTCCTGCTTTCTCCTCTAGGGTTTTGATGGTTTCCTGTCTCACATTCAGGTCCGTTATCCATTTTGAGTTTATTTTTGTGAATGGTGTGAGAAAGTGGTCTAGTTGCAACCTTCTGCATGTTGCTGTCCAGTTCTCCCAGCACCATTTGTTAAAGAGACTGTCTTTTTTCCATTGGATGTTCTTTCCTGCTTTGTCAAAGATGACTTGCCCATACGTTTGTGGGTCTAGTTCTGGGGTTTCTATTCTATTCCATTGGTCTATGTGTCTGTTTTTGTGCCAATACCATGCTGTCTTGATGATGACAGCTTTGTAGTAGAGGCTAAAGTCTGGGATTGTGATGCCTCCTGCTTTGGTCTTCTTCTTCAAAATTATTTTGGCTATTCGGGGCCTTTTGTGGTTCCATATGAATTTTAGGATGGCTTGTTCTAGTTTCGAGAAGAATGCTGGTGCAATTTTGATTGGGATTGCATTGAATGTGTAGATAGCTTTGGGTAGTGTTGACATTTTGACAATATTTATTCTTCCAATCCATGAGCAGGGAATGTCTTTCCATTTATTTATATCTTCTTCAATTACCTTCATAAGCTTTCTATAGTTTTTTGCATACAGAACTTTTACATCTTTGGTTAGGTTATTCCTAGGTATTTTATGCTTCTTGGTGCAATTGTGAATGGGATCAGTTTCTTTATTTGTCTTTCTGTTGCTTCATTGTTAGTGTATAAGAATGCAACTGATTTCTGTACATTGATTTTGTATCCTGCAACTTTGCTGAATTCATTTATCAGTTCTAGAAGACTTTTGGTGGGGTCTATCAGATTTTCCATGCATAATATCATGTCATCAATTGTAGGGGACTTTAACACCCCACTTACAACAATGGATAGATCATCTACACATGGTCAATAAAGAAACAAGGGCCCTGAATGGTACATTGGATCATATGGACTTGACAGATATATTTAGAACTCTGCATCACAAATCAACAGAATGTACTTTCTTCTTGAGTGCACATGGAACATTCTCCAAGATAGATCACATACTGGGTCACAAAACAGCCCTTCATAAGTATACAAGAATTGAAATCATACCATGCATACTTCCAGACCACAATGCTATGACGCTTGAAATCAACCACAGGAAAAGTCTGGAAAACCTCCAAAAGCATGGAGGTTAAAGAGCACCCTACTAAAGTATGAATGGGTCAACAAGGCAATTAGAGAAGAAATTAACAAATATATGGAAACAAATGAAAATGAAAATACAACAATCCAAATGCTTTGGGATGCAGCTAAGGCAGTCATGAAGGAAAATACATTGCAATCCAGGCCTATCTCCAGAAACAAGAAAAATCCCAAATACAAAATCTAACAGCACACCTAAAGGAAATAGAAGCAGAAGATCAAAGACAGCCTAAATCCAGCAGAAGAAGAGAAATAACAAAGATCAGAGCAGAAATAAACAATATAGAATCTAAAAATCTGTAGAACATATCAACAAAACCAAGAGTTGGTTTTTTGAAAAAATAAACAAAATTGATAAACCTCTAGCCAGGCTTCTCAAAAAGAAAAGGGAGATGACCCAAATAGATAAAATCATGAATGAAAATGGAATTATTACAACCAATCCCTCAGAGATACAAGCAATTATCAGGGAATACTATGAAAAATTATATGCCAACAAATTGGACAACCTGGAAGAAATGGACAACTTCCTAAGCACCCACACACTTCCAAAACTCAAACAGGAAGAAATAGAAAGCTTGAACAGACCCATCACCAGCGAAGAAATTGAATAGGTTATCAAAAATCTCCCAACAAATAAGAGTCCAGGACCAGATGGCTTCCCAGGGGAGTTCTACCAGATGTTTAAAGCAGAGATAATACCTATCCTCCTCAAGCTATTCCAAAAACTAGAAAGGGAAGGAAAACTTCCAGACTCATTTTATGAAGCCAGTATTACTTTGATTCCTAAACCAGAGACCCAGTAAAAAAAAGAGAACTACAGGCCAATATCCCTGATGAATATGGATGCAAAAATTCTCAATAAGATACTAGCAAATCGAATTCAACAGCATATAAAAAGAATTATTCACCATGATCAAGTGGGATTCATTCCTGGGATGCAGGGCTGGTTCAACATTTGCAAATCAATAAATGTAATACATCATATTAATAAAAGAAAAGATAAGAACCATATGATCCTGTCAATCGATGCAGAAAAGGCCTTTGACAAAATTCAGCAGCCTTTCCTAATAAAAACCCTCGAGAAAGTCGGGATAGAAGGAACATACTTAAACATCATAAAAGCCATTTATGAAAAGCCCACAGCTAATATCATCCTCAATGGGGAAAAACTGAGAGCTTTTTCCCTGAGATCAGGAACATGACAGGGATGTCCACTCTCACCGCTGTTGTTTAACATAGTGTTGGAAGTTCTAGCATCAACAATCAGACAACAAAAGGAAATCAAAGGCATCCAAATTGGCAAAGATGAAGTTAAGCTTTCACTTTTTGCAGATGACCTGATATTATACATGGAAAATCCGATAGACTCCATCAGAAGTCTGCTAGAACTGATACATGAGTTTAGCAAAGTTGCAGGATACAAAATCAATGTACAGAAATCAGTTGCATTCTTATACACTAACAATGAAGCAACAGAAAGACAAATAAAGAAACTGATCCCATTCACAATTGCACCAAGAAGCATAAAATACCTAGGAATAACCTAACCAAAGATGTAAAAGTTCTGTATGCAAAAAACTATAGAAAGCTTATGAAGGTAATTGAAGAAGATATAAATAAATGGAAAGACATTCCCTGCTCATGGATTGGAAGAATAAATATTGTCAAAATGTCAACACTACCCAAAGCTATCTACACATTCAATGCAATCCCAATCAAAATTGCACCAGCATTCTTCTCGAAACTAGAACAAGCCATCCTAAAATTCATATGGAACCACAAAAGGCCCCGAATAGCCAAAATAATTTTGAAGAAGAAGACCAAAGCAGGAGGCATCACAATCCCAGACTTTAGCCTCTACTACAAAGCTGTCATCATCAAGACAGCATGGTATTGGCACAAAAACAGACACATAGACCAATGGAATAGAATAGAAACCCCAGAACTAGACCCACAAACGTATGGGCAAGTCATCTTTGACAAAGCAGGAAAGAACATCCAATGGAAAAAAGACAGTCTCTTTAACAAATGGTGCTGGGAGAACTGGACAGCAACATGCAGAAGGTTGCAACTAGACCACTTTCTCACACCATTCACAAAAATAAACTCAAAATGGATAACGGACCTGAATGTGAGACAGGAAACCATCAAAACCCTAGAGGAGAAAGCAGGAAAAGACCTCTCTGACCTCAGCCGTAGCAATCTCTTACTCGACACATCCCCAAAGGCAAGGGAATTAAAAGCAAAAATGAACTACTGGGACCTTATGAAGATAAAAAGCTTCTGCACAGCAAAGGAAACAACCAACAAAACTAAAAGGCAACCAACGGAATGGGAAAAGATATTTGCAAATGACATATCGGACAAAAGGCTAGTATCCAAAATCTATAAAGAGCTCACCAAACTCCACACCCAAAAACAAATAACCCAGTGAAGAAATGGGCAGAAAACATGAATAGATACTTCTCTAAAGAAGACATCCGGATGGCCAACAGGCACGTGAAAAGATGTTCAACGTCACTCCTCATCAGAGAAATACAAATCAAAACCACACTCAGATATCACCTCACGCCAGTCAGAGTGGCCAAAATGAACAAATCAGGAGACTATAGATGCTGGCGAGGATGTGGAGAAACGGGAACCCTCTTGCACTGTTGGTGGGAATGCAAATTGGTGCAGCCACTCTGGAAAGCAGTGTGGAGGTTCCTCAGAAAATTAAAAATAGACCTACCCTATGACCCAGCAATAGCACTGCTAGGAATTTACCCAAGGGATACAGGAGTACTGATGCATAGGGGCACTTGTACCCCAATGTTTATAGCAGCACTCTCAACCGTAGCCAAATTATGGAAAGAGCCTGAATGTCCATCAACTGATGAATGGATAAAGAAACGGTGGTTTATATACACAATGGAATACTACGTGGCAATGAGAAAGAATGAAATATGGCCCTTTGTAGCAACGTGGATGGAACTGGAGAGTGTGATGCTAAGTGAAATAAGCCATACAGAGAAAGACAGATACCGTATGTTTTCACTCTTATGTGGATCCTGAGAAACTTAACAGAAACCCAAGGGGGAGGGGAAGGAAAAATAAAAGAAGGTTAGAGTGGGAGAGAGCCAAAGCATAAGAGACTGTTAAAAACTGAGAACAAACTGAGGGTTGATGGGGGTGGGAGGGAGGGGAGGGTGGGTGATGGGTATTGAGGAGGGCACCTTTTGGGATGAGTACTGGGTGTTGTATGGAAACCAATTTGACAATAAACTTCACATATTGAAAAAATGTCCTCTATTATTATGTATTAATTTCAGTTTTTCCCTTTAGGTCTGTTCATAGTTGCTTTATATGTACATAGTTACATATGTATTTATAAATGTTACATCTTCATGCTGGATTGACTCCTTATCTGTATGTGGAACTCTTCTATATCTTTCATTACAGTCTTTCTTTAAAGTCTCTCTGCTAGACAAAGTATAGTTACACCAACTTTCTTTTCCATTTCATGCAAAATTTTTCCATCCCTTAACATTTAGTCTGTGTGTATCCTTACTTCCTAAGTGAGTCTCTTTTAGACAGTATACAGACATGTTTTGTTTTTTATCTATTCAATCACTGTCTTTTGATTGGCAAATTTAATCCACTTACATTTAAAATAGTTTTTAATGGAAATATACATATTGCTATTTTGTTCATTATTTTCTGGCTGTTTTCAAAGTTCTCTATTTCTTCTTATCTC
The DNA here is from genome assembly GCF_018350215.1 of Panthera leo. Classification (NCBI taxonomy): domain Eukaryota; kingdom Metazoa; phylum Chordata; class Mammalia; order Carnivora; family Felidae; genus Panthera; species Panthera leo. The sequence goes on along the minus strand of NC_056689.1, from coordinate 20,129,959 downwards.
TCTCTTTCCTTATGCTTTGATGGCTTTCTTTACTCTTATATTTTGATTTTTTCTCATTTTCCCTTGTGTATTTACTATAAGTTTTATCTTTGTGGTTACCATGTGGTTCACATATAACATTCTATATATGTAACAGTCTCTTTTAAGTTGAAAGCAAATTAAATTTGAACCCACTCCAAATCTTTACATTTTTATTCCTTCCCCATGTTTTGTGTATTTTTTAAAAATTTTTATTGAACTGTAATTAACATAAAATATTGTATTTCAGGTGCTCAACATATCAATTCAGCAACTCTATACATTACTCAGTGCTCACCAAATTAAGTGTAGTCACCATCTGACACCATACAATGTTATTATAATATTATTGACTTATATTACCTATGTTTTACTTTTCATCTCTGTGACTTATTTATTTTATAACTGAAAGTCTGTACATTTAATCCCTCTTATCTATTTCACCCCTTTCCCCACCCACCTCCCTTCTGGCAACCACCACTTTGTTCTCTGTATTTGAGTCTGTTTGTTTTTGTTTGTTTGTTTGTTTTCTTTTGTTTTGTTTTTTAGATTCCACCTATAAGTTAAACCATATGGTATTTGTTTTTCTCTGTCTGACTTATTTCCTGTAGCACAATATACTCCAAGTCCATCCAGGTTCTTGCAAACGACAAGATCTCATCCTTTGCATGGCTGAGTAATATTCTAGTGTTTGTGTGTTTCTGTGTGTGTGTGTGTGTGTGTGTGTGTGTGTGTGTGTACACCATATCTTCTTTATCCATTCATCTATCAATAGACGCTTGGATTACTTTCATATTTAGGCTATTATAAATAATGCCACAATAAACAGGGGTACATATATCTTTTCAAATTAGCATTTTTGTTTTCTTTTGGTAAATGCCCAATAGTTAAATTACTGGATCATGTGGTATTTCTATTTTTATTTTTTTGAGGAATCTCCATACTGTTTTCTACAGTGGTTGCACCTGTTTACATTCCCACCAACAATGCATGCAGGTTCCCTTTTCTCCACATCCTCACCAACATTTATTATTTCTTATATTTTTGATACTAGCCATTCTGGCTATGATAACCGAAATGCCCATACTATCCAACACAATCTACAGATTGAAAGCAATCCCTATCAAAATACCAAAAGCATTTTTCACAGAACTAGAACAAATAATCCTAAAATTGTATGAAACCATAAGAAACCTGGAATAGCCTAAATATTCTTGAGAAAGAACAAAGCTAGAGATATCCAAATCCTAGATTTCAAGACATACAACAAAGCTATAGCAATCAAAATAGTATGGTACTAGTACAAAAATAGGCACATTGACCAATCCACACCTATATGGCCAATTAATCTATGATGAAAGAGGCACAAATGTCTTTTCCACATTGTATAGTCTTTTCAATAAATGGTGCTGGAAAATTGGACAGCTATATGCAAAAGAATGAAAGCAGACCACTTTCTCACACAATACACAAACATAAACTTAAAATGGATTAAAGACCTACATATGAAATCTAAAACCATAAAATTCCTAAAAAAAAAAAAAAGTAGGCAGTAATCTCTCAGACATCACCTTAATAACCTATTTATGGATATGTCTCCTCAGGAAAGGAAAACAAATGCAAAAATAAACTATTGGGACTACACCAAAATACTGAATAAAGATTTTCCCAAGAAGACATGTGAAAACATACTCAGTATCACTCATCATCAGGGGAATGCAAATCAAAACCACAATGTCACCTCACACCAGTCAGAATAGCTAGTATCAAAATACAAGAAATAATACATTTTGGTGAGGCTGTGAAGGAAAGTAAACCCTCATGTATTGCTGCTTTGTATGTAAATCAGCGCAACCACTGTGGAAAACAGTATGGGGATTCCTCAAAAAAATAAAAATAGAATCCTGGATATTTTTTGTTGGAGTTTATTACTAATTTAATTTCATTACTAGTAATCAGTCTGTTCAAATTTTCTATTTGGAAGGTTAGATGTTTCTAGGAATTTATCCATTTCTTTTAGGTTGTCCAATTTGTTGGCATATAATTTTTCATAATAATCTTTTATAATCATGATGTTGGCTGTTATTTATGCTTTATTTATGATTTTATTTATTTGCATCCTCTCTCTTTTTTCTTTGATGACTCTGGCTAAAGTTTTACCAATTTTGTTTCTTTTTTCAAAGAACTAGTTCTTGGTTTCATTGATCATGTCCATTGTTTAGTGTTTATTTCACTTATTTCTGCTCTAATATTTATTATTTTCTTTCTTATACTAGCTTTGGGATTTGTTTGTTTTTGTTTTAGCTCCATTCGGTTTAATGTTAAGCTGTTTATTTGAGATTTTTCTTGTATCTTGAGATAGGCCTGTATCACTATAAACTTCCCTCTTAGAACTGCTTCTGCTCTGTCCCAAAGATTACAGACCAGTATAATATCATTTTTGTTTGTCTCCATGTATTTTTTATTTATTTTTCCATTTCTTGGTTGACCCATTCATTGTTTGATAATATGTTATTTTATTTAGCCTCCATGTATTTGTGATTTTTCCAGATTTTTTCTTGTAATTGATTTTTAATTTCATATCATTTTAGTCAGAAAAGATGCTTGATATGATTTCAATCTTCTTAAATTTATTGAGGCTTGTTTTGTTATCTAACATGCGATCTATCCTGGAGAATGTTTTGTGTGTGCTTGAAAAGAATTTATATTCTGCTGTTTGGGAATGGAATGCTCTGTGTATATCTTTGAGGTCTATCTGGTCTAATGTTTCATTCAAAGCCACTGTGTCCTTGTTGATTTTTCTATCTGGATGGTCTATCTTTTGATGTAAGTGGCATGTTTGAGTCTCCTACCATTACTGTATTACTGTCAATTTTTCCTTTATGTCTGTTAATATTTGCTTTATGTATTTAGCTGCCCCTATGTTTGGTGTATAGATATTTACAGTTAAATTGTTCCTTTTATCATTATGTAGTTCCCTTCTTTATCTCCTCCTACAGTCTTTGTTTTAAAGTCTATTTCGTCTGATATTACTACCCGAGCTTTTTTTTCACTCCATTTGCATGATATATGTTTTTCCATTCCTTCACTTTGTAAGCAGCATATAGAGAGGTCTTAGTTTTTTATCCATTCAGTCACCCTACATCTTTTATTTGGAGCATTTAGTCCATTTACATTTTAAGTAATTATTGATAAGTATGTACTTACTGCCATTTTGTTAATACTTTCTAGTTGTTTTTGTAGTTCTTTGATCCTTTCTTCTTCTTTTGCTCTTTTCCCTATAGGTTGATGGCTTTCTTTAGTGTTATGCCTAGATTCCTTTCATTTTATTTTTTGTGTATTAAGGTTTTTGATTTGTGATTATCACTGGATTCACATATCACATTTTATGTGTTTAAAAGTCTATGTTAAGTTGAATACATTCTGAAAGCACTAAATTTTTATTTCCCCCTCCATGTTTTATATATATGATGCCATATTTTATACCTTTTAATTTTGTATATCCCTGATTTTTTTTTACAGAATAATTTATTTTACTACTTTTGTGTTTTAAACTCCATATTGGCTTTATAAATGATTAATCTACTACCTTTACTATATGTTTGCTTTTATCAGTGAAATTTTTTCTTTCATAATTTTTTTCTATTTATGGGCTTTCTTTCCACTTAAAGAATCTTTTTAACATTTCTTATAAGGTTGGTTTAATGGTATGAACTCCTTTAACTTTTGTTTGTGAAATTCTTTATCTCTCTTATTCTGAAAAATAACTTTTTTGCTGTTTTTTTTTTCCTTTCAGCACTTTGAATAAATCATGCCACTCCCTCTAGTCTGCACAAGTTCTGCTGAAAAATCAGGTGATATGGGTTTCCCTTATATGTAACTGCTTTCTCTTGCTGCTTTTAAAGTTCTCTCTTTATCATTACTTTTTATCATTTTAATTTTTATGCATCTTTATGTGGAACAACCTTAGTTTTATCTTGCTCAGGACTCTCTGTGCTTCCTGAATCTGGATGTTCATTTCCTTTCGCCAGATTAGGGAAGTATTCAGCTATTATTTCTTCAAATAAACTTTTTGACCCCTTCTCGCTTTCTGTTCTCTTTCTGGGATCCCCGTAATGTGAATATTAATATGCTTAATGATCTCCCTGAGTTCCCTTAACCTATTCTCTTTTTTGCTCTTCAGCCTGTTTTTTTCCATTACTTTGTCTTCCATATCACTGATCCATTCTTTTACAACCTCTAATCTTCTGTTGGTTGCCCCTAGTTGCTGATTTTTTTTTTTTTAATTTCAGTTGCTGAATTATTCTGACTGGTTCTTTTTTAATGTATTTTCTGTCTCTTTGTTGAAGTTGTCACTGAGTTCATCCACTCTTTTCTCAAGTCCAGTATCTTTATGATCATTACTTTGAATTATTTGCCAGGCATATTGCTTATCTCCATTTCATTTAGCTCTTTTACTGTGATTTTTGTCTTGTTTTTTCATTCAGGACACATTCCTCTGCCTCCTCATTTTGTCTAATTCTCTGTATTTTCTTGTATGTATTAAGAAGGTCAGCTACATTTTCTGGACTTGGAAATAGTGGCCTTATGAAGAAGTCCTGTGGTACCCTGTAGCACAATCCCCTCTGGTAACCAGAACCAGGGCCTCCAGTGGTATCCCCCGTGTATGAGCTGTGTGTGCCCTACTGTTATGGCTAAACTGTAATTGCCTGCAGCCCAGCCAACTGCAAGGATCCACTTTTCCTGCTTGGGCACGTTTTCCAGTGTTTGGTCCCTGAACTGTTGAAAAGCCTGTCCTGTTTGAGAATACAAGAGGCTTTTTGATGGGTGGGGCTGGCAGTCAGACTAACTGTCTCCAATTAACCTCTCTGCCACAGTTGTGGGAGTGCCAAAGGCCTAGGTCTGCTCCCTGAGTGACCTGCGAAGAGGCTGGGCTGCTGGAATGGCAGGCACACTGGTGCATGGGGTTATCTTCTCCCTTTTCCCTGGGTAGGAATCACTTTGGATTGGTGCCAGTACCAATCTGGGGCCTCCTACAGTGTGTACTGGGGCAGGAGACACTTTGAAAGGATGCCTGTTGAGGTGAGCATGTTGGATGATGTGGCTCTGCAGTGGAACAGCAGAGCAGGAACTGCAGTGCTGGCTAAGTAGATGGTGACTATTAATGCTGGCTCCAACAAGAATCTAGCTACCTTCCTTGGGTGGGGAGGGCGGCACAGAAATGGCATCTGCCAGCACTTTTGTTCTTGGAGAAATCTAAAGCCCCTCCATTCCATGGTCTAAGATTAGTCAATAAGTCTTTTTGATGTATACATAGTTGTTGCTTCTGTGTTGTGTCTCCAGCTGAGTTATTTATTGTGCTGGCTTTTAAAGAGTGAGAACTCAATTTCCTATGGACCCTCAGTTATCTTGGAGTTAAGACTTGCTGATTTTTTTTTAAGTTTATTTATTTATTTTGAAAGCAAAAGAGAGAGAGAGTGAGCTCCAACAGGGGCAGGGTAGAGAAAGATGGAGAGAGAGAGAATCCTGCTCCACATTGTTAGCACAGAGCCTGACAGGGGGCTCAAACTCATGAACTGTGAGATCATGACCTGATCTGAAACCGAGAGTTGGATGCTTAGCCAACTGAGCCACCCAGGTGCCCCAAGACCTGCTGATTTTTAAAGCCCCTGAACTTAAGCTCCACTCTTTTACAAAGCCAGTTGTTATGGGGAATTGTCTTTCCATTGCAGGTTTCCAGAGCTAGGGGTGCCTGGTGTGGTCTGATCCTCTCACTTTTCCTTCTTTGTGATGTCTCTCTCATTGGTGGTTAGTCTCACTGGGGGTTCCTGACCATGTCTCTGCCCCTCTTACCCTTTTCAGGCCTTCTCTCTATAATTAACTGTGTAAAGTCAATTCTTCCAGTTTTCAGAGTTAATTTTACAGATGTAGCTGTTATATCTGTGTGTCCATGGGATCAGATGATCTCAGGATCCTACTCTGCCATATTCCTATTCTCCCCCATATTTTATACTTTTGATAGCCTTTTACATCTTTTTATTTTATATATCCCTTAACTAATTATCATAATTTTCGTTAATTGCACTACTTTTGTCTTTTGGCCTTCATACCTGGTTGATCCACTACCTTTACCATATATTTACCTATTCCAGTAAGATTAGTACTTGCATATGTTTTCTTATTAATTAGTGTCTTTTCTTTGCAGCTTAGAGAAATCCGTTTAACATTTCTTATACAGCTGGTGATGAACTCCTTTACCTTTTGCTTATCTGGACAACTCTTAAAACTCCTCTTCAATTGTGAATAGTAAACTTGCCTGGTAGAGAATTTCTTGATTAATTTTTCTTTTCAGCACTTTGAATGTGTTTCCACTCCTTTCTGGCCTTTAAAGTTTCTGAAAAATCTGTTGATTGCTTTACAGGGTTCCCCTTGTATATAATAATTTTTTTCTCTAGTTACATTTAAGATTCTCCCTTTATCCTTAAATGTTATCATTTTAATTATATTGTGTTTTGGAATGGTTCTGTATGGGTTCATCTTACTTAGGACTGTCTGGGAATCTTGGACCTGGATGCTCTTTCCCTCCCAAGACTAGGAAAGTTTTCAGTCATTATCTTTTCAAATAATTTTTCTGGCTTTTCTCTCTCTTCTTCTTCTGGGACACCATTTCAATGTGAGTTCCCTTAAGGTATCCTACTTTATAAAATTCTTTTTCCATTTTGCTGCTCTCTCTGGTTGAGATCCATTTCTTTGTCTTCCAGTTTGCTGATTATTACTTCCACTTCATTATTCTGCTGTTGAACCCCTCTAGTGCATTTTTCAGTTCAGTTATAACTTAGGTTTAGTACTCATATTTTCCACCTCTTTATTGCAGTTCTCACTGTGTTCATCCATTTTTCTTCCAAGTTTGGAATGCTCATGACCATTATTTTGAACTCTTTAGCAGATAGGTTGCATATTTCCTTTTCATTAAGGTCTTGGGAATTTGTTTTGTTTTTTGGTTTGGAAGAGGTTCCCCTGTCTCCTCACTTCACCTGACTCTCTGTGTTTGTCTATATATGTCAGGTGAAGCAGCTACCTCTCTGTCCTGAAGAAATGATGTTGTGTTGGAGATGGTCTATGGGTCCTGAAGCACAATGTCCCCTGGCCTTCAGAGCCAGGCAGTCAAGTGGCATCCCTTATGTGGACTGGGTATGCACACAAGCTCCAGCAGGGATATGGCTATGGGATGGGTGGACTGTGAGGCCCTCATCCTGTCTGGCTGTGGTTTGGCTACTGTGTGAGAAGGGTGGAGGCCCATGCACTCACCTAGCCCAGTAGTGGTGTGGCTGATACATGGGCAGGATATGGAACATGCCTAATGAGGCTAGCAGAATACAGGGAGGGAGGGCACTAAAAATGGTACATGTTATTTACCTCACCAGCAAGTTAAAATGAGGTTGCAGGGGTGCTGGGTGGCTCAGTCAGTTGACTGTACAACTCGATTTTGGCTCAGGTCATGATCCCAGGATCGTGGAATTGAGCCCCAGTGTGGAGTCAGGCTCCACACTGAACATAGAGCCTAGTTAAGAAAGAATCTCTTTCTCCCTCTGCCCCTCTCCCCCCACTCATGCGTTCTCTCTCTCTCTCTCAAATAAAAAAAAATGAGGTTGTACCAATGGAATGGGAAAAGATATTTGTAAATGACATATCAGAGAAAGGGCTAGTATCCAAAATCTATAAAGAACTCACTAAACTCCACACCCAAAAAACAAATAATCCAGTGAAGAAATGGGCAGAAGACATGAATAGACACTTTTCTAGAGAAGACACCCAGGTGGCCAACAGGAACATGAAAAGATGCTCAACATCACTCCTCATCAGGGAATTACAAATCAAAACCGCATTCAGATACCACCTCACGCCAGTCAGAGTAGCTAAAATGAACAAATCAGGAGACTATAGATGCTGGAGAGGATGTGAAGAAACGGGAACCCTCTTGCACTGTTGGTGGGAATGCAAACTGGGGCAGCCGCTCTGGAAAACAGTGTGCAGGTTCCTCAAAAAATTGAAAATAGATCTACCTTGTGACCCAGCAATACCACTGCTAGGAATTTACCCAAGAGGTACAGGAGTGCTGATGCATAGGGGCACTTGTACCCCAATGTTTATAGCAGCACTTTCAACAATAGTCAAATGATGGAAAGAGCCTAAATGTCCATCAACTGACGAATGGATAAAGAAGATGTAGTTTAGCTAAGTGAAATAAGCCATACAGAGAAAGACAGATACCATATGGTTTCACTCTTATGTGGATCCTGAGAAACATAACAGAAACCCATGGGGGAGGGGAAGGAAAAAAAAAAAAAAAAGAGGTTAGAGTGGGAGAGAGCCAAAGCATAAGAGACTGTTAAAAACTGAGAACAAACTGAGGGTTGATGGGGGGTGGGAGGGAGGGGAGGGTGGGTGATGGGTATTGAGGAGGGCACCTTTTGGGATGAGCACTGGGTGTTGTATGGAAACCAATTTGACAGTAAATTTCATATATTAAAAAAAAAGGGAAGTGTCTTCCTTGTAAACATGCTGCACCCAAATATGCCCATCTCTGCATCTGTATTACTTTATGTCAAAGCAATGAGAGTTCTCTAATACTCTACCAATATCAAGTTATCATCAAACCAAACCTTGTTATTGACACCTTGTAACATGAGAGGTAACATTTGTGTAAGGCAAAAGATATATGTATAAAAAGAAGTAAATAAAAAAACCAGAAATAGTCACAAAAAAAAAAAAAAAAAAGAAGATGTAGTTTATATATACAATGGAATACTACTTGGCAATGAGAAAGAATGAAATTTGGCCATTTGTAGCAACATGGATGGAAATGAAGAGTGTTATGCTAAGTGAAATAAGTCAGGCAGAGAAAGGCAGATACCATATGTTTTCACTCATATGTGGATTCTGAGAAACTCAACAGAAGACCACGGGTGAGGGGAAGGGGGAAAAAAAGTTACAGAGAGGGAAGGAGGCAAACCATAAGAGACTCTTGAATACTGAGAACAAACTGAGGGTTGATGGGGGGTGTGGGGGAGGGGAAAGTGGGTGATGGGCATTGAGGAGGGCACCTGTTGGGATGAGCACTAGGTGTTGTATGGAAACCAATTTGACAATAAATTTCATTAAAAAAATAAAATAAAATAAAATAAAATAAAATAAAATAAAATAAAATAAAATAAAATAAAATAAAATAAATGAGGTTGCAGAAATAGTACTGACTAGTCCTTCTGTCCCTGGATAATAAAGTCAGTTCAGGTTTCTGTCTCTCTAGCAACCACTTTAGGTTTAGTAAGTAGATCTTCTTCTCTTATACTCTAGGTACTTTTCAAATTGTTACTTTTTCAATGAATCTCAAGATAAGTGCATCTATGCACAAGCCTCCAGTCCCTACGGTTCTATGGTTACCCTGGACTTAATCCCTATTGATTTTCAAAAACAGACATTTGGGGGGTTCATTTTTCCAATGCTGGGCTCAAGGGTCAGGATGTTTGATATGAGGTGCTATACCTTCACTCATAAAGAAAAAATTACATATTTGAAAACCACTTCCCAATTAGGGAAGTGGTTTTCAATTGTGGTTAACCCACACCTGGGGGTAACCACACCTGGGATGGGATTTCAGGTGATACAAGTCTCTGCCTCTCTTATTCATTTCCATTTGTCTTTTTTATCTTTGTAATGGAGGTGCTGTTCATCTAGCTCTCAGGTCCTTTACAGAGGAAAATTATTCCATATGTATTTTCAGATTTGTTTTATCCAGGGGAAAGAGGAGAGTTCAGGGTCATTCTATTCCAGTGTCTTGAACCCCTCCACTCATAAGAGTACTTTACACATTGTAGATGCTAAGCTCTACAGTTAAGTAGAGCTCTACAGTTAAGCTCTAAGTTAACTTATTTTTTTGCAAATATTTTCCCAAGGTTTATGGTTGGTTTTGCTTCAGTTCTTGGTGTCTTTTGATATGCAGTTCTTTGGGGGTTTTTTTAGTTTATTTATTTTGGAGTGAGTGAGAGAGAGAGAGAGAGAGAGAACATGAGTGGGGGGGGGGGCAGAGAGAGGGAAAGAGAGAATCCCAAGGAAGCTTCTTTCTGTCACAAACCATGAGATCATGACCTGAGCCAAAATTGAGTTGGCCGCTTAACTGACTGAGCCACCCAGAAGCCACCAGCACACAGATTTTTAATTATATTTTAATGTAGTCAAATTTATCAACCTTCTGACATATTTTGTGCTTTCATCTTGTATAAGAAATATTTTCTCACCATTCCTAATATTGTAAAAATATTATTTTATATTTATCTCTAACATTGTTCCCAATACCTTCATAATAATCCCATTTTCTACTTAAATTAGCCAGTGATGTTTCAACTGACACAGAGTTCCTTTCAGGAAAGTGCTATGATAGTTTTCCTTTTATTGAAGAATAAACCTTCTCTACTTGGAAAAGTCATCCTCACAGAACTTCATGAGGGTTACTCATGGTATGAAGAGTGAGGAAGAGGACACGCCAGCCAGATCATTCACATCAACCCTGACAGAGCGCTAGCATGTACCACAGCTGTACCATCCTTAAGCTCTTATAATTACTAGAGGCCATCAGCCAGAAGGGAAAATAGTTTCTTCCCATTAGGGAGTTCTGGATGCATAAGGAAAGGGATAATATCTACTGAGTTCAGCTTTCCCAAATCTACCAGACTGTGTTTGGGAAACTATTTCACCAATGATAACAGGTAAGGGCCCACTGTTTTCAATGTCTGAACAGGAGCTGCTTGAATTTCCCCAGTTAGTATTCTTCAGTCATGATTCAAGGTGCTCCCTATTTTATTTCCTGACTCATCTTTTGGAGGTCATACTCAGTTCTTAATGTTCAGCTAGTCTGCTTACTCCTCTTTAAATAATTAGATAATTAGAAGAAGAGTGGAATCTTTACTTAGTCTCCAGGACAGACTCCAACAGAAGCAAAAGCAGACCAGAACAGATTCTAGAGGTGCTGAAATGTCAGCTGTAACTATTACCTTAGATTGAGAACTATAACTATATTTTTGAAATCTCCTTTTGAAGTTCCTTGCAAATATATACTCCTTAATCTTTAACTGTCTCATTTCTATTTCCTTCTTGCATAATCCTACTGCCTTAAATTTACAGCACTTTAAACTTGTTATCCCAAGTGATTTTAGTGTTACTATCAAAATTATTGTGCAACGTTATTTTGATTAGATTATCCTTCAAAAAGGAAATTATTTTTTCATCCACTGTTTCTTACTTCTATTGCTTAAAATAATTAGAATAGGTCTCAGTTACATAGTTTAGAAGTGCATACATTGGAAAAGGTGACTTTGACTAAAAGAAAAAATTCCTTTAAATCATCTTCTCTCCTAACATTCTGCTAATTATAATATGCTTTATTTTATTTCTCTGTGTAATGGAATAAATTGCATTTTTGTTTTGTATTTGAGTAGACCATGTACAAGAACAATATTTTAAATAATCACAGACAGTTTGTGGTTTTTGTTTTGAACTTTTCCTGCAGCATGAACTGGGGAGTGATGCAACATTTTCTCTAATTGACCCTTGTATGAAATTCTAACACTGGACTCAAAATTCTATCCCAGCTCTGGATTTCTGGTAAGGTTATGTGAGGTTCTCAGACTCAGATAATGGTTAGTTATAGTCATAAACAGTCATTGAAAACTTGGCAAGAAGTTGGTATTAGAGAGCTTCAGGCAAAATTGAGTCCCAGAGGACAGGCCCCCCCCCCCATCTGCTAGGTATATCCCTCTGCAGCTCAGCAACACTAAAACTTCAAACCCAATCAGACCTAGAAGACTGCATACAGTTTTTTAATTTTCAAGGAACAATCGCTATTTCCAGAAAATAATCTCCTTCCCTAGAAAAAAGCTGGTAATTTGAATGGAAGTTTTGCAATTCCACTACAAGTGTTTTCTGTTGCTAAAGCATTCTTGTCTCCTGAGAGATGCTATGCCTCATTTCCTGCTGGCCAGAACAACTTAGCCAGTGACCTATTCGGAACCCTACAGAAATGCCCCAAGGCAGGCCAAGTTTATATTTAAGCTGCCTTATTGCCTTTATAAGCTCCCTCCTCCTCTTTTCCTGTATTCTCCTAGCATTCTGAGCCCTTATACTGTTCCCTGACTGCCCAGCCATTTCTTTTGCTATTTATACAAGCCTGAACTCTCCACACACAAAAAATCTTCTTCATGAAATTTGCTTGCCTTGTTCCCATGATTACATACTCACTGAGCAGTGCTGAAGATGAGGGTGTGAAGCAGTGTAGAAATAGTATGTATTCTAAAGCACAGAGATCCAGAGTAAGTAAACTACTCCAGCTGTAACCCTAGTATCATGAGGAGTTGGTGGGGAACAAACAAAAACTAAAATTACAGGGCATGCCTGAATATAGGGTGGAGCAAAACTACACTAAACAGTGAGTAACTGTTTTCTAAAGAACAGAGATTTTTTTTTTTTTTTTTTTTTTTTTTTTTTTACTATACTATGGGAACCTGAAGGATTTGTATCCCTTTATGTGAAAGTTCTGGAGTCCCTAAGGCATAGAGATGTCAGGAATAAAGTACATTCTACAGTGACAAAAACAGAAGGGACAGAGGGCTAAGGGAGATGTGGGTCTCTCTTCCACCTGTCTTCATCTATCTGGTTTCTACGAAACACTGCTCCAGAGTCAGCGTAGTGTGATTGTGTTCTAAAAGCTCTTCCTTGTTTTATCTTCCCCTGCCTTCAACTAGAATTCAATGTGATTCCTTCAGCATGCCTCTGAAATAGATTTTACTATGCGGTCCTCTCATCACCAATAAATTTCTCTCTCTCACCATAATGCAAATGTCACATGAAAATGGTGTGTCTTCAATGGAGTACTACGTAGCAATGAGAAAGAATGAAATATGGCCCTTTGTAGCAACATGGATGGAACTGGAAAGTGTTATGCTAAATGAAGTAAGCCATACAGAAAAAGACAGATACCATGTTTTCACTCTTATGTGGACCCTGAGAAACTTAACAGGAACGCATGGGGGAGGGGAAGGAAAAAAAAAGAGAGGTTAGAATGGGAGAGAGCCAAAGCATAAGAGACTGTTAAAAACTGAGAACAAACTGAGGGCTGATGGGGGGTGAGAGGGAGGGGAGGGTGGGTGAAGGGTATTGAAGAGGGCATCTTTTGGGATGAGCACTGGGTGTTGTATGAAAACCAATTTGACAATAAACTTCATATATTTTTTAAAAAAAGAAAAAAAAGAAAATGGTGTGTCTTATTTTGACCTGTTCTCACAGGGCTCAGCATAAGCATGGCATGCTGTAGGTAACAACAAATCTTCACCCAAAGAGTGGGATAAAGAGGCAATCTTGAGGCTGTAAACCAATTCCTCGGGGAGCTGGTAAACAATTTCCATAACTTTCATGAAAGTTTGCTTTTTTTAAGTTTATTTATTTTGAGAGAGAGAGCAAGTGGGGGAAGGGGCAGAGAGAGAGAGGGAGAGAGAGAATCCCAAGCAGGCTGCAAACTATCAGTGTGGAGCCCTATGCAGGGCTCAAACTCATGAACTTTGAGATCATGACCTGAGCTGAAGTCAGATGCTTAACTGACTGAGTCACCCAGGCACCCCTCATGAATATGTTTTATTATGAAGTGAGGCTGTATCTTCTCAGGAGCTAAAGGGTTTAGAGAAATTTTTTAGTAGCTCTTGCCATTGAAGTTCAAAGAGACTGAATGTCAATTTCAGTGAAGCATAAAGGTTAGTGCATGCTGCACCATACCAGGAATAATGACAACCCAAGGACCAGCTTTGATCATCCATTAGTGCCTTGTATGTATTTACCTGATTAACATGACTATATAATTCTGACACCAAGTCTATGTTAACTTACTATGGGTGGAAAAAATCATCATCTATCAAGCAAACAAGATGCCAGTATTTTGCTGAATATTTTAATTAGCTTTCTCATTTAGTTCTTATAACAAATATGAGGTATGAGTTTGCAGATGAAGAAAGTGAAGCTCTGAGGAGTGAAATTACCAACAACCATGTACCCAGCAAATAATAGGTGTATTTTAGAGCCATGTCTGCTAAATTCTTTTTACCTGCAACATTAATAGTAATAGTACTAATAGTAACAGCAAATGTTTATATAATGTACTCATTCTGTATTCTAAGTATTAGATATACACTCTTTGAGATGACATCTCACCAGCCTTCACCCCCCCCCCCACCACACACACCAAGATCAACAATTAGTTATCCACAAATAAAGCAGCTCTGGGGGAGTTCTGGAGTTCACTTGGGAAACTTTAGCAACACAGTCGGAGGGAAAAAAAGCTGAGGATAAGCACAGAAGAAAAGAAGAAAGACAGCTTCATTTTGCCTACATTGTTATTGCATCCCCCAAGATGGCATTGCTCAAAGCCAAGAAGGAACTTCCCAGCAAGAAAGAGTTCCCTTTGCCAAGGAAGTAAGAGCATGGTGAGCAACCTTCCTCAGCTTTTCTAGGCCCCAATTCATCCCACCTGGACTGGCAAAGATGAGATATACGGAGCCAGCCAGAACAAGGAAGAGAATCAGGAGTTACCAATAACAGCCACACAGTGGGAGCCATCTTGTAAACAGATTGACCACTCTGCAGACACACCTTGCAGATTTTACTAGTGAAGAAACTAATGGCCAGCACAGCTGATGTGGACCCCCTACAGATTTCACTATCTTTTGCCTCACAGATATTCACATACATTGATACCAGCTTCATGATTGCTTCTCCACTCCTTCCCTCCTGCTCCCATTAGAGTCCAGGAATAGTTCTTGCAGCCAGCCCAAGCCTCTGTGTCTCTGCAAATGCAAATGCCAGCTTAGACTCAATAGTTGAACCCTACTGCTATCCATGTGTTTGGGGCTCATGCCTCCAGCTATGCACTGCCATGGTGCTGGCATAACAACTGTCACTGACTTCCACTATAATGTGCATACCTGAGGGGAGAGTGTTCAGCCAAGGGAGAGCATGCTGACTACTGCATGTTGTCCCTGCAACTACTTGTGGGCCCAGATCAGACTTTATTTTCTGTCACTGGCCAGTACCACCATGTTCACCTGTAGCTAGCCCCTCTAGCTGTGCACCTCAATGCCCCAGCCTAAACCTCCTCACACGTCTCCATTGCAGAGAAGATTCCCTATGGGATACTGTCTAGCCATGAGACAGCACATTGACAGCCAAAGCCTCCATAGTGGCCAGTAAGCCCATAGTAGGCCCTGGCCTTTGCTGAGTGTCCTGGCCTCCACTACTACATGTGTATCTGCAGCCAGCCCCTGCCACTGGATGGATACCTATGGCTGCCCCACAACCAAATATGTACATACCACCACCTCCAGCCATCACCACTTCCTGCTCTGGCCTATACCTGGAACCAGAGGTCCTCGTTTTTGGTCCACTGAGAACCACAAAAGCTTGCTCAGCCACTGTAAACTCCCTGAAGTCCTCACCAAGAACCACCCAATTATCAATGCTGTGAGCCTCAACAGACTGAGAAAAAAGACATCATGCCCCTCTAGATCCAGTGCTGCCACTGCCACCACATATGGCACCCTGCACCATTAGACCTAATATCACAGTATGTTCCAGGATACTCCCACCTGAAAGTGAAAGCTTCCCTGTTCCAAAATCAGTCCATAAAGTCTGGAAGAGGTGACTACTTCTTCAAATTTACAGACACCTATTCCAAGGCTACAGGGATTATGAAGAATCAGGGGGAAAGGATTCTACCAGAGAAATACAGCAAGCCTCTGGTAATTAGTCCCAAAGAAATGGAAATCTAGTTAGTACTCCCACAAAGAATTCAAAATAATTTTTTACAGATGCTCAGATAACTACAAGAGAACAAACAATTTAACAATATTAGGAAAACATTACAAGAACAAAATGAGAATTACAACAAAGAGATTTTTAGAAAACATAAATAACTAAATCGAAATTTTGGTGCTAAATAACAGAATCATTGAACCCAACAATTCAATAGAGAGTCTGTTAACAGTAGACTTGAAGAATCAGGAAAAAAAAATAGTGAACTAGAAGACAGGTCAATTGAAATTATCCAATAAGAGGAACAAAAGGAATGAAAAGGAATGTAGGAAGCCCATGGGACTTGTGTACATTTTTTTTCTTTTAATGGTGTTACATATCACTGGAGTCCCAGAAAGAGAAGAGAGAAAGGAGTAGAAGGCTCATTTTAAGAAAAAATGGCCAACAACTTCTCAAATGTGGGGAGATATTTGGATATCCAAGTTTACAAAGCTAATATATCACCCTAAGATTTCAATCCACAAGGTTTCAGCCCTCTCCAAAACACATTATAATAAAACTGTCAAAAATTTAGGACAAATAATTTGAAAAGCAAGAGAAAAAAAATCTTTTGTAAAGGAAACCCCTACAAGGCTAAGCTCAAAGTTATCAAAAAGAAGGAAACAATGATGATCAGAGCAGAAATAAGGAATAGGAAGACAATAGAAAAAGTCAATGAAACTAAGAGTTGTTTTTTTCAAAGAAATAAAATTTACAATTAGCTAGACTAAGAAAAATAGAAATTTAGAAATGAAAGATTAGACATTACAGCTGATGCCACAGAAATACAGGCGATCAAAGAGACTACTGTGAAAAATTATAGGTCAATAAATTGGGCAATCTAGACAAAATGGGTAAAATCCTAGAAACACATAATCTACCAAGACTGAATAATGAAACAATGGAAAATTGGAACACACTAATAATGAGTAAAGAGATTAAATCAATAATCAAAAAACTCCCAACAAAAAAAAGTCCAGGACAAGTTGGCTTCAATGGTGAGTTGCATCAAACATTTAAAGAGTTAATGTCAATCCTTCTAAAACTTGCTGAAATTTAAGAGGAGGGAACACTCCCCAACTCATTGTAGAAGCTAACATTACCCTGATACCAAAGCCAGATAAGGACACTACAAGAAAACTGTGGACCAACATCCTTGATGAATACAGATATAGAAATTCTCAAAAAAATATTAGCAAACTGAATTCAACAGCACATTAAAAGAATCATATACCATGAACAAGCAAGATTTATCCCTGGGATAAAAAAATGTTTCAGAATCCCAAAATCAATCAATGTGATACACATTAGTGGATGAATATGATCATCTCAATAGACATAGAAAAAGCATTTGACAAAATCAATATTCTTTCATGATGAAAAAATCAATAGGTATAGAAAGAATATGGCCTCTTAACAAAGGCCATATGTGACAAATTCACAGCTAACAACATACTCAATGATGAAAGATTAAGATTGAAAGCTTTTCTTTTAAGATTAAGAACAAGACAAGGATGTTCACTCTCACCGCTTCTATTCAACATAGTTTTTGGAAGTCCTAGTAAGATCAATCAAAGAAAAAACATCCAATCAAAGAGGAGGAAGTAAAATTGTTTTTATCTGCAGATGACATGATCTTGTATAGAGAAAATCTTAAAGACTCAACCAAAACAAAGCTAGAAGTATGAAATCTGTAAAGTTGAAGTATACAAAATCAACATACCACTTGCATTTCTACACAATAACAATGAAACATCTGAAAAAGAAATAAAGAAAGCAATCCCCATCCATAGTAGCATCAAAATCAATAACATGTTTAGGAATAAATTAAACCAAGGCAGTGAAAGATATGTAGACTGAAAATCATAGAACTTTTTTTAAGTTTATTTATTTTGAGAGTGAGAGAGAAAGCAGGGAAGAGGGGCAGAGGGAGAGAGAGAGAACCCGAGCAGGCTCCACATTCAGCATGGAGCTTGACACAGGGCTCAATCCCACAACTGTGAGATCATGACCTGAGCTGTTATCAAGAATCAGATGCTCAACTGACTGAGTCACTCAGGTGCCCCTGAAAACCATAGAACTTTAATGAAAGAAATTAAAGAAAATGCAACAAATGGACAAATATTCTGTTCTCATGGATTCAAAGAATTCAGATTGTTAAAATGGCTATACTACACAAACTATCTATAGACTTAACACAATCCCTATCAAAAATTCCAATGGTGTTTTTTTTAAAGAAATAGAAAAAAAAAACTATTCTAAAATTTGTTTAAAAACAAAACACAAGGGGTCCCTGGGTGGCTCTGTCAGTTGAGCATCCGACTTCATCTTGGGTCATGATCTCACAGTCCGTGAGTTCGAGCCCCGCATCAGGCTCTGTGCTGACAGCTCAGAACCTGGAGCCTGCTTCAGATTCTGTGTCTCCCTCTCTCTCTCTCCCCTCCCCCACTCTTGCTCTGTCTCTGTCTCTCTCAAAAATAAAGATTTTTTTAATCTAAAAAAAAAAACACACAAAAACCCGTTAATAGAGCAATCCTGAGAAAGAAATACAAAGCTGGAGGTATTATACTTCCTGATTTCAAACTGTACTACAAAGCTATAGTAATCACAACAATATAATACTAGCATAAAAATAGACACATAGACCAATGGAACAGGAGAGATAGACCAGAAATGAGTCCTAACCTATAGGGTCAACTAATACTTATCAAAAGAGCCATGAATACTCAGTGGAGAAAGGATAGTCTCTTCAATAAAGGGTGCTGGGAATACTGGATAACCCACACACAGAAGAATGAAATTGGACCTCTATTGTATACTATTCACAAAAAATTAACTTGAAATGGATTAAAGACTTAAACATAAGACTTGAAACCATAAAATTCCAACCAGAAAACATAGGAAAATCCTCTCTGACATTGATTTTTGGCAGTGATTTTTTTGGATGTGATGGTAAAAGCACAACAACAAAAGCAAAAATTAATAAGCAGAATACATCAAGTTTCTGCATAGCAAAAGAAACAATTGACAAAATGTAAAAGGTAATTTGCATAATGAGAGAAAATATTAAATATATAAATAACCCATTCAATACAAAAATTTCTGACTTAAAAATTGGTGAGGGAACTCAATAGACATGTTTCCAAAGAAGAAATACAAATGGCAAATGGGTACATGAAAAGATGCTCAACCTCATTAATCATCAAGGAAATGCAAATGAAAGTCACAACAAGATACCACCACATACCTGTCAGAATGGCTATCATTGAGAAGACAAGAAATAAAAAAGTGTTGGTGAGGATGTGAAGAAAAGGGAACCCTTGTACACTGTTGGGAATTTAAATTGGTATAGCCACTATGGAACAGAGTATGAACAATCCTCAAATAATTAAAAATATAGCAGCGTATGTTCCAACAATCCTACTTCTGGTATATATTCAAAGGAAGTAAAACAGGATCTCAAAGAACTATCTGTATTCCTATGTTTATTGCAGCATTATTCACAGCCAAGATATAAAAATAACCTCAGTGTCCATCAATGGATAATAAATAAAGAACCTGTGGTATATGTGTGTGTGTGTGTGTGTGTGTGTGTGTGTGTGTGTGTGTATAATGAAATAATATTCATTCATGAGAACAAAGGAAATCCTGCCATTTGCCACAACATGAATGGACCATGAAGGCATTATGTTAAGTAAAACAATAATATTCCATGATATCACTTATGTGGAATCTAAAAAAGCCAAATTCATAGAAACAGAGAGTGGAGTGGTGGTTACCAGGGACTGGGGGTAGGAGAAATGGAGAGATATTGGTCAAATGGTACAAATGGTTTTGTGCCAGTCTAAATCTATCAATAACGAAAGTTGTGGCTGGACTTGCCCTCATGGTTCTTATTATGATTGTGAGATACCCTTTCTAGTAACCATCAGGAACCTTTGGAGAAAAAAGTTTATTACTCACCAGGCCTGGGAAGCACACAGCACACCTAGGACCATACAGCAAGGAACAGGTAGAGAAAGAGGTTGTGGGCCTGGGGTATTTTATTAGGATTGTGTGTAGAGGCTTAGGGCTTCAAGGACATACTCTGTTGGTGAATTTAAAACCTAGAATAGGAATTGAAAGTGTGGGAAGAGGAAAAAAAAAACACCCCAAATGATCCATAACAGAAATCACTAAAATATGGGAGCCTGACTGGGGGAAGGGGGGATGGCACAGCCTGGCTCTTTACCTAGTCATGTGGCTGGCAATGTGTTTATTTGAGATAACTGACTTTGAAGTGGATGTCTCTTTGAAGTGGATGCCTCAGCAATCAAAGCTTAAGTAAGACCCTTGTATTACAAAAAAGAAAAACTGTTAGGGCTTAAACTACAGATACAAATTTCCAGTTATAAGATGAATAAATTGTAGAGAATCCAAAGCACAGCATGGTAGTTATTGTTAATAATACTGTATTATATATTTGAAACTTGCTAAGAGAGTAAATCTTAAATGTTTCAATCAAAAAAAGAAATTATAATTATGTGACATGATGGAGGTGTTAGCTGACACTTAGTGGTAGTCATTTTGCAATATATAAGTGCATCAAATCAACACATTGAATACCTTAAATTTACACAATGTTATATCAGGTTCATTTCAAGAAAACTGGAAAAAAAATGAATTAATTTTTTTATTAGTTTTGAAGAGAGAGAGCACACATGCACAAAAGTGGGGGAGGGGCAGAGAGAGAGATGGAGACACAGAATCTGAAGCAGGCTCCAGGCTCTGAGATGTCAGCGCAGAGCCCGACATGGGGCTCAAACCCAGGAACCGTGAGATCATGACCTGAGCCCAAGCCGGATGCTTAACCAACTGATCCGCCCAGGTGCCCCCAAATTAAATTTTTTTAGTTAAAAAATCACTTTATATATATTAACTCACTTTATTCTCACAGCAACTTTATGAAAAAGGCACTATTATTATGAAAAAGACACTATCCCCATTTTACAGGTAAGGAAACTAAGTTCAGAGAGTTTGAGTAAATTGCCCATAGTCATACAATTAAAGGGGAAGAGTTAGGATTCAAACCCAGGAAGTGTGACTCTAGGCACTATATTCTCAATACATTCTAATGTTCTATTTTCAAATATTCTGAAACTAAGTGCTTTTCAGGAGTTTGGACTTTCTAGACAGAGAATCTCACAAAGTCCAAAATAGCATTGGTAAGTTTCTCATGGGAAACATGCCTAAACAGAGTCCTAGGGATAAGAGAGGTGATAAACCTGAAAACTGAATGAGAAGATGCTGAAATGTCTTGCAGTATTATAATTGCATTGCCCACTCCTACTGTGAAATCTCACTTCATCCCAATATCTCCTGCTGGAACTCCAGAGGTTAAGGACAGGCACTTGGAGAAGCCTCAAAGGACCTGGGAAAATCTGGTCTCCACTGTTGAGGCAGCCTCTACTTCCAGCATGAGCACCTATCACACTGCTCTACTTGTTGCTTCCCTGATATAGATCTGAAAAGTGGGAAAAACATAAAATCTACAAACACCAAAAACAAATTTCATAGGGAGAAGAGAAGTTCATATATAAATAACTTACTTGGCTCTCTTATTTTCCTAAAATATATCTCATGAAGAATTCAGCTATCTCTAAAGGGCCACTGTGGGAAGAATGTGAGTCAAGACTTTCAGAAGCCAAGTAAAGTGATCAACCATCTTGGTCTGCCAGGGACTGGGGAACTTCTAAAGACAGGATCTTCAGGGCTAAAACCAGGACAGTTCGTCACTCTCTACTCGTGTTAAGGTTAGCAAGAACCCTTGGGATTTTTCTTCATTCCAGTGTATCCATTCATGCCATGCTGTGTTGTGCACGGCTACAGAGGCATCTGGTCATGCAAATGTGTTCTGACTGAGCATTTTATTTTGACTCCCACTTCAGCTCTTACTGCTATAACCCCAACACCCATTTCCTCAGATTGGCTGCTTGATTCACTGACCTGGTCTGCTCAAATCAGAAAGGATTATTTTCACTAGTTGCTGCCTCACAAAGAAGAGGTAGAGCTTTCTGGTTTATTTAGAATTTAACCCCATCCCTTTGACCTACTTTCTGCTGCTTTTGACCTGGGATAAGCTGCTTTTGACCTGGGATAGAGATGCCAGACATGAATAAGATGCATCTTACCATTAAAAAAAATGTCAGTTACAGGGGTACCTGGGTGGCTCAGTTGGTTAAGTGTCCAATTTAGGCTCAGGTCATGATCTCACAGTTCATGGGTTCAAGCCCCACGTGGGGCTCTGTACAGACAGCTCAGAGACTGGAGCCTAATTTGGATTCTGTGTCTCCCTCTCCATCTGCCCCTCTCCCACTCATGCTCTGTGTCTCTCAAAAATAAATAAAAAACATTTTTTAATTTTTTTTTAAAAATTTTCAGTTACAAAGCAGTGCCTAGAACTGCCCCAGTGAAGAGTTTTGACTGATTGTTTTACATTGTTTCTCAATCCCTTACATAATTAGCTTCTCAAAAGTATGTGTCTTATAAGCTGAATCACCCACTGTTCCCTGGGAAACCTGAAGATGAGGTATCTTTGTGCATGAGCATTTAAAGTACACTCCATCCCATTTAAAAATCCTCATTATAAGCAAGACTAAGCATGTGGTGAGAGGCATAGTCCCTGCCTTTAATAGATGCCGTGGTCTAATTAGAAAACGGCACATATGTGAACACACACACACACACACACACACACACACACACACATACACACACACACAAACACACAATCTTGCAAACCACAAGGACTACAGATGTCAGGAGCTGTTAGTACAGGAACTCATTTCTGAACCACAGGGGAGGAGAAGAACCAGATGTGAGTTCAAGCACCAAAGTTCCTGGCAACTGCAGCTGTTCTCATCCAAATTGACCTTCTGACTTTTTGTCTCCTACACTCTGAAAGGCATCTGGGTACCCTGGTTGTCCCATATGGAGGAAAAGCTGAGTTAGCCTTCAAAGGTGCATGTAGTCCCCCACCTAATCTTCTACTCTGCTCACAGCCACCCATGCAGTTCAGCCCCAGGGACCTTGCTTCTCTTCTCTCTGGCAGAAGTGCCTGCTAGAGGTGTGTAATATCTGATTAGATCAAAAGTATCCATTCCTGAACAGATGGCCACCACTCACAGTGGACTTCATATCTGGCCAAGATAGGGCATTATCTATCTAATGAGCAATATAGCAAATGAGGTTGAACATGCAAGCGAAACTCTTCATTTCAACATCCCAGCTGTTGGCTCTCAGGCCATGGGATATCAATCAGGCTGAGCTGAGCCTCACTGTAAGGTATTGGCATTGGAAGAGCCTCTAAGAGACCAACCAGGGAACCAGATGGAGTGAGATAGCATTACACACATTTAGTTTGTGAAGGTTCAAAATCTCTGATAAACAAGCAGCTGGCTGGCCAACTCCCATCAGGGAGAAGCCATTATAGAGTGAATGTCTAGGGTATAGCCATTTAAATGCTGATGAGAACAGTGTTTGTTCATTTTTATAGTCTATTGAAGTGGTTCTCAAATTTTAGCTTTTGGAGGATCATGTAGGAAGATTTTTAAATACAGAATAGGTCCAGGTGGCACCAGAGAATTTGAATATCCAACAAGTTCCCAGGTGGGGACCACAGGTTCAGGGACCATACTTAAGAGGACTATATAGGAAATAATCCTATATAACAAATATAATACTATACTTTTTACATATAATGAGTACCTTCTTCAGGTCCAGCCCATATAGAAATTGTTGTGAAGTGACATATACCAATATGCCCAGATACTTGTTTGAAAAAGAGGTATGGAAATTTACAAGTAACAATCAGCCAACTACCAAGTATTTATTGAGCACTTGCCATGTGCAAAACTATATACTAAATTCTGTAACGATTAAAAAGAATTGTCAAATTTGATAGAAATCTAAATCTGAAAAGCCTTTCTTGAAGTCATTTAGTCCTTAGAGTTAACTTTAAAGCTGCCATTCTTTCACCAAGCAATTCCATGTCTAGGAATTTAGTCCAAGAAAATAAAGATTTTTTTTAGATTTTTTTAAAGTTTATTTATTTATTTTTGAGAGAGAGAGAGCATGAGAGGGAGAGAGATAGAGGGAGACAGAATTCCAAGCAGGTTCTGTGCCTACAGCACAGATGTGGGCTCAAGCTAACAGAACTGTGAGATCATGACCTGAGACGAAATCAAGAGCTGGATGCTTAATGAACTGAGCCACCCGAGTGCCCCAAGAAAATGAAGATACTAAACTAAGGAAATTTTTTTTAAAAAAGCTTTTTTAAAGTAAAAAGGTAGACGTATAAGTGATCAATAAATATAAATGTAAATGACAGATATATTTGGTTTTCTCCACTACTACTACTTACCACTACACACATTCTTCCCATATTTCTCTAGCCCAGTGGTTCTCAAAATATCTGGAGGCATTTTTAATTGTCAAAGCTCAGGAGAAATGTATATAACTGGCATCTAGACAGTAGAGGCCAGGGATATTCCACAATGCACAGGACAGCTCTCACAACAAAGGATCATCTGGCCCAGAGTCAATAGTGCTGATCATGAGAAACAAAGCAGCCTGGAGATTCCTCCTCCACACCCCACCCCTGCTGCCACATTGGCCAGGCTAGTTCCTGTTCTTTTGCCTTTACTTATCTTCCAATATAGGATCCCTCCACCTCCTTTCTGCCTGCCTAAATCTTACCATCTTTCAAGGTCTAGTTCTTATCTTCTGTAGGAGGCTTTCAAAATCAGCTAAAATCCTTTGACTATAAGTGGTGACATTTTTTAAACAATTAGTGCTCTTACTACTTCATATAAAAAGCAGTGTGAAGATAGAAAGTTCCAGAGTTGAGCAATTCGACAACTCAGTGACTTCTCTCCAATTCTCTTGGTTTTTGTCTCATGATCACAAGATGGCTTCCACAGCATCTCAACATCATGAAAATCTCCAAAGGCAGGAAGCAAAAGGGAGTTTCCCCATATCTCCATTGCTTGGGGTACAAGAAGGAATTTGACAGGAAGCCTTTCTTTTTTGGTCATGGAGGAAATTCTTTCCTACAAATCTCCAACAGATATATCTTTATGTTTTACTGGCCACAACCAAAATGATCATTGAGATTATTGTGATGAGCTTTAGTCATTCCTTGGGCCTAGAGGAAGGGCCCATCTTAACTTAGCACATTGAAAAGCATGAGTGTTTTGGCACAAGGAGACTGGGACTACTCCTCTAGAATGCAGAGTAGAACTATACTATCTTAGATACTATGCAAAGTAAAATTCAGAATTTATTTGAACTTGTTGATGACGAGAACACATCAAGAGAGATAGGGATTTAAGTTCACCAAATTTTCCTTGCTCCTTTTCCATTGTTCATCATTTAACTGGCTCAGTGAAAGGCACCACAATGGAAACAGCAAAGTTAGGTTTGAGTCCTAACCTTGACATTAATGAATAACTTTGGGCGAGTCACTTACTCTCTCTGAATCTCAATTTCTATCACTCCTGGAAGTTTATTATTCTCAAATACAGAAAATGACACCATGCAGAAGCTGGAAGCTGAAAACAAATGTTCTCCATGGGCTTTGCCTACTTATTTCTCTACCCTTCCTCAGCATTCCCCAGGATGGGAAGCTGTCATGAACCATGATCCTGTCTACTCAGAGTTTATGAGTCCCAACAGCAGAAGCTACAGACTCAACACTGAAGCACTGAATCCTAGAACTCAGGAACATTATACAGAGCAGTTACAAGGGCCTGCCAAGACTAGAAATATTTGGAATTTCTAAGCCACCAAACCCAAGAAAATTACTATATTCAGGGCATTGGTATCTTTTTAAAACTTTATCTTTTAGAGTAGTTTTAGGTTTACAAATTGAGAGGAAGGTAGAAAGATTTCCCATATACCCTTTGCCACTACATGTGAATAACGTCCCCCATTATCACTCATCAGAATGGTACATTTGTTACCAAGGATGAACATGCATTGACACTCATAATTACCCAAGATCCATAGTTTACCTTAGGGTTCACTCTTGGTGTGCATTCTGTGGGTTTAGACAAATGTATAATGATATACATCCGTCATTATAATATCATACAAGACATTTTTACTGTTCTAAAAATCTTCTGTACTCTATTTATCCCTCTCCCTTCCTCCCAACCCCTTCCAACTCACCTTTTTATTGTCTTCAGAAAGTCACATAGTTGGAATCATAGTTGGAATGATATGCAGCCTTTTCAGATTGGCCTCTTTCACTTAGTAAAATGCATTTAAGATTCCTCCATGTCTATTCATGGCAAGGTAGCTCTTTTTTTTTTTTTTAATGAGAATTCAGGATTTATTCTCAACAGCATTCATATAGATCATATGGCAATGCCAACTGTAGTTACGTTGTACATCACATCCATAGTGCCTATTTATCTTCTCAGTAGAAGTTTGTATCTTTTGACAACTTTTCTCCAATTCCCCCTCCTAGCCTCACATCCCAGGTCTAGTAATCACAAATCTGATTTCTTTTTCAAGTTTGGTGGGTTTTTTGTTTTGTTTGCCTTGTTTTATATTTTGCATATAAGTGAAATCAAACAGTATTTGTCTTTCTCTGACTTATTCTACTTAGCATAATGTCCTCAAGGTCCATTCATGTTGTCTCAAATGGCAGGATTTCCTTCCTTCTCATGGGTGAATATTATCCCACTGTGTGTGTGGTATATATATTAATATATATATTTTACACTAATTATTGTCAGTGGTGTAAAATAGCAGGCTAGTTTCATATATATATATATATATATATATATATATATATATATATATACATCACACCCATCTATATATATACCACACCTTCTTTATCCATTCATTTGTTGATGGGCACTTAGGTTGTTTCCATATGTTGGCTATTGTAAATAGTACTGCTATGACCATTGGCAGTGCAGGTATTTTTTTCAAGTTAGTGTTTTCATTTCCTTTTAATATATTCTTAGAAGTGGAATTGTAGGATTGCATGGTAGGTCTATTTTTAATTTTTTGAAGATCCTCCATACTATGTTCTATAGTAGCTGTACTATATTACAATCCCACCAACAGTGTACAAGGTTCACTTTCATCCACATCCTTGACACATTTGTTATCTCTTTATCTTTTTTATTATGGTCATCTAACAGAAATGAGGTGGTATCTCATCATTGTTTTGATTTGCATTTCCCAAATGAGTAGTAATGATGTGAACATCTTTTTGTGTACTTATTGATCATGATGTATCTTCTTTGGAAAACCGTCTATTCAAGTTGATTGCTAATATTTAAACTGGATTATTTTGGGGTGGTTTTTTTTTTTTTTGCTATTGAGTTATATAAGTTTTTAATACATTGTGGATATGAACCCCTTATCAGATATATGGTTTGCAAACATTTTTTCCCACTCCATAGGTTGTCTTTTCACTTTGCTGATTATTTCTTTTGCTGTGCAGAGGCTTTTTAGTTTGATGTTGTCTCACTTTTTGTGCTTTTGTTCCTTGTGCTTTAGGTATCATATCTAAAAATAAATCATTTCCAATACCTATGTCAAGGAGATTTTTTCCCATATTTTCTTCTAGAAGTTTCATAGTTTCAGGACATATATGTAAGTCTTTAATCCATTTTAAATTAATCACTGTGAGTGGTGTAAAATAGCAGGCTAGTTTCATTCTTTTACATATGAATATGCAATTACAACCATCATTTATCTTTTCACCATTGAGTATTCTTGTCTCCCTTATCAAATATTACTTGATCATACATACACTTGGTCTCAAACTTATGATGGTTTGCTTTACTTTTTTTTTTTTTTTTGCTTTATGATGCTGCAAAAGTATACATATTCAGTAGAAATGATACTTCAAATTTTGAATTTTGCTTTTTTTCTTGGCCTACTGGTAAACAGCAAGATACTGCCTCATGATGCTGGAAGGAGGCCACCAGCTGCAGCTCTCAGTAGATAGATGATCATAAGACTAAACAACTGATGCACGTATAACCATTGTGCCCATGCAACCATTCTGTTAATTTACTATCAGTACAGTATTCAATAAATTGCATGAGATATTAAACACTTGATGATGAAATATCCTTTGTGTTACATGATTTTGCCCCACTGTAGGCTAAAGTAAGTGTTCAGAGATTGAGGTAGGCTAAGCTAAGCAGGTTAGGCATATTAAATGCACTTTCGACCTATATTTTCAAATTTTTATTTTTCAAGTTTTTATTTAAATACTAGTTAGTTGACATATGAGCCAAAATTGGTTTCAGGTATAGAATTTAATGATTCATCACTTACATATACTACTCAATGCTCATCACAACAAGTGCCCTTCTTAATACTCATCACCCATCTAGCCCATCCCCTGCCCATATCCCTCCATCAACCCTGTTTATTCTCTATAGTTAAGAGTTTCTTGCAGTTTGTTTCCTTCTCTTTTTCCTCCTTCCCCTATGTTTATCTGTTTTGTTTCTTAAATTCCACATATGAAAGAAATAATATGGTATATGACTTTCTCTGTTTTCATTTAGCATAATATACTCTTGCTCCATCCACATCATTACAAATGGCAAGATTTCATTCTTTTTGATGGCCGAGTAACTTTCCAGTGTGTGTGTGTGTGTGTGTGTGTGTGTGTGTGTGTGTGAAATACCACATCTTTTTTTTTCCATTTCTATTTTTTTTGTTTATTTTCAGTTGTTTTTTTTTTTAATTTATCCAAATTAGTTAGCATATATTGCAACATTGATTTCAGGAGTAGATTCCTTAGTGTCCCTCCCATAACACTCAGTTTGTTCTCCATATTTATGAGTCTCTTCTGTTTTGTCCCCCTCAGGATTTTTATATTTTTTTTGTTTCCCTTCCCTTATGTTCATCTGTTTTGTCTCTTAAAGTCCTCATGAGTGAAGTCATATGATTTTTGTCTTACACTGACTGACTAATTTTACTTAGCATAATACCCTTCAGTTCCATCCACGTAGTTGCAAATGGCAAGATTTCATTCTTTTTGATTGCCGAGTAATACTCCATTGTATATATATACTACAATTTCTTTATCCATTCACCCACCGATGGACATTTGGGCTCTTTCCATACGTTGGCTATTGTTGATAGTGCTGCTATAAACATGGGGGTACATGGGTCTCTTCGAAACAGTACACCTGTATCCCATGGATAAATGCCTAGTAGTGCAATTGCTGGGTCATAGGGTAATTCTATTTTTAATTTTTTGAGGAACCTCTATACTGTTTTCCAGAGTGACTGCACCAGCTTGCATTTCCACCAACAATGCAAAAAAGATCCTCTTTCTCTGCATCCTTGCCAACATCTGTTGTTGCCTGAGTTGTTAATGTTAGCCATTCTGATAGGCATGAAGTGGTATCTCATTGTGGTTTTGATTTGTATTTCCCTGATGATGAGTGATGTTGAGCATTTTTTCATGTGTCGGTTGGCCATCTGGATGACCATCTCCTTTGGAGAAGTGTCTATTCATGTCTTTTGCCCATTTCTTCACTGGATTATTTGTTTTTTGGGTGTTGAGTTTGATAAGTTCTTTATAGATTTTGGATACTAACCCTTTATCTGACATGTCATTTGCAAATATCTTCTCCCATTCTGTTGGTTGCCTATTAATTTTGCTGATTGTTTCCTTCGCTGTGCAGAAGCTTTTTATTTTGATGAGGTCCCTGTAGTTCATTTTTGCTTTTGTTTCCCTTGCCTCTGGAGGCATGTTGAGTAAGAAGTTTCTGCGACCAAGATCAAAGAGGTTTTTGCCTGCTTTCTCCTCGAGAATTTTGATGGTTTCCTGTCTTACATTTAGGTCTTTCATCCATCTTGAGTTTATTTTTGTGTATGGTGTAAGAAAGTGGTCCAGGTTCATTCTTTGGGATGTCATCCAGTTTTCCCAGCACCACTTGCTGAAGACTGTCTTTATTCCATTGGATATTCTTTCCTGCTTTGTCAAAGATTAGTTGGCCATATGTTTGTGGATCCATTTGTGGGTTCTCTATTCTGTTCCACTGATCTGAGTGTCTGTTCTTGTGTCAGTACCATACTGTCTTGATGATTACGGCTTTGTAGTATAGCTTGAAGTCTGGAATTGTGATGCCTCCTGCTTTGGTTTTCTTTTTCAAGATCGCTTTGGCTATTCAGGGTCTTTTCTGGTTCCATACAAATTTTAGGATTATTTGTTCTAGCTCTGTGAAGAATGCTGGTATTACTTTGATAGGGATTTCATTGAATATGTAGATTGCTTTGGGTAGTATCAACATTTTAACAATATTTGTTCTTCCTATCCAGGAGCATGGAATCTTTTTCCATTTCTTTGTGTCTTCCTCAATTTCTTTCATAAGCTTTCTATAGTTTTCAGTGTATAGATTTTTTACCTCTTTGGTTAGATTTATTTGTAGGTATTTTATGGTTTTCTGTGCAACTGTAAATGGGATCAATTCCTTGATTTCTCTTTGTGTCGCTGTTGGTGTATAGAAATGCAACCGATTTCTGTGCATTGATTTTATATCCTGCAACTTTGCTGAATTCATGAAACAATTCTAGCAGTTTTTTGGTGGAGTCTTTTGGGTTTTCCATATAGAGTATCATGTCATCTGTGAAGAGTGAAAATTTGACCTCCTCCTGGCCGATTTGGATGCCTTTTATTTCTTTGTGTTGTCTGATTGCAGAGGCTAAGACTTCCAATACTATGTTGAATAACAGTGGCAACAGTGGACATCCCTGTCTTGTTCCTGACCTTAGGGGGAAAGCTCTCAGTTTTTCCACGTTCAGGATGATATTAGCATTGGGTCATTCATATATGGCTTTTATGATCTCGAGGTATGCTCCTTCTATCCCTACTTTCTTGAGGGTTTTTATCAAGAAAACATGCTATATTTTGTCAAATGCTTTCTCTGCATCTATTGAGAGGATAATATGGTTCTTGTCCTTTCTTTTATTGATGTGATGAATCACATTGTTATGTGGATATTGAACCAGCCCTGCATCCCAGGTATAAATCCTGCTTGGTCGTGGTGAATAATTTTTTTTAATGTATTGTTGGAGTCGGTGGGTAATATCTTGTTGAGGATTTTTGCATCCATGTTCATCAGGGATATTGGTCTATAATTCTCCTTTTTAGTGGGGTCTCTGGTTTTGGAATCAAGGTAATGCTGGCTTCATAGAAAGAGTTTGGAAGTTTTCCTTCCATTTGTATTTTCTGGAATAACTTCAAGAAAATAGGTGTTAACTCTTCCTTAAATGTTTGGTAGAATTCCCCTGGAAAGCCATCTGGCCCTGGAGTCTTGTTTTTTGGCAGATTTTTGGTTACTAATTCGATTTCCTTACTGGTTATGGGTCTGTTTACATTTTCTATTTCTTCCTGTTTCAGTTTTGGTAGTGTATATGTTTCTAGGAATTTGTCCATTTCTTCCAGATTGCCCATTTTATTGGCATATAATTGCTCATAATATTCTCTTACTAATTTTATTTCTGCTGTGTTGGTTGTGATCTCTCCTTTTTCATTCTTGATTTTATTTATTTGGGTCCTTTCCTTTTTCTTTTTGATCAAACTGTCTAGTGGTTTATCAATTTTGTTAATTATTTCAAAGAACCAGCTTCTGGTTTCATTGATCTGTTCTACTGTTTTTTTTGGTTTCAATAGCATTAATTTCTGCTCTAATCTTTATTATTTCCTGTCTTCTGCTTGTTTGGGGTTTTATTTGTTGTTCTTTTTCCAGCTCCTTAAGGCTGTAAGGTTAGGTTGTGTATCTGAGATCTTTCTTCCTTCTTTAGGAAGGTCTGGATTGCTATATACTTTCCTCTTATGACCGCCTTTGCTGTGTCCCAGAGGTTTTGGGTTGTAGTGTTATCATTTTCATTGACTTCCATATACTTTTTAATTTCCTCTTTAACTGCTTGGTTAGCCCATTCATTCTTTAGTAGGATGTTCTTCAGTCTCCAAGTATTTGTTACCTTTCCAAATTTTTTCTTGTGGTTGATTTTGAGTTTCATAGCATTGTGGTCTGAAAATATGCACGGTATGATCTCAATCTTTTTATACTTACTTAGGGCTGATTTATATCCCAGTATATGGTCTATTCTGGAGAACATTCCATGTGCACAGGAGAAGAATGTATATTCTGCTGCTTTAGGATGAAATGTTCTGAATATATCTGTTAAGTCCATCTGGTCCAGTGGTCATTCAAAGTCGTTGTTTCCTTGTTATTTTTTTGATTAGATGATCTGTCCATTGCTGTGAGTGGGATGTTGAAGTCTCCTACTATTATGGTATTACTATTGATGAGTTTCTTTGTGTTTGTGATTAATTGATTTATATATTTGGGTGTTCTCACACTTGGCGCATAAATGTTTACAATGGTTAGGTCTTCTTGGTGTATAGACCCCTTGATTATGATATAATGCCCTTCTGCATCTCTTGATACAGTCTTTAAAGTCTAGATTGTCTGATATAAGTATGGCTACTCCAGCTTTCTTTTTTGACCATTATCATGATAGATGGTTCTCCATCCCCCAATTTTCAATCTGAAGGTGTCTTTAGGTCTAAAGTGTGCCTCTTGTAAACAGCATATACCTGGATCTTGTTTTCTTATCCATTCTGTTACCCTATGTCTTTTGATTGGAGCATTGATTCCATTGACATTTAGAGTGATGTTTAGAGTGAAAAATATGAATTTATTGCCATTATGATGCTTGTAGAGTTCAAGTTTCTGGTGGTGTCCTCTGGTCCTTTCTAATCTTTGCTGCTTTTGGTATACCATATATACCACATATATATATGTGTGTGTGTATATATATATATATATATATATATATATATATTCATCTTTTCTCCCCTCAGAGAGTGCCCCTTAAAATTTCTTGCATGGCTGGTGTAGTGGTCACAAACTCCTTTAATTTTTGTTTGTCTGGGAAACTTTTACTCTCTCCTTCTGTTTTGAATGACAGCCTTGCTGGATAAAGAATTCTTGGCTGCATATTTTTCTGATTCAGCACACTGAATACATCCTGTCACTCCTTTCTGGCATGCTAAGTTTCTGTGGATAGGTCTGCTGCAAACCTGATCTGTCTTCCCTTGTAGGTTAGGGACTTTTTTTTCCCTTGCTGCTTTCATGATTCTCTTCTTGCCTGAGTATTTTGTGAATTTGACTATGATATGCCTTGTTGATGGTCGGTTTTTGTTGAATCTAATGGGGGTCCTCTGTGCTTCCTGGATTTTGATGTCTGTGTCTTTCCCCAGGTTAGGAAAGTTTTCTGCTATGATTTGCTCTCATAACCCTTCTACCCCTATCTCTCTCTCTTCCTCTTCTGGAACCCCTATGATTCTGATGTTGTTCCTTTTTAATGAGTCACTGATTTCTCTAATTCTTAAATTGGGCTCTTTTGCCTCAATCTCCCTCTTTTTTTCTGCTTCGTTATTCCCTATAAGTTTGTCCTCTATATCACTGATTCTCTGTTCTGCCTCATCCATCCTTGCCTCCACTGCATCCATCCATGATTGCAGCTCAGTAATAGTATTTTTAATTTCATTCTGGCTATTTTTTACTTCTTTTATCTCTGATTCTAAATTCTGGTTCAGACATCTTGCTTGTATCTGTGTTGGTTAAATCCCTGGCTGTCATTTCTTCGTGCTTTTTCTCTTGGGGTGAATTCCTCCCAAAGGAATTAATGAGGTAGAAAAATTAAATTAAAAAATATTAAAATTAAAAAATATTAAAATTAAAAAATTAAACACACACACAAATCGAATAAATGATGCTAGATTCTAGGTGTGTTTTGGTCTGGGTGTTGGAAGTGGTTTGACAGATTAGAGAAAAAAAGATGGGGAGAAAAAAAGGGAAATCATTTGAGATTTGAAAAAATGAATACACTGAAGTAGGCTAAAATGAGAATATGGGAGTAAAATAGAATTTGAAAAAAAACCCACAAAAGTAAAGAATAAAGTAGAAAAAATTAAAGAAAATTTATAAAAATTAGAAATAAATTTGAATCTTTTCTTTTCCTATACTCAAGAAAAAGAAAAGAAACAAAAAAGAGAAAAAAGATTTTAAAAAAGAAAAAAAGGAAATCGTTTGAAAATTTGAAAATTTTCATACAGTGTAGTGGACTGTAGTGGACTAAAATAAAATTATGGAAGTAAATAGAATTTGAAAAAATTTACATAAAAGCAAAAAATATAGTAAAAAAATTAAAGAAAAATATTTTTAATAGAAATTGAAAGTAAAAATGAAGTTTTTCTCTTTCTGCATTCAAGAAAAAGAAGAGAAATGAAAAAGAGAAAACAAGAAAAAGAAACAAAGGGAAATTGTTTGAAAATTTGAAAAGGTGAATACACTGAAGTAGACTAAAATGATGGAAGTAAAATAGAATTTAAAAACATTTTCACAAAAGTAAAAAATATAGTAATAAAAATTAAAGAAAAATGTTTTTAATAAAAATTGAAAATAAAAAATGAGTTTTTTTCTCTTTCTGTATTCAAGAAAAAGAAAAGAAGTGTAAAAGAGAAAAAAAAAGAAAGAAAATTGAATAGATGGACCTGCTAACAAATTGAAGTAGGACTCAAATTACTTCGTTTTCCCCTAGAAGTCAGTCTATGTAGCACTTTATAGTCCATAAACTAAGCCGGCAGTGAGACTTTTCTTGAGAGCGAAGTTGGCCCAGTTGGGCAGGGCTCAGTGTAATGGCTCCATTCTCCACTAGGTGGTGCTGCGAGACTACTGGGGTGGATTGTTGCAGCTCTTCTAGGTGCGTATGCGCATGCGCAGGAGTGGTGAAAATGGCGCCACCCAGCCACCCAGTCTGTTCTCCCAGATCAGCAATCACGCACCTGTCCTCTATCTTCAGCTTTCATCCACTCCCCACTTTTTCACTCTCCGTGACCAGGCCCCAGGCAGTACCTCTCTCCCAAGTTTTGTCTCAGATGCAGCTATTTTCCCTGACCCCTTCTGAAGGACTGTGGCTTTGACCTGTTCTACCCCTCTTCGGGAGGGTCTCACCGAGCAATGGCCAAATGCACAATGGCCAAATGTCGGCTGCACCCAGGAACGCTTGCTGGACCCTGCTGCCGGTGCCCCGAGACTACGGCCAGGTGCCAGCCCGCCCCAGAAAAAGTTCGTGAGATACTGTAGCAGTAGTGTTTCAGGGATTATGGAAAATCACAACACACATCTGGCACCAGGCTTCACCTGTAATGACCTTGTTCCAGCACCAGTGAATGTGGCTGTTTTCTAGGGTCTGCTGGGACCAGGTGGCTTCAACAGTCTGTACCAAGTGTCCTTCCAGCAGTGGAACTGCTTTTCCCCATGTGGCCCAAGAACCTCCCGGACCCCACTCTGTTCCTGGGTATTCACCCTTCCCACCAGAGCACCTCCAGGTATCAAGCTGCGGAGTTGCAGACTGCACTCCCCCTGTGTACGGTCTTAATGGAATTTAAACCCTCTCCTTTCTCTTTTCTCCCTTTTTAGTTTAGTCCCTGCAGCTGTTTCCAATTTTCCACTTTCTCTCCAGCTGTTTTCGGGGAGGGGTGCTTTTCCCGTATTCTCCCCCCACCCCAGTCTCCATCCTCTCTCCACTCACACAAGCACCTCCCTTCCTGCACCTTCTCGCTCCCCCAAGTTCACTTCTCTGTGCCATGTACTTGCTGAATTCTGTGTTCAGGTTGTGCAGATTATTGTTTTAATCCTCCAGTCAATTTTCTAGGTGTGTAGGATGGTTTAGTGTTGGTTTGGCTGTATTTCATGGATGCAAGACACACAAAGAAATTTCCACGCTATTCCGTCTTGGCTCCTCCCCCCCGAATACCACATCTTCCTTATACATTTATCAGTTGATGGATATTTGGGCTCTTTCCATAATTTGGCTATTGTTGATAGTGCTGAAATAGTGTTGATAGTATTTTTGTGTCCTTTAGATAATACCTAGTAGCACAATTACTAGGCCATAGGGTAGTCCTATTGTTAATTTTTTGAGGAAACTCCATACTGTTTTCCAGAGTGGATGCACCATTTTGCATTCCCACCAACAGTGCACAAAGGTTACCCTTCCTCTGCATCCTTGTCAACATCTGCAGTTTCCTGTGTTGTTAATTTTAGCAATTCTGACAGGTGTGAAGTGGTGTCTCCTTGTGGATTTGATTTGTATTCCCCTGATGATGAGTGATGTTGAGCATCTTTTTCATGTCTCTGGAAGTCATCTGCATGTCGTCTTTAGAAAAATGTCTGTTTATGTCCTCTGCCTATTTATTAACTGGATTATTGGTTTTAGGGTATTGAGTTTGATCATTTCTTTATAGATTTTTGGATATTAACCTTTTATCTGATAAGTCATTGCAAAAATCTCCTCCCATTCCATATGCTGTCTTTTAGTTTTGTTAATTGTTTTCTTTGCTATTCAGAAGATTTTTATCTTGATGAAGTCCGAATTAGTTCATTTTTCCTTTTGTTTCCATTGCCTCTGGTGACCTGTCTAGTAAGAAGTTGCTGCAGCCGAGGTCAAAGAAGTTCCTGCCTATGTTCTGCTCTAGGATTTTGATGGTTTCCTGTCTCACACATTTAGGTCTTTCATCCATTTTGAATTCATTTTTGTGTATGTGGTCCTTTCTTATGAAAGAAACTTAGGAAAATTTAATTCTTCTGTTTGTTGTTGTCCAGTTTTCCCAACACCATTTGTTAAAGACACTGTCTTTTTTCCATTGGATATCCTTTCCTGCTTTGTTGAAGATTAGATGAACATATAATTGTGGGTCCATTTCTGGGTTTTCTATTCTGTTACATTTATTTATGTGTCTGTTTTTGTGCCAGTTTAAGTCTGGAATTGTGATGCCTCCAGTTTTGCTTTGCTTTTTCAGGATTGCTTTGGCTATTTGGAGTCTTTTG
The DNA here is from genome assembly GCF_018350215.1 of Panthera leo. Taxonomy (NCBI): domain Eukaryota; kingdom Metazoa; phylum Chordata; class Mammalia; order Carnivora; family Felidae; genus Panthera; species Panthera leo. The sequence goes on along the minus strand of NC_056689.1, from coordinate 20,093,123 downwards.
TGGTCCCATACACATTTTAGGATCGTTTGTTATACCTCTGTGAAAAATGCTGGTAGTATTTTGATGGGGATTGCATTAAATGTGTAGATTACTTTGGGTAGCATAGACATTTTAACAATGTTTGTCCTTCCAATCCATGATCATAGAATGTTTTCCCATTTCTTTGTGTCTTTAATTTCTTTCATAAGTATTCTATAGTTTTCAGAGTGTAGATCTTTTGTCTCTTTGGTTAGATTTATTCCTAGGTATCTTATGGGTTTTGGTGCAATTATAAATGGGATCGATTCATGGATTTCTCTTTCTGCTGCTACATTATTGGTGTATAGGAATGTAACAGATTTCCGTACATTGATTTTATATCCTGTGACTTTGCTGAACTCATGTATCAGTTCTAGTAAAATTTTGGTGGGGTCTTTGGGTTTTCTACATCACATCATCTACAAATAGTGAAAGTTTGTCTTCCTTACCAATTTCTATGCTTTTATTTCTTTTTGTTGCCTGATTGCTGAGGCTAGGGCTTCCAGTACTATAATAAATAACAATGCTGAGATTGTCTTGTTGAACAATGTCTTGTTACTGACCATAAAGGAAAAGCTCTCAGTCTTTTCCCTATTGAGTGTGATATTAGCTATGGGTCTTTCATATATGGCCTTTACAATGTTGAGGTATTTTCCCCTCTTTCCCTACTTTTTCAGGATTTTTATCAAGAAGGGATGCTATACTTTGTTAAAGACTTTTACTGCATTTAGTGAGAGGATCACATGGTTCTTATCCTTTCATTTATTAATGAGTATATCACATTTATTGATTTGTAAATATTGAACCACCCCCAGCAGTCCAGGAATAAATCCCACTCGATCATGGTGAATAATTTTAATGTATTATTGTATTCAATTTGCTAGTATCTTGTTGAGAATTTTTACATCCATGTTCATCAAGGATATTGGCCTATAAATTCTCCTTTTTAGTGGGGTCTTTGGTTTTGGAATTAAGGTAATGCTGGCCTTGTAGAATGAGTTTGGAAGTTTTCCTTACATTTCTATTATTTGGAACAGTTTGAGAAGAATCGGTATTAATTCTTCTTTAAATATCTGGTAGAAGTCCCCTGGGAAGTCATTTGGCCCTGGACTTTTAATTGTTGGATTTTTTATTACTGACCTAGTTTCTTTGCTGGTTATGGGTCTGTTCAAATTTTCTCTTTTGCCCTTCTTCAGTTTTAGTAGTTTGTATTTTCTAGGAATTTGTCCATTTCTTCCAGATTGCCCAGTTTTTTGTTGTATAATTTTTCATAGTATTCTCTTGTAATTGTTTGTATTTCTGTGGTGTTGGTTGTGATCTCTCCTCTTTCAATCATGATTTTATTTTTTTTTGATCCTTTTTTTTTTTATAAGTCTGGGTAGGGCTTTATCAGTTTCATTAATTCTTTCAAAGAACAAATTCTTAGTTTAATTGATCTGTTCTACCTTATTTGTTTCTATATCATTTATTTCTGCTTTAATATCTATTATTTCCCCTCATCTGCTGGCTTTAGTCCTTATTTGTTGTTCCTTTTCTAGTTCCTTTAGGTGTAAGTTTAGGTTGTGTAATTGAGACTTTTCTTGCTTCTTGAGGTAAGACTGTATTGCTATATACTCCCCTCCCCCCAACCCCCAGGACTGCCTTTGTTGCATCCCAAAGGTTTTGGACTATTGTGTTTTCATTTTCATTTGCTTCCATGTATTTTTTAATTTCTTATTTAATTTACTGGTTAACCCATTTATTCTTTAGTAAGATGTTCTTTAATCTCCATATATTTGTGGTCTTTCCAAATTTTTTCTTGTTGTGGACTTCAAGTTTCACAGCGTTGTAGTCTGAAAATATATATGTATGACCTCTATTTTTTTTGTACTTGTTGAGGACTGATTTGTGATGCAATACATGATATTCTGGACAATGTTCTATGTGCACTCAAAAAGAATGTGTATTCTGCTGCCTTAGGATGAAATGTTCTGAATATATCTGTTAAGTCCATTTGGTCCAATGTGTCATTCAAAGCCATTGTTTCCTTGTTGATTTTCTGCTTCAATGATCTGTCTATTACTGTAAGTGGGATGTTAAAGTCCCCTACTATGCTTGTTTCACTATCAATGAGTTTCTTTATGTTCTGTGTTTTCTTTATTAACTGATTTATATATTTGGTTGCTTCAAGTTGGGAACATAAATACCATTGTTAGATCTTCTTGTTGGATAGACCCCTTAATTATGATATAGTGCCCGTCTTCATCTCTTGTTACAGTCTTTGGTTTAAAACCCAGTTTGTCTGATATAGGTATGGCTACTCTGGCTTTCTTTTGATGTCCATTAGCATGATAGATAGTCCTCCATCCCCTTACTTTCAATCTGCAGGTGTCTTTAGGTCTAAAATGAGCCTCTTGTAAGCAGCATATAGATGGGTCTTCCCTTTTTTTTTATCCATTCTGATACCCTATGTCTTTTGATCAAAGCATTTAGTTCATTTACATTCAGAGTAATTATTGACAGACAAGAATTTCGTGCCATTTATTATCTGTAAAGTTGCTGATTCTGGAGATTTTCTCTGTTCCTTTCTAGTCTTCATTAGTTTTTGTTCTTTCCAACGCAAGGTGTCTCCTTTAATATTTCTTGCAGGGCTGGTTTACTGGTCATAAATTCCTTGAGTTTTTGTTCAGGAAACTCTTTCTCTCCTTTTCTGAATGACAACCTTGCTGAATAAAGTATTCTTGGCTGAATATTTTTCCCATTCAGCACATTGACTATATCATGCCACTCCCTTTTGGCCTGCCAGGTTTCTGGTGAGATCTGCTGTGAACCTGATTTGTCTTCCCTTGTAGGTTAGGGATTTCTTTTCCCTTCTGCTTTCAGGATTCTTTCCTTATCTGTATATTTAATTTTTTTTTACTATGATAGGTCTTGGTTTTAGCCAGCTTTTTTTTTTTTTAATTTGAAGGGAGTTCTTTGTGCTTTCTGGATTTCAATGTCTGTTTCCTTCCCCACGTTAGGGAAGATTTAAGCTTAATTTGCTCAAATAAACCTGCTCCTTTTTCCCTCTCTTCTTCTTCTGGGACTCCTATGATACAAAGGTCATTATGCTTTATGGAGTTGCTGAATTCTCTAAGCCTGTATTTATGATCCAATACTTTTCTTTCCCTCTTCTATTCAGCTTCATTATTTTCCATAATTTTATCTTCTATATTATAGATTCATTTCTCTACTTTGTCCATACTTGTTGTCATTACATCCAATCAGTTTTATATCTCAGCTACAGCTTTTTTTTTTATTTCAGCCTGAATAGTTTTTAGTTCTTTTATCTCTGCAGTAAGGGATTCTCTAGTGTCTTCAATCCTTTTCTCAAGCCCAGTTAGCATCCTTATGGTTATTGTTTTAAATTCTCTTTCAGGAAAATTATTTATATCTGTTTTGATTCAATCCCTGGCCACTGACCACTTCCTATTATTTATTTTAGGTTGAATTCTTCCATCTTGTCATTTTGTTTACGTCACTGTATTGTGTGTGTATGTATTTGGAAAGCCTGTTATATTTCCTGCTCCTGAGAGTAATGGTTATATTAAAAAGTCCTATACTTTCCAGGAACTGGAGCTTCAGGAAGTGTTTCAGAGTGTGCACTCTGCCATTGTTGTGGCTTCTCTTTTCCTTGGGTCAGTCCTCTGCAGAGTTTCTCCTTGTCTGAGGAGTGTTTGGACCTTGTCCACTGTATGGCAAGTTTTCACTAGGTGTATTTTGATCTGCTTATTAAAAGAGGCTAGATCCTATTTCGTCTAGAGCTGGAGCTTTACAACACTCCATGATCTTGGTGCATGTGAGGGGTTTATGCTGGTCTTCTGTAGGAGTGGCCTGATGCACTGATTCTCAGGCAGACTTGCCCTAGTAAAGATGCACCTGCAGGGAACAGGGGGTGGGGCTTGGTGTAAGTGGCCCCAGCCTCCATTGTGGGTGCTGTGTTGCTCACTGAGGTCTGTCCATGCTGATGCATAAAATGGCATTGCCCTGCTCTCTCACCTCAGGAGCAGGGAATTCATGCCTGCCACTGTTCAGAAAGCCCTCACAGAAGAATGAAGAATCTCCCTCCTTGTGTCCCCAGCTTCTGTCAGATCCTTACCTTTTCCCTGTCTGTGTCTAAACTGTCTTCCAGGCAGCACAGTACTCCTGTGTTTTATCTCAAGCACATGGCGGGGTTTCAAAACTCCAAATATAAGGATCTGGTGTGGAGCAAACCTGTGCTAATCCTCTGGGGGAGGGTCATGCCATGTTGTGACTGGTGCCAGTTAGTGCCAGAATAGCAGTCAAGTGATTGCATCAGGGTTAGAATTTATGATAAAGCACAGCAAAAAGCTGGCATCAAAGTTTGCTGCCTTCAGCAGGTGTCTATGTTCCTATGCTACTGAACAGGGCAACACATTGGCACCCGCCATTTCTTTTGCCCCCTGAGAGGCAGTGCTGCCTCTCCCAAATGCCAAATGCATTCCAAGAAGAGGAACTGTCTCTCCCAGAGCCGCCCAGATCCTCAAACCACACTGCCTGTTCCCAGGCCTCTGTTTTCCTTCCCCACAGGAGTACCGCTATGCCCACCAGGTTCCACCTGGTGGTGGCATGGGTTTCTAAGACTTTGGACTTTCAGCTCTGCTGCTTGTAAAAACTTGTGATAATCAACTACTCTCTCTCTCTCTCAAAATAAACTTAAAAAAAAGAGTAAAGTGAAGTACAAGTGCTCTTGTAAGCAGCATATCATTAGATCTTGTTTTTTAATCCATTCAGCCATTTTGTGTCTTTTGATTGGATAATTTAAGATGTTTACATTTAACTTAATTATTAATAAGTAAGGACTAACAACTATTTTGTTAATTGTCTTCTGGTTGTTTTGTAGATCCATTGTTCCTTTTATCTTATCATGCTGTCTTTGTGTGTGGGTTGATATCTTTTGGTATCAGTATACTTAGACTTCTTTACCATGTTCTTTTGTGCAGTTGCTACAAGTTTTTTCCTTATGGTTACTATGAGGATTACATAAAATATCTTAAAATATTTTAAGCTAATTACACCTTCAAAGAATTCCTAAACTTTATGCTTTTAATTCTCCCCCTTGCATTTTAGATTATTGATGTTACAATGTACATATTTTTTATTGTGTAACTAAAACAGATTATTGTAGTTATAGACATTTTTACTGTTTGTTTTTTAACTTTTAAGTTAGAGTTGTAAGTTAATTATGCACCATCATTACCACATTACAGAATCTAATTCTGACTGTATATTTACCATTACCAGTGAGTTTTACACTATCTTCTTATGTTTTTATAATGTTAATTAACGTTATTTTACTTTCATTTAAAGAACTTCCTTTAGAATTTCTTGTAAGGCAGGTCTACTGGTAATGAACTCCCTCAGCTTTTGTTTATTCAGGAAAGTCTTTATCCTTCCTTTATTTCTGAAGTACAGCTTTAGCAGGTATAGGATCTTCTGTGGAATTTTTTTTTCTTTCAATATTTTGAATATGTCAGCCCTATTCTAACCTAAAATGTTTTTTGTTGTTTTGTTTTTGAGAAATCCACTGATGATCTTATGGTTTATCCCTTGTATTTTCTCTCTTTTCTCTTACTGCTCTTAGAATACCTTCTTTGTCTTTGTCTTTTGACAATTGAATTCTAATGTGACTCAGTGAAGGCCTATTTAGGTTCAACCTATTTGGGGTTGAACATACTTCCCTTTCTTCTTCTTTTCTAGTCACTATAATGTAAATGTTGCTTGTTTTTATTGTATTCCAAAGGTCCTATAAACTCTCTTTGCTCTTTTTTTTTCTCCTCTGACTGGATCATGTCAAATATCCCATCTTTCATGTCACTGATTCTTTCTTCTGAATAGTTAAGTATGTTTTTGAAGCTCTCCACTGAATTTTTTAGTTAAATTTAGAAAATATTTTTCAACTCGAATTTTTATTTGTTTTGATGGTTTCTATTTTTTGGTTGAACTTTTTTTTGTTCATTCATGGTTTTCCTACTTTCATTTAGTTATTTGTGTGTTCTTGTAGTTCACTAATCTTTAAGAAAATTATCCTGAATTCTTTGTCTGAAAGGCCATATATCTTCATTTCTTTAGGGTCAGTTATTGGAGTTTTAATGGTTTCTTTGGTTGTGTTATATTTACCTGATTTTTTTTTGTAATTCTTGATTCTTTACATCAGTATCTGTGCATTTGAGTAAATGGGCTCCTCTTCCAGACATTACAGGTTCACTGTGGCAAAGACAGTTCTTTACCATTCAGCTTAGTTGGGGTTTGGGGGCATGTCTGCTAGAAATGGTCTTTGGCAAGTGGGCCCAGCTATTAAGGTCTATTTTTGGACAAGGCAACTGTTTGAGCTTTTGGTCAGGGGTTGGGTGGTGTGCCACTGGTTAAGAGAAGCTAGGTAGGACCGTTGGTTTGTTCTCTGACCAACTAAAGCTGTAGGAAGGACTCTTCAATTGCCTGGATACTGTGGTCAGGCTTTCAATCCTGACTGGTTACTATACTCAGTAATAGATGAGGCTGTGAATTAGCTTCCCTGTCTTGTCAGGGCAACAGAATAAGACCCAGGACCAGCATAAGGACTTGTTGTTTAGAGATTGGAATCAGGCAAAAATGTACACTAAATTTCCTGGTCAAGTGGGGTTACCAGTTTTGCTCTGCAGATGCGGAAAGCCATGGCTATGCTCTCTGTTCAAGTACCACTGTAATGAGAGTTGTAGAGACTACATAGCTTCCCATGTGTCCTGGTTAGGTTTCCTGGTCAGGTAGTCTGAAGGCTTATTCAGCAATAAGTGGGGCTATGAATTAGTTTCCTTGTCTGGGTACAGCAGGAGAAGGAGCTCTAAAGCCAATAAGGCTCTGTGTGCTCTTGAGCCAACCCATGCTCCAAGTTCCCTCACTGCCTAGGGCCACTGGCTTTGTACTGCATACCATCAGCTCTGCTTGTCTGCCTCTCATTTTGAGCATTGCTAGACTACAGAGCTTCCAGGTTTTCTCACCAGCTGTTCTGCTTATATGGGGCCAAGAGTCATGTTCCACAGCAGTACATGGAGACTGGGAATGGGCAAACCATGCTCTAGGGCCAGTAAAACTTGCTTGAGAACCTAAATCAGGCATACCTGCACCCCACTTTGTTCCCTGGGCACTATATACCACCAACTTGGTTCTGCATATTGGTTGTTAGAAACTCCTCCCCCTTCTCTGTCATAGTCAGATTTTCCATGGTTGAGCCCACAGACTCCCCAGCAATCCTCATGGGTTAGACAAGAGTATGGGCTCCCATGAAGTGACACATAGCACTGGGAGGGGTCACTGGAATGCCCTCATTTTTCCCACTGGAGAAACCATAAGCTCTGGAGAGACCTCTCCACATGGTGCTGTGTTGGCCATGGGGAGGGGCAATGCAGTCAGCCTGTAGCCACTTCTCTTAGCTTTCCAATGCAGGCTGTCTTGATCTCTGTGATGCAGGGTGCTTCAGCTTCACCTCCATGTTCTAGTTGTGTCTTGTCCAAGACTAGTTGTCAGTTCTTTTTGTGAGCTAACACAAATTCAGGAATGATCTGTTTCACCCTCTGGTGATATTACTCTACAGCTCATTTTTTTTAGCACTAAATAATATTCCAAAAAATAATATTCCATTGTCTGAATGTACCACAGCTTATCTTAAAATGTTTTAGTGTTTATTTATTTTGAGAGAGAGAGGAAGCAGGGGAGGGGCAGAGAGAGAGAAGTGCTGCCAGCACAGAGCCCAACATGGGGCTTACCAGCACAGAGCCCAATGTGGGGCTTGAACCCATGAACCACGAGATCATGACCTGAGCCAAAATCTAGACTTGGACACTTAACAGACTAAGCTACCTAGGTGCCCCTGAAAATTTTTAAAGTTTTCATATGATTAATTCATCTTGCTCTTTATGCCTCCCTCCAGCTCCCAGCTCATCTGTCATTCTGATACAATGAAACTATTACCACCATCACTGCTTACATTTGTTAGTGGCCTTCTATGCCCCAGACATTCTGTGGAAAGCTTTGCACACTTTTATGTTACATAATTCTTACAATCCTTTAAGTAGTATTCTATTGCCATCTCACTTTTACAGATGAGAAAAAGGGCTTAGATATGGAAATCACAGTGGCCAAGTTCTCACACATAAAGAAGACTTGGCTAGAACCAAATACTATTTGACCTCAAAGGTGTCTGTCTTATTCATGTTTTCATTCCCAGAACATATTGAAGAGCCTGGCACACAGTTGCACCTTAGAAAATAACTTTGCAGTCAATGAACACAAATATTACTCTGGATGAGCCATTGTTCTAATAGAATTAAAGGCCAGAGGTTCTGAGAATATGAACTAGAAGAGAGTATCTTTTGTGTACTCTATATTCTCTGGGACATAGATGCTTTGCAATATCTCAATGCCATTTTGTAATTGGAAAAATGGAAACCAGTTGAACTTAATTACTAAAGAAGATTAGAGCTATGAAAAGAACATAGACTTCCTGATTTCTAGTACCAACCTCTTCTCAGGCCAACAGAAGTCTTCACTACTAAGTGCATTATTTAGCAGATCTGACTCCCAGTACACTCCAGAATGATCTTCAACTGTCAGCTAGTTCCCCAATTGCTCCTACTTATGTTTCATTTTTGTTCTAACCAGCCCTGATGCCAAAGAACCATGCGGAAAGCTTTTAGGAAACTATAGATTGCCTCAACCTCCCCCCAGGAATTTTTCAGTCATTGGAGTGTAACTGGGGATTCTGTATTTCTATAAAACAGAGATTGTTTTAATTTAATAAACATTACAAATAAATATACAGCTATGCGAAGAAGATGTCCAAACTAGTGTGCCTGCTGGAACCATGTGTAGTGACGGTAACAAACCAACTACAAGCTGCTTGGGGATTATGAGGACCAATTATTCACACAGAAGGAAAAGGAACCAAATAAAATACGAAAAAGGAGAAGAGGGAAATTGGAGGAACATACTACATCGAGACCTACAGGTCACAACATAAAAGAATGAAATCTACATAATTTGGCTATTGCTAAAAGCACTGCTATAATATATATTCAATGGAATACTACTTGGCAATGGAGAAAGAATGAAATCATGCCATTTGCAGCAACATAGATGGAACTGGAGGGTATTAAGCTGAGTGACATAAGTCAGTCAGAGAAAGACAGAGATCATATGTTCTCACTCATATGTGGATTGTGAGAAGCTTAACAGAAGACCTTGGGGGAGGGAAGGGAGAAAAATAGTTACAAACAGAGAGAGAGGGAGGCAAACCACAAGAGACTCTTAAATACAGAGAACAAACTGAGGGTGGATGGAGGGGTGGGGGGTGAGGAAGGAAAATGGGTGATGGGCATTGAGGAGGGCCCTTGTTGGGATGAGCACTGGGTGTTGTGTGTAAACCAATTTGACAATAAATTATAAAGTCTCTCAAAGACTTTCTGTAAGACCCTTTGGTCATCTTGTTACAAAGCTGTGGTCAGCTTGGGAATGTACTACCTTATCTTTTTCATCCTGCCTTCTCTGACTTTTATCTTTTTATCTTCACTCCTCCTTACCTGTGAATGCACTGCCAGTGAGGTATTAATAGATTTCCCTTTGTTTTCTAGGGAACCCAGGCTAAGAAAGGAGCCACAACAACCACTGGATATTTGGCCCTCTTCTACTTGTATTTTTACATTATTCTTACTATAGTCATGAATAAGTGACTTCATGCCACATCCTTAATGATCCCTCCTCTAAGACTACTATAATTTACTCTCAGGTTGGTCCTTAAATGAGGAGCATAATCATCCCAAAGAAACCTTTTCCATATATCATTAGGTCTAACCCAGGAGGTTTCCATGTTGCATTTTGCAACTAAACCTTTCTTGTCCTTCTGTATTGACCTGAAAGCCTCATTCAGGATCATGATTCCAATTACCAGGAGAGCTATAAGAGAGGCTTCACTTCCCCCAAAGGAATTCAATGGCAACCTCTTATCCCAGATAATTATGTCAGAATTAGGGCACAACTTGACCTAAATCCACACAGCTCTCTATAAAAGTGTCTGGTTTCAGATATCTTTGGTGTATGTCCAATGTGAGTACTAGAGACTCTGTCAACTTCTGAACTGGCTGAAGTTAACACAATATTTTAGCTCAGATTGCCAAAGTATAAGGTAGAAAAGTCATATAGTAATAAAAAGAAATTTGGATCACCAACATTGGTTACAGAAAGCACAGAAAGGACCAAACATATTTGTCCTGTGAGGACAGGATGCCCTGGAATGGAGGAGGGGCAAGTGGCACTCCCAGACACCAAATCCCACATGAATCTCTTATGTGGGATCATAGCCTCAAGATCATAACCTCAAGTTTGCAGGTTGAATTACCTGAGACCAGTGTGCCATATAAGTAATAGCCAAAGTATGTGAAAAACAATTTAATAGATTATAATGCTTGACTACCTTTCATTAAGCACTAACCATGAAATAGAATCTATGATAAGTACTTTACATATGCATTATTTAATGCATGATCGTCAATCCTCCACAGAGGACACCTCCTATGAGGATTGAACAGGTACCCAGTTCCTTGGTACCATGCAAAGGTTTATGAAAATCAGATTGACAGTCTTTTCTAGGAAGGACAATAGTTGATGCTTGATATTCCAAAACTAGTTCTTCATCCCTTTGGATTAAGCCATTATTTCTGGACAAGATATTAACAGTCACTTTGAGAACTAAAAGCATTTCTTGCAGTTCACATTCCAACATGATTTGTTCGCCCTCTCTTCCCAAAGTGACTTTGACCTGAAAGCAAAACCAATTTGTTGAGGAAGGGATTCCAGGTTGGAGAGCCAGTGAAAGTATATCTAGGAGGGGAAATTGAATATTGAGGAAAAGCTGAGCACAGGGCCTGTCAAGGATTTTTTCCAACAGATAATTTTGCTTCTGTCTTATGACTAAGCCTGCAAAGAAGTGAATTAACTATAGCATGAGAGAATTAAGTGGGATATGAGGAAGAACTTCCTTCTAGTAGTTGCTACTAGATGGACTACTAGAAGGAAGGCAAGCTTTTTGCTCATGGATATTTTCCCTAGAATCAAACATCCTGAGTCTTTACCAGCTTTGAATTCATCTTTCCTATTTCCACATGCATTTGACATTTCCTTTTGGGTTTTTGTCTTCATTTTTTTGCCCTAGAGAAATACTAGAGATTACTGATGGGTTTAGATTATAGCTTCAGGAAGAGTCTTAATTTTAATTCCTTTGGAGGATGTACTGCCAAGAGAAGTGTCAAGGAAAAAAGTGTCACTGTGTCTATAAACTGATCACATAGAGTGTTCTGGCTCTTTCCACTGTCTCTGACCCCAACATCCAAACAGCAGTAAGCACTTCATCTGCCAACATAATCCATCTTCCACTCTGTCCTAGAACTATTGTAGTGCTCTCTGGAATGTGAATATCTCATCCCATTTATTCAGGTGTTGACAACACAGAAATTGTTGGCAGCAGGTCTGTTACTTGATATGCCCTCAAGATTCACTATCTCCCTTGTCCACCACTAGACAGAGAGAGAATGAAATAACCTGTCTCTTGCTTTGCATAAACAGATATCAGAGTATAGATTCTTTAACACAGGAGCAGCAGAGAAGGAGACTGACCACAGGAGGCATGGAAACATTTGTATTACACACACACACTGTGGGCACACAGTAGGTACTCCATCAAGATTTTTTTAATAAATGCAGAGAATCTGGGATCAATAATGGAATGAGAAGTGTCAAGAAGGAACAATTTTTTTTAAATAGCTTTAAAAAACCCATAAAAACACTGAAGGCTGCCTTCTAGGACAAACACAATCCTGCCTTCCTTGGTATAGCATAGGAACCCTGAAAAGAGCCATATTGCCTGGGGTTCAATCCTAGCTCTGTCAGCCATGAGCTGTGTCACTTTGAGAAAGTTATTTTATCTGATTCTTAGTTTCCCCATTTATAAAATTAGGGTAATGAAAGTACTAAGTTTTTAAGGGTATTATTCCTAATGTCTGTGAAGCTCTCAGAACAATTCCTGTCATGTACTAAATAGTGCTATAAATAACTATGATAAATAAAGCATATAACTAAAACAAAAAAAGAAAAAATCACAAGAAAGAGAAAGGTATCCCCTATCATCTGGAAGCTGGCTTGGTACTCATAGACAGATCTTGGTGTTCTCTTGTTGAACATAAACATCTTGTAAAACATCAACATCAGACAAGGCCATTCTGTGACCAAGATGGATCAAGACAAAAACAAGACCATCCCATAATCATATTTGAACACAGACAAAACATGAACATTATCCAAACTTCTAAATTCCAAATATCCCCCTCTCCTAGATAATATGAATTACTGCTTGTTGTTTCTTTACACATTACAGTTTTATCCTGTTCTATATCCTTCTAGGTAAGATGTATTAAGAAGCCCAGTCAAAATTACCCCTGTTTCCTGACAGCATCCAATTTAGAGCAAAATCTCTTTTCCTTTGAAACTTCCCTCCAAATCACCTAACACTAGCCCAAATCCTAGAAGGCTTTTCTAACACTCACTGAGACACCCTCACGGTTCTCCAAGCTGTGTGCTCTCCCTGCAGTGGAGAATAAATCCAATTTGTCAGCTACAAGTGTGTTCCCAGCAAACTTTGGCTGGAGGGCATCAATGGCCACCTTCTGTGGAAAATTCATTTCAGGAGAGGCAAGGAACCCTGTATGTCAGATTCTGAAATGTCATTTCTATGCAAATCAATTTAGCAATTGTTTTTTTCCAACTGTATTGCCCTAGAAAGATCACTGTACTGGGGCAAGAGAGAAGAAATCAACACTTATTGAGCACATGCTAATTGAAAGACCCTGGATGAGATTGTTAATACAAATTATTTTACTTAATCCTTAGGATAACCCTGGGCAGTGGATATTTGTTAATTACATTTTATAGATGAGGAGGCCAAGTGTCAGAGAAGCCAAATAATTTGTTCAAAGTAATGAAGATCTGATAAGTGAAGTAAATCCTATGGTAAAGCTTTAGTAGCAAAGCTAAATTCCCTCAGATCTCTAGGAGCAGCAGAGCAGAATATGTGCACACTTTCATAGCAATGCTACTGGAAGAATTCAAAGATACATGAGCGCGTCCCCTGACTGTGAAGAAGGGATGGAAATGGAGGGTAGAGATAGAAGTGGGATAAGGGAGACATGGATCCTTCCCTGCCTTCTTTCCCTTTCTTGTGACAATTACAAGTTTTTCTTGACTGGTTGAGAAAGTCCACATAGGAACCAGAGCCTTACATTGTTTTCCATGCAAGACTTCTTTAGGTTCCATAACAATTGACAAATCAGAGCATGTGAATCCCTTAAGAGGGCTGAAGTGCCAGGAGAGCACATTTCCACATTTACTCCCCATGTGACACCCAAGCCAAGAGTTTTCAACACACAGTCTGGAGGTGCAGCACTTCTAAGCTTTGCACACTCAAGTATGACCCTCGTCTATACAATATGCTCTCATCAATACTTCTCAGCATTGCCTGGAATGGGTATGCTGCACAGAATTCCACCCACCTGTCTGCTCCCAGGGACAGAAAGATTGTTCTATTTTCAAGTCATTTTCCAATCTTTTGACCACAGCTCCCCTCTAAAAAGTTAATTCGTGACCAGCCTAATTAGCCCACATTGCCCCAGATCTTTTGCAGCTCAGCCTAGTGCAAAAGAGTTCCACTTCTAGAGTCAAAAATCTTATATCTAAACCTCTCACTGCTATATGGCCTTCAGCGAATTAGGTAACACATCTCGGCATCCCCCATCTGCAAAAGGGGATGAAAATAGTGCCTACCTATATATAACAGAAGGTTTTTGTTGTCCTTACTGTCATTTATTCACCTTCTTCCAAAAACAGGCCCTCTTTTTCTTTTGGGTAACTACCCCTTCCCACTCAGTCCATGTGGCAATCAACCTCAGAGGTAGGAACAACCATGCAAAATGAAAATGCAGGGTCTCTTATTCAAAGATTATTAAGAACGTCAAGACAGCGATAGCAATTAAACCAAGCCCAAGGCCCATCTAAGAATTGTATCCTGTGCAGCTGTACTGGTCACATGTCTATGAAGCTGGCCCGGCCCAGAATCAAGGAATCCATCCAGGTAGAAAGGATAACAAGAGGCACAATAATACAAATTCCCATCTCTACATCCTGTTTTTGAATGTTTGGAAACATACCCATCTTGGCTCAAAGAGACAGATTTAATGGTGGATGTCAGGTACCATGACAGTCCAGGGAAGATAAATGTTTTCAGCCTCAGCAGGTGGACTCCCATATCTACAATGAGAGCTGCCTTCTTAGAGCATATAGTGTCCAGAGCCCATTTTCTGCTATGGGTCACAACTAACATCTCCCTTCACAGGAAGAAAAGGAGAGAAAGAATATGGCTCTGATAGAATATAGCAAATCATTATTTCTACGATGAACCTAAACACATGGAGGTTTGAACTTTAGCATATAAAAAGAACTTCAGTAGCATGGACTTCAATTTTTAAGGGGGAGGAGTTTCACTGATTGGGCGAGGGGAGGCCAGTAAAGGAAGAATTTTAATTATGTGATTTTTATTCCTCCCAAGTACAGTGTTCAACCTGCTAATCTACTCTTCAAACCACTATTTTATGCAAATCTTTAGGAAATCTGTGACTGGTTTTGGATTATTTTGCAACTAATGTATACATAGTAGTTGTTAGTAAAGCTTGAGGGAACATAAAGTATGTTTTCCTCATGATTGCTCCATTCAGAGCTCTTATTTGCCCCTTTTTATTTACACTTTGAAGAATGGATTTGCCAAACAAAACCAAATTTGCAATTCATCCCCTGCCTGAAGTCTTTAAATAGTATATAAAAGATTCAAATTTAGAATCACAGAAAAGTGTTAAATTGAAAATAACACTTAACAGCAGTTCATTCAATGGTTCCAAAGACTGGATTTCCAGCCCTGATGCCAAAGAACCATGCGGAAAGCTTTTAGGAAACTACAGATTGCCTCAACCTCCCCCCAGGAATTTTTCAGTCATTGGAGTGTAACTGGGGACTCTGTATTTCTATAAAACAGAGATTGTTTTAATTTAATAAACATTACAAATAAATATACAGGCAAAAACACCATAAGTGAAAAAGCCAAGCACAAAGTAGGCATTAATCTTTGTAAGTCACAGGCTGACCTGGGGCTGAGAGCCAGGAGTAAGAGCATCGTCATATTAAACCTTCCACTCGGAAACAGACACACAACACACAGGCCCACACAACCAGGCAGAACTGTGGCTGCAGGACATGTATTTATTTATTATAGAAGATTTTGTGTCCAGGCTCTGGCCATGGCTCATCATCAAACTTGCCATGGCATCTCCCTCATTCCTCCCATTAAAGGACAATGGGGCTCTCTTCTGTCCCCTCTCTTGCCCCCAACTAACTGGGGAAAATCCTGGAAGGCCTGAGTAACCCTTGGAAAGGAAGCCACTTCATGGAATCTCATTTCAGGAGTCTCTTTTGGGCTGAAGCAGTTCCCACTGCATTGCTGGAGGATCTGGGGGACCACAACATATCCAAGGTCCACAGACACAAACCCAAAGACTTCATTCCTTTTGTTTCTACGAATATAATTTATTGTCAAATTGGTTTACACACAACACCCAGTGCTCATCCCAACAAGGGCCCTCCTCAATGCCCATCACCCATTTTCCTTCCTCACCCCCCACCCCTCCATCCACCCTCAGTTTGTTCTCTGTATTTAAGAGTCTCTTGTGGTTTGCCTCCCTCTCTCTCTGTTTGTAACTATTTTTCTCCCTTCCCTCCCCCAAGGTCTTCTGTTAAGCTTCTCACAATCCACATATGAGTGAGAACATATGATCTCTGTCTTTCTCTGACTGACTTATGTCACTCAGCTTAATACCCTCCAGTTCCATCCATGTTGCTGCAAATGGCATGATTTCATTCTTTCTCCATTGCCAAGTAGTATTCCATTGAATATATATTATAGCAGTGCTTTTAGCAATAGCCAAATTATGTAGATTTCATTCTTTTATGTTGTGACCTGTAGGTCTCGATGTAGTATGTTCCTCCAATTTCCCTCTTCTCCTTTTTCGTATTTTATTTGGTTCCTTTTCCTTCTGTGTGAATAATTGGTCCTCATAATCCCCAAGCAGCTTGTAGTTGGTTTG
Source organism: Panthera leo (assembly GCF_018350215.1). NCBI lineage: Eukaryota > Metazoa > Chordata > Mammalia > Carnivora > Felidae > Panthera > Panthera leo. The sequence goes on along the minus strand of NC_056689.1, from coordinate 20,076,858 downwards.
TTACCGTCACTACACATGGTTCCAGCAGGCACACTAGTTTGGACATCTTCGCATAGCTGTCAACTCATTTCTCTGGGCTGTAAGCCGGAGTGGCCACTGTTTGGGATTTGGTTTCCTTTTTTGCTGCTGAAATTGTATCTTTATCATTGACTGCTCTGAGTACTAGGATGATTCCTCTGCTTTAGCAGAACATTAAAAAAATCAATTCCAAGAGCATCCTAAAAAAGGTGAAGTTCTCACATCTACTAATAAAGAATGGCTCCGAACAAAGTGGCCTGGATCAGCCTTGTAAGGGTGAAAATGGCAATGGGCCCACCTCCAAAATGCTATAATATTACATGCACATCCTGCTGGTCTCTGTCTTGGAACCCTACAAACCACCATCTTGAGAAGATCAAAGGAAATATTTTCCACTTCTAGAGCATGCCAGATCCTAGAGGTACTGCCACACAAAATAAACTCCCCTCCAAGTGACTGAAAATGCTATTTCCCCTCAATTGTGGGAAAGCATAAATAAATGGGACAGCGTGAGATGGAGAAACCAGAAGAGGGAGAATTTGATACATTAAACACACGGGAAGCAGCTGTAGTAGCCACAGGGCTGGCAAAAGAACAGAAATCAAAAGAAAAGCACATTTACATTGAGCACACATGTGAGGCACATTTCAAGATTTCTCCAAGAGATTTATACACAACTTACTGTATCTTAAAGACACTAGAAAGCATATCCAGGTTCTTTCTAGGCTGGTGCAGCTGATAAAACATGCGGATGACACTTGATAATTCCATGTATCTTTTAAAACTACATTTTGTAGCTCTTCTATTATGAGAAATTTATAATTGAGTACTCCTGTTAACAGTCATCTATGGACAGGTGTGAATACAAAAACTGTTCTCTGCAGTAAGTACAGGAAGTGAACAAAAGCATTTAGAAACTTTTATGACAATTCTATACTGCCATATCATTTTATCTTGCAAATGTATTAGTCAAATAAATTCATTTTTCAAGTGAATTTTTAAAAACTGGCTTTTCATCACATATGGTTTGAGAAGTACTGGCATACCATCAAATTTTACATCACCTAGATTTAATTGTTTTTAACAAAGTGGCAGAAATATAGAATAACTCATAGAAAAATACTCTTTGAAGGGGACATAAAATTATGCAGCTAAAATTTTGCTTTTAAGTTATTTCTTTAACTAGTTTCTCAGTCTCATTAACTTTTCGTTGCCTTGAAAGTAGTGTGGCCAAAAAGGAATGGATCCATTTTGCATATTTCCACTTCCTAACATGGATATTCCATGGATATTCCAAAAAGTTTGTATTTACACTCGGCTTATAAAGATGCAAGGGAGATAAGTATTCTCATTCTGTTACCCTCTTTTCTAACTCAATTCTGTGTCCTCTGATATTTTTTAACAAGTCGGTTCTTTAATAATATCTTCATTATATTGCAGTGCCTAATTTAAAGGTTATTACATGACAGGTAAGGCTAACTTTCCTTAAAGCCACTGTGTCCTCACATTTTCTGATGGAAATATTTAAAGTAATTTTATGTGTTTTTAAAAGCTTTTAAACATATAAAGAAAATAATAAGATAGGATTTCCCTTCCTCACCTAGGAATTCAACTCAGCTTTGTAAAGCAGAAAGTGGTGTAATTTTTCATTGTGGAGACTTTTTCAACTTATAGGAAGAATTTATGTAGAGCAACTTCATGTGGCCCTTATTAATGTCAGCTTAAGATTCTGGCAAAGAGGGGTAAAAACAAAGGAAGTGACACCCACCCACATCACCAAACTTAAAAAGCTGGAAAACTTTATCCATAGTTACTTTGTATCAAATTGCATTGGCAGTTTGGACAAAGAGTCATTTGTGCTTCAGTGAAAAGTTTGTTTGAACATCCATTGTTTTCTAGATGTTTTGCTAAAGTCTTTTAATGTCTAATTCCCACAACCTCTTTATTAGAGATTGAGAAGCAGTGAACACTGTGAGTTAAGAATCATTTGTTTTCCCTGGACTTGGAGGGAAAAAAAGGCCACACACACCAAATTATTGAGCTACTCCTTTTTTTCCTCTTGTAACCCATCCAAACATTCTATTATGTAGTTGAAACATTTCAGTTACTGTAATTTTTTCCTAAAGGTTCTGGTTCCCACACTGAAATTCTGCCTCCAAAGTCAGATTCAGAATCCAATTCCCAAAATCTGCTCCAAAACACATTCGTGGCCTAACCCTTGAGAAAGAGAATTTTAAGCTCCACTTGTCTCTTTTCAGAATGAGTCAAAGCATTTTAAAAAGCAACAAAAATGTGAAATCCCCTGATGAAGTGTTTTTGAAGTGCCCTGGCCACATCTGTAGGAATAGTCAAATATTATCTAACTCAGTTCACTTTTTAAAGTGGAAAACAACTAAACTTAGCACAAATATAGGCAAATGGCTCCTTTCAACAGAAACTAAAACCTTCTTATACACACACAAAGAAACGGGTATGAAATCCTGGTGTGGTAGACCCCCCAAAAATGAGGGTGGGGAAAGTGAGCAGAACCACGGGGTAAGATTGAGGTGATCTTAGGGAAAATGCCATCTGGAAGTAATGACAACACTCTGAGAACATAACAATTAAACACAAAGTATATGACTCTTAGAATTAGCTACTAACCCTTTCCACAGGTGTGGGGAGCTTGGGTTATCAGTGTTCTGGTGAGTCAGAGATTTAAAAGAATCAAAATAAAAAGTAATCACAGTACAGATTTCTGTACAAAGTATGAGACCCTATCTATACCTTCACCTTCAGGAAAGTGTTCTGACTTTAACCCTATCAGTCTAGAGGCAGGCCCCTGAAGTTGAGTTTACAATTCTCATGACTAATGTTCTGGCACGAGAAATGGGCTTCCCCTGTTGATGCAAAAGGCAGATGAACACAGTGACAATCCCTGATGGGAAAAAAAAAAACGCCCAGGCAGTGAAAAGAATAGCCAGTTAGTAATAATAGTAGCTGCTATTAATTCACTGCTCACTATGTGGGAGGATTTACATAAGTCCTCTCTCTACCATTTCAACCATTCTAGGAGTTATTATATCCATTTTACAGATAAGGATTCTGAGACACAGAGAAATTTTCCCGAGATCTAAAGACAAGATCTAAATGCACATTTGTCAAACTACAAATTCCAAGCTCTCATTTCTCAGCCAGATTACCTGAAAGGTATCTGAATGGCTGTTGGTGCTGAGGAAAGGAGGGTGACTTACCTGGAGTAGGATTATAGGAGAAAACATAATCATGGCCTCTGGTATTGCCTGGAATTATATAATATTGAATAAATATCAGTTTATTAGCAAAATGAAGTTAAATGCACAATAACATATTCGAATATGTGTAGTTAATAAGTACTCAAGAAAAGGACAAATTCTGAGCTACTTTAATAATGTATATCAAGATTTACATAGTCAAGCTCCCTTGGAAACAGGCAACTAAGGAGACTCCACTTATTACATTCTCCAATGTTTTTTGGGAGGTCTACTTTTGGAATTAATTTCCAAATATTATTACATTTTTTCCAGTTTTACTGAAACATAGTTGACATACATCACTGTATAAATTCAAGGTGTACTGCATAATGGTTTAACTTGCATATATTGTGAAATGATTACCACAACAATTTTGGTAAGCATCCAACATCTCAAATAGATATAATAAAATGAAAAAGAAAAAAGAAAAAATTTTTCCTTGGGATGATTACTGTTAGGATTTATTCTCTTAACAACACGTATATATATCACACAGCAGTATTAACTACAGTCTTTATGTTATACCTTACATTCCAAGTACTTAGGTAATCTTATAACTGAAGGTTTGTACTTTTTAACTACCTTCTCGAATTTCCCTTCCACCCCCCCTCCAGGTCTGGTAACCTGGAGGTTACCAAATATAATCTCTTTTTCTAGGAGTGTTTGTTTTAATTAGATTCCACATGTAAGTGATATCATGCAGTATTTGTCTTTCTTTGGGGTTTTTCACTTAGCCCTTAGATTCATAGTGCCCTTAACATTCATCTCGTGTTGTTGCAAATGGCAGAATTTTCTTGTTTTTTCTATAGCTAAATAATAATCCTGTGTGTGTGTGTGTGTGTGTGTGTGTGTGTGTGTGTGTGTGTATCACATCTTTATCCATTCATCCATCAATGGGTACTTAGGCTGTTTCCATGTCTTGACTGCAGTAAATAATGCTGTTATAAACATGGGGGTGCAGATAACATTTTGTGTTACTGATTTCATTTCATTAGATATATTCCCAGAAAAGGAATTGTTGGATCATATGGTAGTTCTGTTTTTAATTTTTTGAGATCCTCTGTATTTTTTCCATAGTGGTTGTACAGTTCACAATCCTACCAATAGTGCAAACCGGTTTCCCTTTCTCCACATCCTTGCCAGCATTTGTTTCTCTTGTTTTTTCCCTACCCATTATTATTATTCAGTTAAGGAACTGACTCTTGATTTTGGCTCACATCATTATTTCACATTCATGTGATCGAGCCCTGCACCCAGCTCTGCTGAATGTGGAGCCTACTTGGGATTCCCTTTCTCCCTCTTTCTCTGTCCCTCCCCCGCTCATACTCTTTCTCTCTGAAAATAAATAAATTCTTTATTGCTAAAAAATGCCAACCCTCATCTGAGCTTTCAGTGAGTCCTAATTTTGCTGGTGGAGGGTCTTGTCTCAATGTTGATGGCTACTGACTGATCAGGGTAGTGGTTGCTGAAGGTTGGGATGGCTGTGGTAATTTCTTAAAATAAGACAGTGAAGTTTGCCACATCAATTGAATCTTTTTTTTCACAAATAATTTTTCCATAGCATATGATGTTGTTCAATAGCATTATACCCACTGTAGGACTTCTTTCAAAATTGGATTCAGTCCTCTCAAACCCTGCTGCTGCTGTATCAACTAAGTTTATGTAATAATCCTGAACCCATTGTTGTCATTTCAACCATCTTCTCAGCATCTCCATCAGGAGTAGGTTCCATCTCAAGAAAACACTTTCTTTGCTCATCAATTGGAAGCAACTCCTCATCCACTGAAGTTTTAAGATTGTGTAAGATTGCAGCAATTTAGTCACATCTTCAGGCTTAGTCACTTCTAATTCTAGTTCTCTTGCTATTTCCACTATATCTCCAGTCCAACACACACAGTGTTTATTGATTAAGTTCACTGTCTTTTATGGACATAGTTCATGGCACCCCAAAAGCAATGACAATAGTAACATCAAAAATCACTGATCACAGATCATCATAACAAATACAATAATAATGAAAATATTTGAAACCTGAGAGAATTACCAAAATGTGACATAGAAACACAAAGTGGGCAAATGCTGTTGGAAAAATGGCACCAAAAGACTTGCTTGACCCAGGGTTGCCACAACCTTCAATTTGCTAAATGCACACACACACACACACACACACACACACACACACACACAGTATCTGTGAAGTGCAGTAGAGCAAAGTGCAAAAAAACTAGGTATGCATTGTAATATATTAGTTTTGAGTGTACAACAGTGATTTGATGTTTGTATATACTGTGAAATGATCACCACAGTTAATCTAGTTACTTCCTGCTGTCATATAAAGTAAATTAAATATTATTAATTATATTCCCCATGCTGTATATTATATCCCTATGACTTATTTATTTTATAACTGGAAGTTTATAATTCTTGTTCCTCTTCACCCATTTTGTATTTCACTCAACCCCCCTCCTTTATGGCAACCACCAATCTTCTTTTTGTATCTATGAGTCTGGATCTTGTTTTATTTTGTTTGTATGCTTTACATTTTAGATTCTACATATAAGTGAAATCATATTCGTCTGTCTCTCTCTGACTTACTTCACTTAGCATAAACCTTCAAGATCTATCCAAGTTGTTGCAAATGGCAACATTTCATTCTTTTTATGGCTGAGTAGTATCCCATTGAATACATATAAAACATCTTCTTTATCCATTCATCCTTCAGTAGATACTCTGTTTGCTTCCATATCTTGGTTATTGTAATTAATGCTACAATGAACATAGGAGTGAATGCATCTCTTCAGATGAGTGTTTGTATTTTTTTTCAGATAGATACCCAGTAGTGGAATTGCTGGATCACACGGTAAAAATTTTAATTTTTTAAGGAACCTCCAAATGGTGTGCCATAGTGGCTGCATCAATTTACATTTCCACCAACAGCACAGGATTCCCTTTTCTCCATATCTTAACCAACACTTTTTTGATAATAGCCATTCTGACAGATGTGAGGCATTACTTCACTTTGGTTTTGATTTGTATTTCCTTGATAATTAGTGATGTTGAGCATCTGTATGTCTTCTTTGGAATTATGTCTATTCAGATTCTCTGACCATTTTTAAATTGAATTGTTTTCTGTTACTGAGTTGCATGAATTTGTTACATATTTTGGATATTAACCTCTTATCAGATGTATCATTTGCAAGTATCTTCTCCCACCCGGTGATTGCCTCTTCATTTTCTTGACGGTTTCCTTTGCTGTGCCAAAGCTTTTTAGTTTGATGTAGTCACGTGTTTATTTTTGCTTTAGTTTCCCTTGACTTTGTTGTCAGATATTAAAAACCATTACTAACACTGATGTCGAGTTGCTTACTGCCTGTTTTATTCTAGAAGTTTTATGATTTTGTGTCTTAATGTTCAAATTTTTAATTAATTTTGAGTTAATTTTGGTATATGATATAAGAAAGTGGTCTTGTTTCATTCTTTTGCATATGGATATCCGGTTTTCCCAACACCATTTATCAGAGACTTTCCTTTCCCCATTGTCCATTCTTGACTCTTGTTCTAAATTAAATGACCATATATGCATGTGTTTATTTCCAGGCTGTCTGTTGATCTATATTTCTCTTTTTGTGCCTGTACCCTACAGTTTTGTTTATTATAAGTTTGTAATATAGTTCAAAATCAGGGAGCATGATACCTCTGGCTTTGTTCTTTCTCAACCTTACTTTGGCTATTCAGGGTCTTTTGTGGTTCCATACAAATTTTAGAATGATTTTCTAGAGTTCTGTGAAAAATGTCATTGGAATTTTGATAAGGATTGCACTGAATCTGTAGATTGCTTTGAGTTGTATGAACATTTTAACAACTTTAATATGTCCAATCTATGAACACAGTATATCTATTTGTGTCCTCTTCAATAGCTTGCATCAGTGTCTTATAGTTTTCAGAGTACAAGTCTTCCATCTCATTGGTAAAGTTTATTTCAGGTGTTTTGTTCTTTTTGATATAATTGCAAATAGACTCATTTTCTTAATTTATCTGATAGTGTATTAGTGTAGAGAAATGCAACAAACTTCTGTATATCAATTTTATATCCTGCAAATTGACTCAATTCATTTATTCTAATATTTTTTAGTGGAGTCTTTAGGATTTTCTATATATAATATTATGTCATCTGCAAATAGTGAAAGTTTTACTTCTTCCTTATCAATTTGCATTCCCTTAATTTCTTCTTCCTGTCTGATGCTATGGCTAAGACTTCTAGTACTATGTTTAATAAAAGTGGCAAAAATGGACATCCTTTTCTTGTTCCTGATCTTAGAGAAAAAGCTTTCAGCTTCTCACCATTACGTAGTTAGCAGTGAATTGGTCATATACGGTTTTTATTTTATTGTAGTATATTTCATTGATAACCACTTTGTTGAGTTTTTATCATGTATGGATTTTGAATATACTCAAATGTTTTTTCTTCATCTATTGAAATGATCATATGATATTTATTCTGCTATTGTTAATGTGATGTATCACATGATTATGTTTATTGAACCATCTTTGGATTCCTGGAAAAAATTCCACTTGATCATGGTGAATGATTCTTTTAATAATATTGTTGAATTCAGTTTGTTAATATTTTTTTAGGATTTTTGCATCTATGTTCATCAGGGATTTGGGCCAGTAATTTTCCTTTTTTATAGTGTCTTTGGTTTTGACATGAGGGTAATGCTGGCATTGTAGAATGAATTTAGAAACAGTTTTTCCTTTTCAGATTTTTTTGAATAGTTTGAGAAAAATAGGTATAAATTGTTCTTTAAATGTTTGGTATAATTCACCTGTGAAACTTTCTGGTTCTGGATTTTCATTAGTTTTTGGTTTTTTTAATTACCAATTCAACTTCATTATGAATATAATCAGTCTATTTAGCTTTTCTATTTCTTCCTGATTCAGTCCTGAAATATTGTATGTTTCCAGGGATTTATCCATTTCTTCTAGATTGTCCAGTTTGTTGGTGCATCATTTTTTGTAGTAGTCACTTATAATCCTTTGTATTTCTGTGGTGTCAGTTTTAACTTCTTTTTCATTCCTGATTTTATGTATTACCTCTCTTTTTTTCTTGATGAGTTTGGCTGAAGGTTTATCAACTTTCGTTTATGTTTTCAAAGAAACATAAGTTTGTTGATCCTTACTATTTTTTTTTTTAGTCTCTATAGCATTTATTTCTACTCTGATGTTTATTATTTCATTCCCTGTATTAACTTTGTGTTTTGTTTGCTTTCTTTTTTTGGTTCCTTTAATGGTAAGCTTAAGTTATTCATTTGAAATTTTTCTTGTTTTTTTAAAATTTTTTTAATGTTTATTTATTTTTGAGAGAGAGAGAAAGAGAGAGAGAGAGAGAGAGCAGGGGAGGGGCAGAGAGAGAGGGAGACACAGAATCCCAAGCAGGCTCCAGACTGAGCTGTCAGCACAAAGCCCACCACAGGGCTCAAACTCATGAAACATGAGATCATGACCTGAGTCAAAGTCGATGCTTAACCACCGACTGAGCCACCCAGGCGCTCCAAGATTTTTGCTTCTTAAGGTAGACTTGTATCACTATAAACTTCCCTCTTAGAATTGTTTTTGCTATGTCTCATAGATTTTGGAACGTTGTGTTTCCATTTTCCTTTGTCTACAGGTATATTTTTATTTCCTATTTGATTTATTCATTGACCCATTGGTTGTTTAGTAGCATGTTGTTTAGCCTCCGTGGTTTTTTTTTTTCTAGGTTTTTTTCCTGTAATTGATTTCTAATTTCATAGCATTGTGGTTAGAAAAGAAGGTTGGTATGAATTTTAATCTTCTTTAATTTACTGAGACTTGTTTGTGGCCTAACATGTGATGTATCCTGGAGAATGTTCCATATGCACTTAAGAAGAATGTGTATTCTGCAGCTTTTGGGTGGAATTTTCTCTATATATTAAGTCTATCTGGTCTAACATGCTGTTTAGGGCCAATATTTCCTTCATTTTCTGTCTGGATGATCCATTGATGTAAGTGTGGTGTTAATATCCCCTACTATTAATTATCCTCTACTATTAATATTCCCTACTATTGCTGTCAATTTCTCCCTTTTGGTCTATTAATATTTTCTTTATATATTTTGGTCCTCCTGTGTTAGGTACATACATAATTTATACATGTTATATCTTCTTTCTGTGTTGACCCTTTTATCATTATGTATTACCCCTATTTGTTTTTTATTATAGTCTTTGTTTTAAAGTTTTTTTAGTCTTATAGAAATATAGCAACAATAGCTTTCCTTTCTTTTCTATTTGCACAGAATATCTTTCTTCATCCCTTCACTTTTAGTCTGTGCATGTCCTTCTGAAATGAATCTCTCATAGGCAGTATATAGATATTTTTTGCTTTTTCTCCATTCAACCACTCTGTGTCTTTTCATTGGCAAATTTGGGCCATTTAAAGTGATTATTGATTGGGGGCACCTGGGTGGCACAGTCAGTTAAGTGTTTGAATTCAGCTCACGTCATGATCACACATCTTGTGAGTTCAAGCCCTGTGTCAGGCTCTGTGCTCTCAGCTCAGAGCCTGGAGCCTGCTTCGGATTCTGTGTTTCCCTCTCTCTATGCCCCTCCCCAGCTTCTCTCTCTCTCTCTCTCTCTCTCAAAAATAAATAAACATTAAGAAAAAAGTAAAGTGATTATTGGTAGGTACGTACTTACTGTTATTTTTTTGTTTTAGGGCTGTTTTGTAGTTCTGTTTCTTCTCTTTCATCCCTTGATGAGTCTAGTGCTATGTTTAGATATTTTTCTCATTTTCTTTTGTGTAAAGTTTTGCTTTGCCGTTTGCAAAATTCACATATATCATCCTATGTATCTAACAGTCAATTTTAGGTTGACAGTAACTGAAATTTGAATACATTCCAAAACTCTACATTTGTATTCCCTCCCACCAACATTTTATGCTTCTGATGTCACTTTTTACATCTTTTTATTTGATATATCTATTAATAATTTTAGTTAACTTCACTACTTTTTATAGTTTCATAGTACCTTAATATGTGATTAATCTACTATCTTAGTTATATATTTACCTTTTTCCGGTGAGGTTTTCTATTTTCATATATTTTCCTGTTACTTATTGGTGTATTAAGCTTTAAAGAAGTTCCCTTAACATTTCTTATAAAGCCAGTCTAGTAATGATAAACTCCTTTAACTTTTGCTTATCTGGAAAACTTTTATCTCTCCCTCAATTCTTAATGATAATCTTTCTGGGTAAAATATTCTTGGTTGGAAGTTTTTTCCTTTTAGCACTTTGAATATGTCATGCCACCCTCTTCTGGTCTGCAAAGACTCTACTTAGAAATCTGCTGATAGCCTTATAGGATTTCCCTAGTTCATAAAAATTTGTTTTTCTCTTGCTGCTTTTAAGATTCTTTCTTTAACTTTTGACATTTTAATTATACTATGTCTTGGTGTGGCTCTCTTTGTGTTCATCTTTTTTGGAACTCTTGGGACTTCCTGAACCTGGATGTCTGTTTTCTTCCCTAGGTAAGGGAAAATTTTAGCCATTATTTCTTCAAGTAAGTTTTCTGCACCTTTATCTCTTTCTTGGACCCCTGTAATGCAAATGTTACTCCACCTGATGTTGTCCTGTAAGTTCTTCAAGTTGTTGTTGTTCTTGGTCTTTTTTTCTGCTCTACCATCATAAGTTCTGTTGCTTAGTCTATCAGCTCTCTGATCAGTTCTGCTTTATCAGTCTAGTGTTGAAGCCCTCTAGTGTATTTTTCAGTTCAGCTATTTTATTCTTCAGCTCTGTGACTTATATTTGGTATTTCTTTATATTTTCTCTGTTGAAGTTATTACTGTGGTCACCTATTCTCCCAATTTTGTTGAACATTTTTATGACTATTACTTTCAGTTCTTTATCAAGTGCATTCCTTGCCTCCATAGCATTAAGGCCTTTTTCTTAAGTTTTGTCTTGTTCTTTTGTTTGGAACATATTTCTTGTTTTCTCGTTTTTGTTTGAGTCTCTGTATTTGTTTTTGTGTATTAGATAAAACAGCTACCTCTCTTTTTCTTGAAGGAACGGCCTTGTGTAGGTAATAAACCATCTCATTCAACCTTGTTCTTCGTTGTTTTTGAACCTTTGTGATTGTGATTTATTCTTGATATATCCCTATTGCTGAGGTTGTGCCAAGAACTGGGGGTGTTCCAAGGGGAAGAATCTCATTTAGTACCTAGTTTCAGGGTAATTGGAAGCCAGTCTCTCAGGGCAGCAGGTTTAAAGTATACAAAAATATACAGTCCTGGAGGCTACAGTCAAAATTCATGCTGGCCTCCATTTCAGGAGATCATGAGGTATCCTCTAGGTGACAGCTGCAAAATTCTGGGTTCCAGATGAATGTATAAACTTTCTGGGAGGTCTCTTCGAGCTGTAGTGAGTCCAGGAGAGTGCACAACAATGGTGTCTCCTTGTTTACATTCCCTGGAAGCACCTCCATATGCTTTAGATGTGTGGGAAACCTGAAGTCTGCCTTCAGTTTGAAGTTTCAGGCTAATAGTCCTTTTCCTAGGTAGACTGGGGTTGTGTTTTAGTGTGCTGTCTGTGCAATGCCTGGTGCAGGGCAGGGTGGCCTGTTAAAAATTGTCTGTTACATTCCTATGGATCTCAAGCATGCCAGCTCCCTTGGCCACCAAGGCCAGGCAGTAATAGGGCATCTTTGTGTAGATTTTGCAAGCCCATTGGCTTTAGCTAACCAGCTGTGAATGTAGGTGGAGGGATTTACTGGCCAATTATAGAAAGGCAGTGGGAAAATATATTGACTGAACATATTTATGGGCTTCTGGAATGCAGCAGTAGAGTGTTTTGTCTATGTAGAATATCTATATAGAATGCCATGACCACTCATACTCACCAGTCCAAGCCATCGAGCGGGGGAAGGTGACAACCACCTGTGGTTGCAGACTGTACCTAGGGAATGGGAGAATGCTACAACCATGCTCACCTGCCCCAGCCAGGAAGCAGGAGGTGCTACAACTGCCTGCTCTTTCATGCTTAAGCAAGATAGCACCATGACCTCTAACCCCTGACACTCTTAGCAAGCAACAGAATTGTGTGTCTGAACTTGCCAATTCATGCTACCGGGGTGAGTGAAGAGTGCAAAAATGGCATCCACTAACACCTCTTATCCAGAGTGATAATCAACTCTCCCCTGCCCCTCCAGCAGATGCTTTTAGACTAGCAAATCAATCTCCTTCAAATTTAGTCTAAGAGCTTTCAAACTGCTGGCTTTTTTTTTTTTTAACTGGGTCTCTAGGCAAGTGAGATCCCATATGATCCCTTTGAAAGGGAAATATCAGTTTCCTATAGTACTTTGGATCCCTTAGACATTATCCCATTGTTTTTCTAAGCCAGATGTTTGGGGGGCTTGTTTCTTTGGTACAGACCCAGAAGTTGGGATGCTTGATGTGGGATACCAGCCCCTTATTCCTCTGGAACAACCAGACTTGTGATATCCCTATTTTGTGTCACCAAACCAGGGGAGGGGGGTTGGCGACACTGTCTCTGCCCCTCCTACATGTTTCAATGTTATCTTTTTATCTTTTGTTATAGAGAAAGAGTTCATCTACTTTTCAGGTCTCTTTTTTTCAGAAGGAAAAAGACATATGTAGCTATAGATTTGGTGTGTCTGTGGGAAAACTTGAGTTCAGAATCTTCTTAGGCTACATGCAAGTCATCTTTCCTCTTTGTGAAGATGGACATTTTAACAGACAGGGGGTGATATCTCATTGTGGTTTTTATTTGAATTTCCCTAATGACTAGAGATATTGAGTATTTTTTGAGTATCTTTTGGCCACTGATATATATTTTTTGGAAAAATATCTATTCAAGTCTTTTCCCCTATTTTAATTGGATTTTTTTTGTTTTGCTGTTGGTTGTTGCTACTGAGTCATAGTTCATTATATATGTTGGATATTAACCCTTTATATATGATTGTAAATATTTTTCCCATTCCCTAGGTTGTCTTTTCACTTTATTGGTCCTTTTGCTGTGCAGAAACTTTTTAGTTTGATGCTAGTCCCACTTCTTTTTGGTTCTGTTGCTGTACTGTGTTGACACTTAAAGGTGTCATACCCAAAAAATCATTGCCAAGACCCAGACCAACAAGCTTTTTTTCCTGTGATTCCTTCTAGGAATTTCATGGTCTTAAGATTGTACATTTAGTCCATTTTGAGTTAAATTTTGTGAGTGGTGTAACCTAAGGTTTCCTTTTACTATGAATAACCAAATTTTTAAAGCACCATTTACTAGACAGATCATCTTTTTTCCATTGAGTATTTTTGGTTCCCTTATCAAATATAGTTGACGATACATGCTTATGTTCACTTCTGGGCTCTAGTTCTATTCCACTGATCTGCATTTATGTTTTTATCCAGGACCATACTGTTTTGATTACTATAGCTTTCATAGCATAGCTTGAAAACAGAAAGTGTGATGCCTTCAACTAAATTCTGTATTCTCAGAATTGCTTTGGCTATTTGGGGTCTTCTGTTGTTCCATTTAAAATTTTAGGTTGTTTTTTCTACTTCTGCAAAAAAATGCCATTGGAATCTTGATAAGGATTGCATTGAATCTATAGATGTCTTTTAGTAGTATTGACATTTAACAATATTCTTTGAACACATGAACACAGAATACCTATTTATTTGTGTCTGACTTCTTTCATCAGTGTCTGTTGTTTTCATATTATAAAGCTTTACCTCCTTGGTTGTTTATTCCTAAGTATTTTATTGCCTTTGATGCTATTGTAAATAGTATCATTTTCTTTTTCTGATAATTTGTTGCACATAAATAGAAACACAATTGGTATTTGTATATGAAATTTATATCCTGCAATTTTATTGAATTCGTTGATCAGATCTAAGTTTTTGGTGAAGTCATTAGGAATTTTCAAAATATAAAATCACATCAACTGAAAATAGAGAAAATTTTATTTGTTCATTTCCAATACTGATATTTTCTTTTTTCTTGCCTAATTGCTTGGACAAAGATTTTTCAGTACTTTGTTGAATAGGAGTGGTGCAAGTGGGGACTACAGTCTTGTTTCTGATCCTAGAGGAAAAGCTTTCAACTCTTCACCATTGAGTATGATGTTCTATTTCTTTCCCTTCCTTGGGAAAGTTTCAGCTATTTCTTTAAATACACTTTCTGTTCCTTTCTCTTCTCGAATTCTCATGTGTTTTTGTGTGTGTGTTAATATTGTTTTTATTGTGTTCCATATGTCCTCTAAGCTTTCTTCACTCTTTATTCTTTTTGCTCCTCTGACTTGATAATTTCAAATGTCCTATCTTCCAGGTCTCTGATTATTTCTTCTGCATAGCTGAATCTCCCTTTCCATCTCTTTCTTGAGAATTCTTCAGTTATTGTATTTTTCAGCTCTGGGATTTGTTTCTTATAGTTACTATTTCTTTGCTGAACATCTTATTTTGTTCATGCATTGTTACCCTAATTTTGTTTAGCTGTGTGTTATTCGAATTCATTACACTTCTTTAGGAGGATTATTCTGAATTCTTTACCTGATAGTTCATTGATTTACATTTCCTTAAGGTCAGTTATTAGTTTTAGCTTTGGGTTTCCTTTGGTGGTGTCATATTTACCTGATTTTGTGATCCTTACATTGGTATCTGAGTATTGAAGTTGTCTCCTCTTCCAGACTTCACAAGTTCACTTTGCAGAGACAGTACTTCACCAGTCAGCTCACTTTGGGTTTCTGGACCTGTGTACTGGAGTAACATTCTTGGGCAGTGGGGCCTGCTATTGGAGTCTATTTAGGGGAAAGGTAACTGAACTGTCAGTGTTGGGGTGGTGTGATATCAGTGTTCTAGGATTTTCTGAGTGGTGTCTTGTCCATGAATAGTTGTTAGTTGTTCTTGTGAGGGGGAGAAAAGTCAGGAACAATGTATGTCATCATCTAGGTAGCCTCACTCTCCACTACTACATTCTCAGAGTGTCCTCAGTTGTAGCAGACTCATGTTCTCTCAAGGTGAACCTGACTTCTAAATATTGCAAAGTCACTTGGAGTCAAATCTAAGAAATTATGGGTCATATAGTATAACTATAAAGCTGTGGGTCATAACCCTTTGGCCACAATCCTTTTGAGGATCTCAGTAAACCTCTGAAAACACAAGGCAGATGACAGAAATACTGCATTTGAAAGCACAGGCACATTGCTACAAGATGGGCCCTTTCAGCAGTTTTATGAGACTCTGGGCTTTCTAGATGGATGCAGGAATCCTGGTGCAATAAACCTGTGGAGGTCTGTGTTGAAGGCTGGGGATAATTCATCCTCCCCATTGGCTCCACCATTTTCCATTTCAAATGTAAGCTTCATAAGGACAAGGGTGTATGTTCCATTTACTGATGTTCCTAGAACAGGGCCTGGTACTGACTAATCCCTATGTATATATGTAAAAAATGAGTAATTGGATGAATAATTTACTATTGGGTTTATAGGTGATATTTCAGTTTTCAAAGATTGTCTATTTTTAAAAAACCACTGGCACAGGTAATTCAAGTGGAGATATTTCTGGAAGCATAGTAACTGGAAGGTTAGGGTTTCTCTGAGAGTTCACAAATCTCAGGACTAGTAATAAGACACTGATTCCATCTGAGAATGAGTTCACACAGAATCTCAGGGCAAGGCGCAGTGAGTGTTCAGCGTGCAGTGTGACAGCACCATGATCAGTGTCTGGAACAGGAACCTGGGTCAAGAAGCCCAGCTGACTTTAGGAAGGAGCTCCTCTCCTGATGGATGAGATTGTCACAGTGGTCAGATATTTGACTCTTTATAAAACAAAGAAGAACAATAATAAAATCTGTTCTGTAATCTTACTCTTTTTGTATATACGTATGGGTGGCCAGAGAAACAATGATTGATTACTGGTCCTGGACTCCCTGGCTAAAATAAAGTACCTTAGCTTCTGGTTGAAAATGAGGATAGTTAACGCAAAACAACAGGAGAGAAAATGCAAACTCAATTCTACTGCAGAAACATCTTTCAATCCTGCTGAAAATGGGAAAAAACAAAAGCTTTCTTAGAAAACAAAGACAGGCATAAGGTTTATGCATAAAGATTTTTTTTTTTCTAAAGAAAGACACATTTCATCTAGCAAGGGCAATACAAAGGGGTTATATAAATTTATTTTTCATATAACAATTGATTACTTTAGAAAAAATTCCCATTTTCAATGCTTAATTCCATCTGTCATTAAAAAAAATCACTAAAAGGACAAAAACCCACACAAAAATACAATCTGTATCTGTTCTCTATTTACAGATAACCGGTCACTATTAAGGCACAGATTGATTAAAAACTAACATTTATTCAAATAATCCAAATATTTTGTGCATCATATAACACTGACAACACCATAGACTGTAGTGTCATATTCCCTTCATTGCATCAAGAGAAAGTGAGAAAAGTAATTTCCAGTGTTTTTGTTTATTTTTAGCCACCCTATTTAATCTAGTTTAATTGGGACAGTTTTCTCTTTGGCATAGCATCAAAGCACTGTTCATAAAACCTGTATTGACTTAATACTGCAAATTCATTCCATCTTCCTCTGTTGCAACTGCATGATAGAGAGCTTGGGAAAGAGCTCTAAATCATTAGGTTTTTTTTTTTTTGGAAGCTCTTATTAAGTAAAATTTAAGGCACTGAGTTGTTCAATAGGAAACAAGTCTGAATTCCTACCCTGTGCTGAATGTGTGGCATGATGTGTTCATATAGCCATGTAAGGCAGGGAGCGACATGTTGCACAGGGTGATTCTGTTGTACTTGCAAAAGGAGCAACTTAGTTCTTATACTTAAGCACGTAAGATTTAGTTTAGAAATGGGCATCCCCTTGGTAATGTAACTGACATAATTTTATGACAGGCCCATTATCTATACCTTCTAGGTTACCAATATTATTTTTTAAGGTGAAAATTTTTCTGTGTGCAAAACTTCTCTTCAACTCTTTTTCTTACTTTAATGGTAAGACTTAGTCATGGAAAAATGTCTGGTGAATCTGTCTGATCCCACATTTGTATGAAAGTCGTCAATTATGTACGCTTATGTAATGCCTTCTGCTGAGAATATACGACAGTGGTTTACGTCCATGGAGAAAGTCTTGAATACTGAACATAAATAAGTCATTACAGTACAGGTAATTCACAACATTTCCTATGGGAAAATTTTCCAACAAATTAATACACTTGGAAATAATATTGCTTTGAAGAAAGGAGAGGCACTTGGCGATTTTCTTCATGGATTGAAAACCTTTCATTCATCTACAATAAGATGTCTGAAAAGACCTAAGAAACAATGTTGCCTGATTTCTTGGACTTTCACAGTATAAGATAGTAACAATGAGTCTAGCCACTTAGAAAACAGTCTTTTTTTTTTTTTTTTTTTTTTTTTTTTTTTTTTTTACTTTTTGCTTTCCTTTGGAACTCAGCTGTTTTTATAAACTGTCACCCTGGAAACTTAAATAAAGCCTTTCTGTTCTCAACAAACACAAGTCTACTTCAAGCAGACAGATATGATTTTAGAAAGTCCTGGGACCATATGGAGCACAGCTAATATGTACATGATAAGGATAGCAATTTATTTCTCCTCTTAATGGCAACAGTGCTGTCTTGTCAGATGATTATTTGTCTTTTTTAAATAAAGTGACAATCTAGGGCTCCAGTTATTGAATGCCGTCCATTCTCTACCATAAATCTCTAGTAGATATCAATTTAATCAGTTATGTACTGTATGCTTATAACATCTAAAAATAAAAGTTTGATATAAATAAGTGTCCTTTAGTGGCAGTATACTAAAGAATAGCCCTTTGCCTTCAGACAACCATTAAAATCATTTTAGCAATACAGGCAGCAGCTAAATATGATGACTGCAAAGGGTTAATATTGCAAAGTTCACTTGGTCTTTCTTTGCACCTGTTATGTGAAATAGGTTCATTGCTAATTGTTTCTAGGATGCTGACATCAATGAACAGAACTGGTCCAGAACCAAGTGGAGTCACTTGCATTTCCCAAAGTCACAGAATACTCAGCATAAAACTAATAATCCAGTACCATTTCAAATAAAAATTTTACAGTCAGAAAAATATGACTAAATCTGATTTGTACCAATACATCAGGTGACATGAAAATGAGAGAAAGAGGGATAATTTCCACAGGACAAGAAATTAGAAAGTGTAAAGTGCTGAAAGACCTCAATAATTATTTTAAAGCAGTACCAGAAAATTCCATTTTGATTATTTTTTAAAATCCCCAAATGCCTAAACAAAACAAGCAAACAAAAGAACCTCTATGTTTTCTGGTATTCCAGATGTCAATTAATCCTTCATTTTAAGTAAAAAATCAGTGCATATGTTATTTAGGTAAATAAAAATAGGAAATAAAGCCCTACCCTCAAATTGCAAATTCTGTCCAATTGCCATTAAAAAAAAAGGCATCCAAGTGTGGCAGTCTGTATGATGCCATAAGATCATCTCCTCTCTTTTCTTCCTTTTTGGCACAAAGTTCAGGTGTGAATAAGATGCTTTGGTCCTGATACCAGACACCCAGAGTACTGAGGACGGTGTGCAGTGAAGGCAGTTCACAGATCTCCTGTGTCCAACTCGACAGAGGTGGCGGTGTGTACCTGGAGGTACCGTACTGCTACCAGCGGCCACTGACACTAGCAACATCTGAGTGATACTGACGGGGTAGCCTCCCACTTGCTCCGCCTTCCAGGAAAGAGGTGCGTGCAGTTGGTGGTTCAAAAAGCTTTCTTCGATTTTTATTCAGTTCTAGGAAGAAAAAGGGAGAATTGTTAGGAGATCAATGGAGAAGCTCAACGGGACATGGCAGTAGAGCTCAGAAAATGGTGACAGTAGGGTTTTGGAGGGAAAGTCAAATCTAGTATCAAAAGGAAAAGTTTTAGTTGCTGGTCAAAACATTTCTGAAATTGCTAGAAGGTCTGATATTAAATACAGCATTTTGGTAGCAGGAGAACCAAGGACAGGAAATCATTTTTACTGCAGTTTGTAAACTATCTGGGAGATATGTCATTCTCAGAACCCTCTGTACTCCAGATATACAAATTGAACAGTTTGAACTATCCCAAATGTCATTTCAGAGGCAAAGGGAGGGGCCCATCAAAGCTGGTGAAAGGCATGAGAGAGAATGTATTACCAACGACACAGAAAATTATTACAGCTATTGAACTCATCCATGTGAAACACAGCCATCACTAGATTATTGAAGTCAGACATGAAAAGAAGACCTCACACACAAACAAGAAAATAATGGAGGAGCACGCTGAAGTGTTAAGCCACAGCCCAGTGGCTCCACTGATGCCTCTGCTCCTTGGGTCAGAAAGAGTTATATGAAGAAGTCTATCAGCAGCAGTTTTCTTTGAATATAATAATCAACTTAGTAAAAATACTAACAGTTGAATCCAAATTCTGAGGAAAAACTAAGATGCTTTATTTTAATTGTAAAGAAACCAGAGTACTTAGAAAAAAAGTTTACTTTGTCTTTTGTCAAATAGAAACTGTTAATCAGAAAGGTAAAAAATTAACAGAGGCAGCCCATCTTGTTTATCCCTATGCAACATCACTCCTCCCCACCCTCTACCACATATACTTACAAATCCTCAAATAAACCAATGTAACTCTTGCTAATAAAGAGAACTGTCAGACTCTGGATATTAGGGTTCTGACAGCCACCAAACGCAAGTATCAAATAATGGGATTATATAGTTGATGTGCTTAAAGTTGTCTTTTTTTTTTTTTTTTTGAGGGGGTGGAGCCAGTGGTTCAGCATGTGCATTTGCACAGTACTCAAACTTTTTTAACCACACACACACACACAATCTCCTTTTCCAATTCTGAGGTTGCATAAGCTATGACTACATTAGTGCTGGAGCTGAAAACAACAGACTCAAGTTGCAGAGCAGTCACGGGTGGCTAAGGACAGCCATATGGCCAGATGTGCACTTATCTCCTGAGTTCTGGAACATGAACCAACACCCTAACACTTCACCCCACTGCCTTCCAAAATGTTAACATCTGCCCCATTGAGGTGATGCACGAGTGGAGATATCTCTCTTTTGTTCACAGTTAGGTCTTAGTGGAGAAGAAAAATAAGTAATTTAGTAGCGATTGTAACAACAAGCACTTTACAATTTGTTTTGTCCTATTTAAGTCCTCCTTAAGGAATAAATGATATTACCATTCTCCATTTTAGACACGAAAACTGAGTTTTCAAAATAGACAAGAGTAACCTATCCACACAGCTGTCAAGTGACAGGCTGAAACTCTGCCTGCCTATGCAAATGCTGTGCTCTGGGCCCTGAGCTCCAGTGATCCATCCATCGAGTAGAAAAGACCAACCAAGGCATTAGGAATACAAATCTGAAAACTTGGTAGTTTCAGGTATGCCAGATAACAGAGCTGCACTTCATATTTTACTATACTAAATTTATTTTTTAAATAGAATAACATAGCTTTAAAACTCTGGAACAGCAAGGAAGGTATCTTTATAAGCAAGATATACGCATGCATGCATGCATGCTTATAGATGGCTATTGTTTCAAATTTCTGCAAAAACACTGTAGCAATGACATTCCTACTAAAAGCTGAACACATGTATTGTTTTTAAAAAACAAACAGAAATTCATAAATCAAGACAGAATTTAATATATTTAAAGGCAACTGTAAGAAAGTTAAGAATAAATGAATCCCATTAAGCACACAGCCTGTGAAAGTTTTATCCACCTTCTAGTAAGAAGACTGTCTTGGCCTTCATTTTCTCCTGAGAGAGTAATGCATGAATCAGGAGAACATTCCCATGCTATAGAGAAGGAATAGGAATGCATCTACCCTAGCATACTTAACATGCACAATTGAAGAAATTGGGCCACTGAAGACATACACATTTTTTAAAAAGACATTGAAAACTTTATTCTGAAAAGTCACATCAACTAGATTTTTGAGAGAATAAAATGATCATGAAGGAATTCGGCCATTCCCTAAAGATATAATTTCTAAGGTGTGTATTTCCAAATGTGAAGCAGAGATAAATCTACTAGAGAGACTATCAAAGATCAAGTCCTACTGAAGAGACTTTATTTTTGTTGTTGTTTTTTACATTAAAAAGTAAACTCCCTCCTGATTTTTTTTCAAGTAAGCCTAAGAGATAGTTTGGGAAAATACCAACCTTTTTCTTTGAAATTCCAAGGTTCACACAATCCTGGCAGCTCTCAGGATCTTGTTGCGGGTCTGAACAGAGTCACAAACTAAAAGAATAGGTCGGGAAATGTTAGATCTACCTGAGGCCGTGGTGGGAAGCTTGTCAATAGGATGTTAAAGTTCCTTTTACTTTGTCCCTGTACAATTTAATCACTCACTAAAATACTGAGAAAAATCAAAGAATTTTCAAAAAAATCACAGATTTGAAAAAAAAGATCATTTTTTTCTCTGATCCATCTATACTAGAGATAAATCTCATCTCCTTCTATGACATTAAAAGAAATGTCTTCTGGCCCAAGATTAAAAACAGAATAAAACCTATACTGAAAGAACAACCCTGATCACAGATTAAAAACCTATAAAATCTTTAAAAGGAATTTTGAACAAACTCTGTACCTAACCAAACTATGTAACCACAAGACAAACGTGAGTAAAAGCTGCCCAGCTACCCTGCATCCACCCCTGGAAATGGAATTTTCTGAGACTAGAAATGGATGCCTTTGTGGTCAGATGAGCTGAACTGGAAAAAGAAGGCTTTTGATGAAGGGTTTCTCAATAAAAACTTATTACTTGCAGAGAAAACAATTTACCAGGTTCAAACAGATGGACTCAACAAAGTAAGGCAAAATCATCCTTAAAATAATCAAGTACTTCACACTGTGCAGGACATTCATAAGACATCTATTCAAAGCCTCTAATTCCCTTTAAAAGCAAGAAGACCTGTGAACCCCATTGAGAGAGGTGGTCTAAAGAAATAGTATGCAATCTCAACAGAACCACACAGAGAATGACTGGAGAAAAAAAAATTTTTAAAGAAGCTTCAAAACCCCTCCTTTCCAACTCTACTCCCCCAAACCCACCTGAAATACATCACAAATGTGTTCCAGAATAAAGATCCTGATGACTTAAAGAGATCTGCCTGTTGCTGGAGGCTTTACAAAGTTTGGGTGCACAAAGAAAGAATTTTCATTATATGGTCTCTGACATTCCATAAATCTCTAATGAAAAATTACCAAATTCTAGAACAGATACTTTCCCGGTATAAATGTGTTGGCCCACAAGCATATTTTAACACTACAGGCTTGGTGATTATGTGAGTTAATTAAATTTCAAGTAGTTATTTTTTTAATTAATAAAAGAATGTGAACATATATAAAGTTAATTTGGGTCTAGAAATAGCCCTTTAAGGCTGAGTTATAAACAAGTTGAAAACTATCCTATTGCTAGAGGTAGTAAAAAAAGAAAGAACAAGAGAATATACTGCTAATAACCATACACTGTTAAAACTGTAGTTTATTTCCACTACATCTGATGACATACCATGGGGAAGGACAGACCTCAGAAATGGAAGGTAACCTAACACAATCATCTATTCCAATCCACCTTAATGCTTAAGAAACCAAAACCAAAAGAGGTTTGGAAACTCACCCAAGGACTAATGACTTGGCAGAGGAAAGCCCATATCTCTTTATCTGAATACAGTGCTCTTTCCACTCTACCAAGCTAATCTTATTAACAAGAAAAAGCATCTTCCCTGTGGAGTTCCATTAATGCAACCACTTGGTTGGAAGAAGGATGGAAGAAGACTCATCAAACTGATGCGTGTAGAACTCTACCCATGAAGGAGCCTAACAGGCTGCCCAATGGCTGAATTTCCACCCTTATTTCAAAGCTGTTCTGCTTATATCCGCTTTAGGTATTAGGTCTATATATAAGATTTTCTTGTGGAGTTGGGAGGGGGATGCAATCTCCTGCTAAAATAAAATGGAAAACCAGTGGTTTCCATTTTATTTGCTGATCTGATTAGTGAATATTGTTTGGAAAGGATTTGCACTTGGTTAGATGCCACTGTTGGCTTCACAAAGGCATAGCCTGCAAAATCAATGTTTTGAAAAGGCAAAGTCATTCTCCCACCACACCTGACACTTGGCTTCTGCCCTTGGTGTCTCTCTTTTTGAGAAACTGGTACATATATAACATTGACATTAATGAACTTTATCAGAACTTCTTCAAAAAGTAACCTCATTTTTTGCCCCTAAAATTTCTGTCATATTTTTCTATATACCATTTGGAAGTACATGGTTATGTACTTATCATGCAGCTCAATTCCTCATAAATGGAAGATACCCAGTAAATACACATAAAGCATTTTCTAATACCTAGAATATGCAATAAGTGCACCAAAAAAAGTCGTCTGGGACATTATTTTCCTTCATTATTTTCCTTCACTCTGTGACTACATTCAGGATTCCATACCTTTCTGTGTCTCACAAATTCTATTAAAAGTTTGGGAAAAACTTAAAAGCACTAAGACAATACTACTAGATTCCAGCTATACCAAGAATCATTCCTTCTCTGGTGCAATTATCTTAGCTGGTATGCAAGGATACATGCATTTGAAACATGACAGCCAATCCAGAATAATTATTCATTAGTCCAATCATACTTGCTTAACACAACCACAGAAAGGAGAATTCAACTTCTCCCCCATTCTTATGTTCTGCAAAGGGCAACTTTGATTCGGTCTTTCTGAAGAGATCTGTTTTAAAGAACGACATTGTCAAGGCAGGCTTTCAGGCAATGCCTTGAGGAAGGAGTAGGGATGTTCTAGGCATTTGTCACAATGTTAGTGGGAAAACACTCTAGAACCACAACCACAAGGTGCCAGCATAGTAAGCAAGTGGTTGATGGACAGAACCAGCCCCAGTGGCTGAGGCTACTGGCAGAGGTTATTCAGATTTTAAAATAGGAGTATGAGCATTTATATTCACCTGAGATTGCAAGCAGCATTTTCCTCCTGGCACCAAAAGTCGTAATTCCCAGCTCCTTCAGATCCTGATCTGTGAGAGTGAGGAATGTCTGCAGATCGATCTGTGGGTGAAAAAGTAATGTATAACCAATATATTAAGTACTTATTTTTGTGCATTAAAAGTTCAACTCATTACTACACATCTTTCATTTTCTAATTATGCTCTGCCTACTTCCAAAAAAGAATGATGGTGTCACAAATCTAGGGGACAAGAGACAATAAAGGTGGTGAAATGAAAGTAATGATTCTAGTAGGAGACTTAGTCTAAGCCAGTTATTTATTGCAGTTAAGATTAAAACGTTAGGTCTTAGCATCCTGGCAGCCAGAGCAAAAAGGGAAACACAAATTCCACAGGTTTTGTGAACTGATAAAAGAATACATGCCTGTCCAGAAGATAGAAAACATTTCTTAGCTTTGGATTCTGAATTAAGTGTAGTTCTATAAAAAGAAACTGAATAATACCATAAATGCTATCCTCCATTGTGTTCTACATAAGAATGGTAGAAGAATTCCCAGACTACATCAGACCCATGATTCACTTGACTCGGTCCAGCATGTTATCTCTGAAAGTGGCCTACAAGTATATATTGGTATATAATTGCACACTCTGGCATCAGCAACAAATTGTGAAGGGAGGAAGCCCAAGGATCCCACCCTTCCTTTGAAGAAAGGTAATAGGCTCTGAAGCCAGAGAGATTTGGCTCTCTATTCTGCCTCTGCTGTTAGTAGTTGTGGGCACTCAGGGCTGACATACTGCATGCTGCAGGGCTGTAGTGGGCATGAAGTATGATCGCAGAGATAAAGCAGTGGGCTCACCACAGTGGTGAATAACTGGCAGTTATGGTTAGTAATTATGTATTTAGACATATCATCTGTGAAAGCGGCTAAACAAATCTTCAACCTGCTTATAGTAAACTAAATCCCACAAACTCACTTAAGAAATTCTTTTTAAGTCGTATCTGAGTATTAGAGAATATCCTACATGAAGGAAACAGAACCGAATTTATACTTTTCATTCAAATGATATAGAAATTAATTTGAGATTTTCTGTTTTCATTTTGGAAAGTACATCCAGATCTTGGAAAACCTTTTCATTTATCATGTCTAAAGATATGCTTTTAGAAATTCTATTAAATATATATTCTTTATTTTAGGGATCCCTTCTTTTTAAAGTGCCAGAGATGAAATATTTTGGGTTTAGTGGGCCATACTATCTCTGTTGCAACTATTTGACACTGCTGTTTTAGCTCAAAAACAGCCATAGACAATATGACAATATGTAAATGAATGTGTGGCTGTGTTTCAATAAAACTTTATTAACAAAGGCAGGTTTGCAGGCTACAGTTTGCTGACCCCTGCTGTAGTGAATAAATATTAGATAAAGGCAGTCTGGCTTTATATTATGTTTTCTTCCTTCTTAGATTAATTCAATAAGAAGTACATTTAATATATTTATTTCTATGCTTCTTCAAATAAGAAATAAATATAAATTTTAAAAAATCCAGAATATCACTGAATAACACCCAGTCTTTTACTTCAAAACCTTCTTTTTCTGGACTAATTAAAATACTTCTGTCCTTGAGCTTCTCGATCAGCTACACTTGTCTAACCAGCAAAGCTAAATACGTAAATGCAATTTTTTAACACACTGATGAGTGCAACTTAGAAAATCCTCAGTTAAATGAACACTAATTCAGATTTCGGGAAAAGACAATGAAATCAATACACTGAAATCCAATACACAGATGACAACCTTTTTTTGTGTTTGGTGTTAAAAAACAAGGTTCAGCAATTACACTTAATAAGTTATTGAACCATGGGCAATACATTAAATTTATGATACAAAGGCCTAACCTTAGATTCTTTTTGAGAGATACATGCTTGGGAATTATGGATTTAATCAGATGTTCTCTAACATGAAGTAAGCCAAACTGGAATGAAACTTAAAAACCATGTCTGGACTTGAAAAATACATACATTTATTGAAGTGTTCTAATTTTATGTTGCACTGGGTTAGCTATGCCCTAGCAATAATGACAACATTATTAGAAAGAATCGTGTTCAGGCGCTCTTCTCTTTAAGTCAGTGCATAATAATTTGGCTGATCAGTTTGGTCAAAATCCATGGTAGTGATGTTTCTTTTTTTTTTTTTTTTTTAATTTTTTTTTTTTTTCAACGTTTTTTATTTATTTTTGGGACAGAGAGAGACAGAGCATGAACGGGGGAGGGGCAGAGAGAGAGGGAGACACAGAATCGGAAACAGGCTCCAGGCTCCGAGCCATCAGCCCAGAGCCTGACGCGGGGCTCGAACTCACGGACCGCGAGATCGTGACCTGGCTGAAGTCGGACGCTTAACCGACTGCGCCACCCAGGCGCCCCCATGGTAGTGATGTTTCAGAAAACATCTTATTTCTGTCCCAGTTCAGGCAAAACCCAAACAGTAAATTAATGAATAAATTAACATATATAAAAAGCACATTCTATTTTGTGAGAACAGATTCGGTAACATGACTAGGATGGGGTCAAAAACAACCACGGATATTTATTTCAGATGCTGTTATTTAAGAACCACAAATAAAGATAATACGGATTAAACAGTGAAATAATCTTAAATACAGATTTTGCTGTTAGGGGAGTCGTGAATCAAACGTTCCCATGAATCAATACACCGATTGGGTATTTTAGCTAAAACTAGTGGAGGTGTGTTTTTGGAAACACAATTTTCTATATTTCTGCTAACCTGTGTTTACTAGTTGCACTAAATAAATAAGAAATGAGATGACATTTTTCTTAGCAGTGGAAACAAGTTATGAGGCTTTAATAAGTGCTCAGTGAAAGCACAGCCATAGGTCAGTAAGCCATTTCATTCTAGAAGTAGTCATACACACAACCAAAACAAAGATGCCCAGGAAAGTAAATAAATAATGACTGACCTCTTGTTGCTGGAAGACATCTGTGTATTTGCCCAGGCCCAGTTTGCTAAAGAGCTCAGGGAGGTCAGAGCCTTTGAAAGAGCTGTTCAAGTTACAGCCATTGCTTCCTGTCAGTGAAGAAATGCAGTCCATATAATTGCTACTGCTGAGATAGTGCTCCGCTGAAAGACAAAGGAGAGGCAGGCTTCAAGTGAAAATGCCCAGAGACAACACAGTTTAATTAAAAATTTTAATCACTCAAATATTTTAGATTTCACTGTTGGACTGAATAGAGCAGTAATTGCAGAAATACTGTAATTCCTTACTGAAACATTGGCTTTTCATTAATGAAATGCTGGTTATTGCTTTAGAGAGGCTCTTGCCATTAAAATGTTACACTTGGGAGGCAGCAATTCACCAACAGTACCTCTGTAGTTAATAATCATTAATCATATTCTCCTGAGCATTCAGAAACATTTGCTCTTCATAATTGATTTGATGTGAATTAAATGAGAAATTGGAAGAAAGATCCCCAGGATACAATAAAGGTATGGGAAGTTACTGTCAGTCCAGGCTCCTTTTGGAAAGCAGGATAGCCCTCTGTGTTCACACTTGTGTTTTCCTGTGGTCAAAGGAATTGCAGGATATTGCAACGTGTAAATCTCATCCCTTACAAAAATATAATTAGGCAGTGAGTTCACAAAACAGAGCGCTTCCAAAATTAAGAGCAAATGCAAAGTTTAAGAATGGCGCTGGAGTTTCTGGATTATGACAGAAATGAATCTGAGCACTGGGTGTTGTATGGAAACCAATTTGACAGTAAATTTCATATATTAAAAAATAAAAAAAAATAAAAAAAAAAAACAAAAAAAAAACTGAGAACAAACTGAGGGTGGATGGGGGGTGGGAGGGAGGGGAGGGTGGGTGATGGGTATTGAGGAGGGCACCTTTTGGGATGAGCACTGGGTGTTGTATGGAAACCAATTTGATGATATATTTCATATATTGAAAAATAAATAAATAAATAAATAAATAAATCTGTCTACTGAAAAAAATTCTAAGACAGCAAAACTAGACTTAACCTTGCCTCCGTCATTGATTTGGCGGGCAAAGATTTCTCCACATTGTCTGTGGTGCTCAGACCCAATAACACTCACTGCTGGGTGATGGACTGGTGAGTCATACCAAGTACTTGACCAAATATTGAATATTTGAAACACTCTCTCAGAGCTGCTTTGGAGAGCCCAGTAGAGCCCTGCAGCTATCCCTACTTCCCTGACCAACAACTAGCTCTTATCCATGTGGGAATTCTTCCCCTTATACCAAAGTTGCAGCTGCAGGAATGATTCCAAGGTTGATGAGGGCAGAGGATGCTCACCTAGCTAATCAGATACATCTTATCTCCTCGGGCCAATGCATTCTCCAGATCTAAGAATCCTGTTCTAGATTGTTTTGTTCGCCACTAATCACCTTCTCTGGTCATTTCATTTCCCAAATGACAGTACATATACTTTCTATATTTCAAGGGGAAGGAATTTCCTGATCAAGTTTCTCTTTCTCTTAAAAATAGGTGTTTTAGGGGTGCCTGGCTGGCTCAGTCTGTGCACCATGCAACTCTTGATCTCTGGGTAGAATTCAAGCCCCACATTTGGTGTGGAGCCTACCTAAAATAAAAATTTAAGGGATGCCTGAGTGGCTCAGTCAGTTAAGCATAGGACTTTGGCTCAGGTCATTATCTGGCAGTTTGTGGAGCCCCCAGGTCAGGCTGTCTGCACAGTGCCTGTCAGCACAGAGCCCGCTTCAGATCTTCTGTCTCCCTCTCACTCTGTCCCTCCCCTATTCACGCTCTCTCTCCTTCAAAAATAATAAAAAAATAATAAAAACAAAAATTTAAAAATATACATTAAAAAACAGATGTTTTATCTTTTGTGGGGAGAAAGTGTAGATGAAAGAACCTAGGACCAAGCCCTGGAGCGTTCCACCATTTAAAGGGAAGACCCAAAGTCATCAACCCAGTGAGGTATTGGCTCGAGGTTGACACAAAGCAAGAATGCAAAGAGCACATGGGAGTAACCACTGGAGTTGACAAGATGAAGGCTACTGAAAGGCTAACCATATAATTTACTGTTTAAACAATAAATTTACTTTCTTTGAGAACAGAAGAGGGAGCTACTGAGAATCACAATGGTACAACTCCTGTTAACAGGCTCTGAGAAAAACCTAGACATTGTTAACTTTGAAAAGGATGTCATGAAAAATCATCTACAACTGTGGTCTTCAATACAGTAACCACTGGCCACATGTGGCTACTGAATGCCTGAAATGTGGGTAGTGGGAATTAAAATGTTCTGCAAGATTATAAAATCTATTCGTACCAGATTTTAAAAACTTAGTACAAAAAAGAATGTAAAATATCTCATAAAAATGTCTTTACATTGATTACATGTTTAAATAATATTTTACATATGTTGGGTTAAGCAAATATGTTAGTAAAACTGGGGAAAAAACAGAGGTTTCAAAATTAAATGTTCTTAGTGATATTTATTATGACACATAATTTCCCTTATATTTCTTTTTATCATAACTATTTATAGTTTTTATAATCTCTTTTAAACTCCTTATGTTTTTAAAGCATCTCACAAAAGCCAAACACCTGTTTTTCCTTAATCATTCCTTTTTATTAATGAGTTCCCTATCTTAACTCTCATCCTGAACTGCAATGCAGCTAAGTTGTACAGTCAATTTTAATTATCCAGTGTTAAGTGAAGGGAAAGGAGATAAAGACTGAAAAAGAAGCACAAAACGAATTTATATTGAGCCACAGAACAGAGATTATTTCCACCCCTAGATCTGCACCTGGCACCAGCCTGCCTCACAGCTCCATGCTCTTGTCAGTGGTGAGGTGCCCTGCCCACACAAGTTTCCTGGCTACTACTGATAATACACTTGGAATGTGTTTTTTTTTTAGAGCTGGCTGACACCATGACTGGCCTTTTCAAATTGGAGACTCTTGAAAAAATGGCCAACCTAATTGATGGCAACAACTGACTGTTGCCAAGTGTCCACTACACTCACTTAGATTGCCTTTCTTCAAGTATTCTTCAAATACTCCAAACTATGTTTCAGGATCCCAAATTCATCAAAAACCCTGAAAAAGGCCATTAGGGGAATATCTTGAGATTACTATTGTCAATTCTTGTCTGCTTACCTATTTATACAGCCCAGAAGTGTGAGAGCTGTTACAGACAAAACCAATAGATGCATGCTGAGTCTTCATCACATTTGTTCAAAGCCAGAACCTGTATGCTTTAAACTTTTTCTTCCTATTTATGCCAACCTGGCTACATATTGTCATTTTAAAAAATTAAAACTTGCTCTTCACCTTTAGTTGCTACCCACTGGGCAGACTTTATTTTCCAAGATGCTAATTTGATCTCATTTAGCTCAACTCCTTTACATCCCTGTCTTTTCCTTATCATCTGGATGTTTGTGGGAGCATGACTCATCCATACATTCACTCAACAAACATTTACTGAATGCCTATCTGTGTCAGAACTGCTAGATATTTGGGAAGAAATAACAAATAAGCCTCTGCCTAACAATGCTCGGCACACGGGCAGTTTGTAAGTTTTTACTGAATAGATAACTATGGTTCCTAGCTTGTAGAGCTCAAATTATCCACAGGTATAACAAGAATGAGTGTGACAAGTGCTAAGTGAAAGCACAGAAAAAAGGCAGTGGAAACAGAGAACTCCACCATCTGCTTCACCTGGAAAAATAAGGAAGGCTTCATAGAGAAGGTGGCATGTGATGCCAAATACTTGAAGGCATGGGGTTCAGAGTTTATATTTGAGCATCACCCTAAATCAAATGGACAAATTCCAGACTGATTACATCTAAAAGTATTGTGAAAAGTCAAAGCTCACTTGATTTGTTCTGTTTACGTTTGGGGCTGCCAATAGAAGCGGCAAATTCACTAGGACTTGTGGGTCCTATTCCATTTCGGTCTCTCCAGTTATCAGATTCACCTCCACTTCCCAAGTGTTCACGACTGTTGGACCTCGAGAGGGACACTGACGAACCCTGTAGACAATCAAAGCCAGATGAGGAAATATTTAATAAGGTAGGTATCCTGAGCTTTGAGGAGAAAAGAATGCACGTTACACCACCACCATTTACTTCTATTGTTCACCACTGCTGATTCTCAGGAAGAGGCCATGCCATCTGTCTATAGGCCTTCTATCCTCCAGCCACCAAGGACACCTGGTAATATACACAGTATTCATTCACTCCTCCTTCATTATGAGAGCCCCCAGCACAAAGACTGAGTCCTATTAGATTTGGAGCAATGGATACTGAGATTCCTCCCTATTATGGAGAACCACACAGTAAGTCTTCCATCTGGTAGAGCAGAGATTCTCTGCCTTGTGTCACCCAAAAAGGACACATGGGAGGCGGTGTGCCTAGACCTAATGCTCTAACAAGTATACAGCTCCCAGGCTACTAGAGTCAGAGTGGAGAGAGGGTTGGCATTTCTTCCGTGTTACCCTCATCCAAACAATTATATGGTCTTTCTAATAAATTACAAATACCTGGAAATATTTCTAATTCCCCCAAATAAAAATTTAAAAGATCTCAAAGTTTGAACTGATTTGCATTTATTTATTCATTTAGTTAACCAAAGGCAATCTACTTTGTACTATATCTAGAGTTTTGAATTCAGGATTCCCCGGTTTTCAAAGTATCCTGTTTGTTAGATAAATTAAATTCTAATTAGTATATGTGCTGCCAAAGTGAGCACTGTTTGTTGGGGAATTCTAAGAGGATCTTTCACAATTCCATAAATTCACTTCGTTCAATCTCAGAGCAGCGTAACCACAACTGGCCATGCCCTCCTTTTTTTTTTCTTCATCTCTGGCCATGCCCCCCTTTAACACCCTTTTCTTCAAACACTCCCCATGTGTTCTGCCCACTCCCTGTAGCCTTGCAGGATCCTCCTCCACTTTACCACTCCAAATATCACATTATCCTGGGGCTGGCCCTAACATGCCTTCTTGTCTCTCTCTACACTTGCTCATTAAATAATCTCAACCTCTTTCAGAGCTTAATGACAACCATGACTTTCAACGTTTTACTTCCAGATTTGACTTTTCTGTTGAAATTTATAATTGTGGAATTGCCTTGTAGGCATTTTAAACTTGGAATGCTTGAAATTTAATTGTTGACGACCCATTCCCACCAGCTAAACCCACACACACTCCTGCCCCAGAATTCCTGCATCTCACCCAGTTGTTCAAGCCGAACTTCTGAGTCATCTTCATTCCTCCTTCCCCGCACCACAAACAATTCATCAGCAAATTCTATAATCTCTTAACATACCCCAAATCTACCTTCTTCTTGCCATCTCCACAACTGTAGCCAATAGCCAGCCTCCTTATGAACATTTTATTCTATTCTTGCCTCCCACCCCAATATCCATTATCCAGAAAGCAACTAGGCTGATTTTTTAAAAGCAAATTAGAACAAATGATACCTTCTGTGTAAAGTCTTATAATGCTTTTCCAGTACTTTGTCACGGGCTAAGATGCTCCCTAGCTGATCCTCTGCCTCTCTGTCTTCCCTTCCCACTGCCCTTCCCACCCAACTTCTGCTCCATGAACTTACCAGCTGGTTCTGACTTCAGGATGATTATGCCAGGATGATCAAAGCCTATTACTGTTTCCCTAGATCTTCACAAAGCTGACCCTTTCCTGTCATCTAAGTCTTAGCTTGAATGCCATCTGCTCATTAAGGCCTGCTATGACTACCCACTCTAAAGCAGGCTCTGTTGCTTATTTATCAGGGACTTTTATTACCTAATGGCTTCTTGTTTGTTTTGTATCTCTCTGTACCTAACAAACAGAAAGTTCTATCCATGAAACCAAGAACCTGTATTTAAGCACTGTATCCCTCAAATTGTGTCTGGAACACAGAAAATGCTCCATAAATATTTGCGGAATTACTGAATCTAGAGATACCTACCTTTTTATACATCTATAAAGAATTCTAATTCCCTTTGCTATGGGATGCCCTTTGTTGACTTTTGGGAAGGGGCAGAGGGAAGGAAAGCTCCTGAGACCAAAGAATGGTGTTTTCAGTTAAAACTATCTTTAACATCATACTTCAACCAAAATGAATCCAATGTAGCAAGGGAAATAAGAACATGCTCAAAACTGGCAATTACCAGAACGTCAATGAGATCATTATTAGAGTATTTATATGTATATTTAAAATTCTACATCTAAACTCTTTGAGTATTAAAAAAAAACCACTCATCTAAGATCTAAGCTGACTTAACGCACACAGCTATATCAGATCTGGCTAAACATGGTGATTTTAAAACCATTAAGTAAAACGTTCTCTTGTGATACCTACTAGTTCATGATCTACTCACTAATCCAAAGTGTCACAAAGCACAGCTCATCTCCATTCTTGGATTTGTAAGACTGAAAATAATCAGACAACTTCATTACTCTTAGTGGTGGAGAAATTAAAAATCATCTTTGATTCTCAAGGCATGTTTTTATTGGCTTTAGAGAACATGTAGCAGAGATGAGTGGCAAATAGAAAAGGAAAATCCCAGAGCTTTTGTAGATCTGTTGATGTTACAGAGATAATGCAGGTCAAAGCAGCCTTTTGTTCCACCTTTCATGTCTCAGTATATGACCAAGTGAATTGGGTCATATTTTTGAGTAGTGGAAAAAAAAATGCCTCAAGCTGCCTGCTTCTTATCTAAAGGAGCTCTTTGGAACAGGCTCATTTCTCAAAGCTGCCCTCAAACTGCAAACAACTGCTTAAGTCTAGCTTCTCAGAAATCTGAATAAGAAGCTCAGAGCATCAACTTCTTGCCTCAAGCAAGCTTCCTAGGGCAGGAAATTCCATGAGCCTTGATCCCTGGCCCATACCCATCAGAACCTACTGGCTAAACAAACATGCTTCTCCTCATAGATCAGCATTCTACTTGTCTATTTGGGTTTGTTTTGTTTTCTTTAGAATGTTAAAAAAAAGTGTTTCATGTCATCTTCTAATTTCAAAATATTAGTGCTATGTATAAGCAGAGAGGTGGTCAATCCTTCAATAAAAATTTTTAAGTTCTCTCTACTTTTCTTCTCTGTCCCACCCTGTCTCCATGTCCTAACCCAAAGAAGCAATCCTCACTGCTCAGTTTTTAATCCTTCTGAGCTATAGCAGAATAAAGGGAAAGGCATGCATGTGCAGATAGCAACTGCTGCATAATATCAGATCATGCTATCGTAAAGGACTCTCTCATCCCCTTTCAATGGATTTGGGATGAATGAAGAAAAGTTCGAGTCCTACACAACAGGGAAAATATAGAATGCTATTACCGAAGAAATCTTGGTTATATCTTTTCATCAGCATTGTTGAAGGGGCTATAAACAAAAACAGGTTATAAGGTGAAAGCCCATGCACTAATCTAGGTGTTCACACCCTCTCCCCCACCTTCCAGTGTGAATAGGTTGCTAGATATTAACTAGGAAGGTGGAACAGACTAGCCCAAGATAGCCAAAAGAAAAAGCTACAGGAGCCACTGTACTCAGCCACTGAGTCAGGACCCTGGCACATCACTGCCCACAGAAGGTGGTCTATCCATCCTTTGACAAGTGCTGGAGCAGAAGAGTCTTTTAAGTTCTGAAATAATTTCTGCATTGTCCTCCTAGTGTTACATCTCTGTAAAGCAGTGTTTCCAGAAGGGTGTCTGCATCAGAATTGTACTAGACTTTTCCTGAAAATGTAGATTCTTGGTTTTTGCTCCCCATCTAATGAATGAGATCCTGGAGAAAGTATCTTCATTTTTATCAAGCTCTCTAAAGAGAATCTTATGTCTGTTAAAGTATGGCCACATGGTTCTAGATCATTTACTTATCACCTTTGCTATGTACCCTCTTGGGTTAAACCATTAGGAAGAGAAGTATAAAGGAAATTTTGTAAAATAAATTCAAGTCTTTTCTGTGACACCTACTGCCATGATCTCATGTAAAACACTTAACTGATCAGGGCCCTTCTTTCCTCACTGGGAGCTTGTAGGGACTGAATAAACTTGAGGATGAAAATGCACCTTATTAACTACAAACAAATTATGTGATTTACGATAATTGTTACTAGCACATTATGTGTTCATATAATACTCCAAGGCATTCCTTTGGAAATAAAAAGCATATCTAGCTGGACATAATCTCAACTTTCAGCAGGTGGTTGGTCTTCTTCAGGGTAAAGTTCTCCAATTTGAAAGAATAGTACCTGTCAAATATTACTGAGAACTTACCACACACTGTGCTACATACTGGAGGGTTTCTTCCAGGTCATCTTCAAATTAACTCAAATTAGAAAACAAGTACAGAGGAGAGAAGTCACTCATCAAAGCTGAACATCTTATTAGTGGTGGGTGTCACATCCCACAGCCCCTTCACTTGACAACTACATTATTAGAATGGTCATCATTTCAAACTAACAGAGTGTTGGTCTTTAAGCATACATCTGAATTAGCATTTCCTGAGTAAAATATTTTATCTCTGAAACTAGAGAAATACGATCAACCACTTAACACTTCACTCTGCCAAAGGCACGCGTGAGAATTGGCCATAGGTGTATCAACTGAAAGCCTAAGAATTAGCACAGCAGTTTTAAGGTCTCTACCAACAAAAGGAAATGTTAATTTTCTGTCAGAACTATAATGGCAGAGAGTGGAGTATGCCTCGTAGAACCTCGAAATTTTTCATAATGGTTCCTGTGTTCTAGCTGCTGACAGTAACTTCAATCTTTATATACAGCCTGCCAGGTTGCTACTAGATAGAAGTCTGACAATGAAATTCACATGAGACTGTTCTTTTTAGTATTTTCTTTTACACTAAAAAACAATGAAAAAATTGCATATTTCCTTTTGCCATTCTTCAACAGTCTAATTTATTACAAAGAAAATTGGTGCAGAAAAAAGGTCAATCTACAATGGCTAATGATTTTGAAACCCTTAACCAGTAATTGTTTTGCAGCCTACAGTGTTCTGGCTGAACACTGTGATTCTTGAATTAATCATTTTTATCCACGTTTGGGTTTGCATTCTATCCCCAGTATTGTGTATGCATGTGTGTACTCTAATTCCACCCTGGCTCACAAAAGGCTTACAGCCAAAATCTGATACTGTCAGATTGAAAAGGCCTTGCTTAGCAAGTCACGTGGAGCCTGGCTGAGAAGTATGGAATGCTGGATCCTTTCCCCATGTGGCAAGGATGCCAGCTTCCCAGTCTCACCCTGAGCAGTGCAGCCAACATCTGGGAAACATAAAATTTTGGAGCTCTTGTTTATGATACTTCCTGCTGTGTTCCTGGCACATCTGAACATGCTGAATATTTAACTCATATCTGAAAACTTATTTTTGTTGAATATTTGCTTTTTCTCCCTTTGGTGCCTGCTAGTGATACTCTTAAATAAAGGGATTCTTTATATATTTTTATGGAATAGTACATCTGTCCTTTGCTTAATCTCAGCCCTGCTCTATCATTTATGACACTTTCTCCCCCTAACAAAAACACATTTATCCAAATTTACATCTCTGTAACAGCTTATCAACAACTTTTAAAGAAGGTATATAAAGATAGTAACATACTACGTTGAATCAATTTGATAGCAACATGTTCACAGGAATAGAAATTAGAACAAATCACCATTAATGACTTCTCTTTATGTAAATAAAGAATGGTACCTCTCTTGTTTGCTGAAAGAACAGACAGGAAGAATGGGTAGGGCACAACTGTACAAACCTCGAAAGTGGTTGTCATTGTGGGCTTATAGGACACATGGTTGGCCCTTCTCAGCTCCTTTATAGTTTCAGCTGGCATGGATTTAGAAAACCCAAGGCCACTCCAGGTATTTGTGGGTGTTCTGACCTCCGTCACCACTGGTTTCTTTAACATAGCTTTGGGAAACAGAACATAAAACAAATGTTTGGTATTTTCAATGTTTTTCTTAAATAAAATATTGATGAATGTTGTTTCTTTGATAAAATGTAAAGAAATTATCACTGAAAATTATTTCTTAACATAAAATACCTTAAAACAGCTTCATAAAACACTCAACACCAAGTAAACTGAAAAATGCTACATTATTTCTTAATTGATCTCATGCTATTCTAATCAACAAAATACATTCAACCTCAACAAAATGTGTACAACTTGAACCTAAACATTCTAAATTTCTTTTTATGAAGGTACAATTGCTCAATTCAACATGAATACTAGAAAGCCTTTTATGGCTCTACTAAAAACATATATATTATATATATATATATTAATATTATTATATATAATTATATATTATGTTAATATATATTAATATAGATCATTAATATAGCACAAACCTTTAGTTGCTAATAGTTTCTTTTGTTCATAGTCAAATGCCTGAAAATAAAACAGAAAATATCTTTATTGCCAGTCTATCCAAATGTCATGCCAACACTCCATAATTACGAACAAAGGTTTTGACTATAGTCCATGAATCCGCCTGGGACACATGCTAAGCTTTGCACCACAATGTGAATCCAGTGCAAGTCTGATACATTTCAACATGTTTTCAAACTAATTAATTAGAATAAATTAACTACTTCTGACATGACAGTGATAGATTTAGAAATTTTCCTTCAAAAGAAAAAAATATCCTACTTACTGTATTTAATGCACTAGGGCCAATACATGCTAAAGTATAGTGAATAACCTAAAAGTATTAGAGCTAAGTTTCAAAACACGCATCTCCCAAATGCTTTCTGGTTATCTACTGGCCTCTTTGTTTCTGTACATCCTCTCCTCATTTAAGTAAAGGATGGCATGAAATGGGATGATGTTAAGACAACTTAAGAAATTACTTGGCCTAATTGGCACAGTCTTTGCTTTTGAAGTGGGATAAATGACTAATGTCTAGCTTTGATCTGTAATGACATTAAGCAATACAATAAAATTAAACCTAGTTACTTTTTATTGTACAGGACTAGGAGGTCATCATTCATTCTTTCCATTCATATTGAATAAATGAGTATTCAGTCAGTCATGTCTAGTAGGGACCAAGGCAGGGCATTTTGAAGAAATTAGTCCAGACATAGCTACATCTCAAATGCTACTTCAGTGTTCTCAGCTCTCCAATTTAGGGGATAGCTAAGACTTAAGAATGTCTCAAAGGCCTACCAGGAGGGCCAAGAACCAACTAGGGAGAGTTCTTTTGACCCTTCCTCCAGGAGGACTATACCATCATATATAGGGTGCCCATGTATGTTGCAGTCTGAAACAGGATACTTCTGAGAGTGAAATGTGCTACACATAAAAATTAGGCCAGAATTATAAAAGTCAATGGGCTCATCCAGACAAACCAGGATGTGTGATTAACTCCAAGAACATGACAGTAAATCAGGAGAGCCAGGTTTTTAGATAACACAGGTCGATAATGTTTTTGAAATCCTAGGTCTAAAATGGCCTTGGGAATTAAAATCAACTTGTAATGATTAATGTCTATCGGTAAGGTGTGGGGAGATCTTAAATTCACTTGTTCAGTAAATATTTATTGAGTGTCTTCTGGTTAAAGAGACTGTGCCGCTCTTTGTGGAAGAATATAACAATGCATCAAAAATTGTCTAGACCCTCAAAACGTATAATCTTAGTGGGGATGGGTAAAAGAAACAACTAAAATTAGGAAGTGAGAAAAGTGTGAAGAGAGAGCTGGAGATACAGCATTCCAAGAATGGTCAGGAGACAGAGATCATTTTTAGCTGCAGGAATCATCAGTTAAGTCTTCAATCTCTCCCTCTGTCAATGCTTGGTGACTATTATCATTCAGTTCTTAGTGACTTTAAAAGTTAGCTCTTCATTAATGACATAAATAAATCTATTTAAGTTGAAACCCTATCACCAAGAACATTCTTATCCATCCCAAAAGAAAGGAACATGAAAATGATTCACTGTAGATGTAAACCTGACAGAAAAGAAGCACCAGATGGACAAAAATTAGAAAAAGGGATAATATAGGGGATTAGAAATTGCTTATATAAGAAAATTTTAATTTGTGAACTAAAATAAATCCACCAGAGAAAATGTAAATGTTTTATAAAAACATTTATCTAAAAACTCATAAAAATGTTCAAATGTGAAGGATTAAAAAAACAAACAGGCCTGAACTGTAGCTTTCACTAACATCATAAAAGTATAATTTAGTTCCATGAGTTAATTTCTTTGACATACCTGTGATAGCTTGTTTTTAGGATTCTGTGAAAAGTTATGCCCTTCTTTGGGAGGTTCGGGGAGGGTTGTGGATAACACATCTTTTACTATGAAGTAGGAAAGTCTACCTAGCAATTCTGATACTGAAATAGGATGTTTATACGAATCTCTGAAAGCACAAAGTACAAAATCTTTACCTTTCATATTGTAGTTTACACGGAAATCAAATTTTCAAATTTCATGATCAATAGTCCACTCTGAATAACTAGCCTAATACTTTAAAAATGGATAGAAAGAATATCCCTGCTTAGGAAATAATCATAAAATTCTCTCAACTAACATAGTCATCAATAATATTTAGCATTTACTTTCAAAAACCTAAAGCTTCAGATTAGTTATTTTTATAACTATCTAAATGACACTAAATTTATCATCTCCATTAAATAGATAGAAGAATATTATATTTACCCAAGACTAAGTCATGAGGCAGTAATACTTAAAAATAACAGCTTTCACATGTATGTAAACTTTTTTAAGTGGCCGATAAGTGATGTCATTTGTGTAAGATACAGTGATGTAAAACATTTTATGTCAATTTTAATATTGTATTTTAAAGAATTCTTCTTGGTTAAGCTAACTCCTGCTTTTCATTTTTAACATTTATGGCATACCAATTCTTAACTACTGTGTATACATTTAAATTTAATTTTGACTACAATGCAGAAGGAACCCCTAATTCTGCTCTACTGTTAACCATTCACTGAATTTCCCATTCCCTAACCCAACCTCCTACATTTGGAAGACTCTCTCATTTTTTACCATTACCTGCATGTTGACATATGATGGCCTTGGGGCCAGGCAAGTCCTTTCAGAGTTCTGCTGGGCAGCTGCAGCCCTCTCAGCAGCACGCTCACTTCCAGGAGCCTTTTTGTCAGCCAAAGGGCTTTCTGCAGCACTTAGTTCAGGATCTGAGAGCAGTCTGTCAGTACTGCTGTGAAACAGTTTGGAATTTAACACTCCATATTTATATACAAATGTACTGAACATCCCCTATGTGCCACATTTACTATACATCTATACCACTGTCAGCTATTTATATGTATTATTTCATTTAGTCCTCACAATCCCTCTCTGAGGTAAGTAGTAGACAGATAAGGGAAGTACCTTACCCAAGGTCATACCTCTGATAAATGGTAAAGCTGAAATTTGAACCCAAGCATATGACTCTAGAGCTGCAGTTGAAATGATTTCATGATACACTTTGATAAACATTGTATGTATGACATATTCTATATGGTACATATGGAATAGACACACAGACAAGATTTCTAATTTGCACATATCAAGAAGATAGCAATGAGTCATGCATGCGCAGTCTAAAAAGAGTCAATCTGAAGGCATGTAGATGATCCAATTTGTGTATGTGAAATGCATATGATATTGCTAACAAATCTAATAAGATACAGATAGCAGATAAATAAGTATTTCCAACACCTGTTCAGGGTGCATGGATGAACATAACGGCTCCGTAAAATAGGAAAAATGATCTGAATTACAAGATTGGTAATGCCCTATACAAATGCACCTCAAGTTCAAATCTAATTCCAGGTTAAGCTTAAGTAAAGGAGAAATAAGAAACAGTATTATTAGTCAAAGAGCTGATCTGTTCATTCATTCTTTCTTTTATCACTCACTATTATATCATGCCAGGGGATTCAGAAGAATTCTTAACAGGCTATTGGAACAGAAAAGGAGGAGCAATGAACTCTGTTTGCTGACAAAAGTTCACAAAGGCTTCACATAGGACGTCAGAACTGGAATTTAAAGGGCATCTGCAGGTTTACCAGCATGAAGGACAGGAGAAAAGCACAAGCAAAGGAAAGGAAGGAGGTAATGTGGACAGCTGGTGCATTTAAAGCCAGAGTGTAATAAGATGAGACTTGTGTGTTCAAAAAACTGCTGGAAGGAAATAAAGGACTGACTGAGCTGCTGAGAGGGTGGAGGCAGGGAGACTGTTCTGGAGGTTGCAGCTTAATTCAAATGAGAGGTAAGTTCAGAACATACTTAATGATGAAAGGAAAAGGCATTCCCTTCAAATGCTTCAATACAGGGAAAAAAGCAAATTTACCTCTCTAACCTATGCTGAATAATGTTCACTGTGGCTCTTAGTACCATGTGAAGAAAAACACAGATAAAGCAGATTTGGACAAAATGGGAACAACAGTAATTAACTGACAAAAGGGTTTATAAAAGCAAAAAAAAAATTTGGTAAGAAAAAGAGGAAATAAAAATATAAAGGCTATATTTAAGATATTCTCCTCTGTAAGGATATACAAGAAAACTAGTAAGACAGTAGAGGAAATTGGGTGGATGGAGATGGATGGGAGCAAAACCTTTAAACACAGAAGCTTTCCACTGTATTTTTGAAGTATGAATAGATTGTCTATTTGAAGAAAATAAAGTAAATGGGAAAAGAAAATAGAGTAAGGATAACACGTCTGTAACTGTGCTATGGTAAGGAGAGTTACAGTTAATACATTGTACTCACTGTGGTTTATAATAAATAAAATCATGAAACTGTCAAATATTTATTATCAAAATTAGCAATTAACTACCTTGAAATAAGGAAGCCAGAGTTTAAGTTAAAGACTCAAAGCAAAATAGAAAATTCACAGCAGGAAAAGTTCTAACAGAAAAATCAGACAGTAAATATTGCCCTGCTAAAGTTTCAGAACAATAGGGATGGGTTTAGAAGACCCAGATATAAACCTAGCCAGTTATAGAGAAGACATGAGTGAAAATTACCAGATGCTATTCCTTAATACAATTTTTAAAAGGAAAAAGAAAAATATAAAGAAAAATAAAAAACACTCTTGAAGAAGATCAAATCCACTTGATTAAAACAAACTCAGCCCATTACATTTTATTTCAAAGGATCAAGGGATTTTAAAGATTAAAATACATACTGTAAGTGTGAGTTTTTCGTGCCCTGTAATAGTTCTACTGTCTGCCTTTTGGCACAGGAAACTTTGGAGGGACCCATCATCTGTTTCAGGTCACCCGCATTCCCAGAATGGGAAGGACTTCGAGGCATGCCTACTTCAACAAAAGCATCGTTACAACCTGCAGAAGGGATAAAGTGAAAGTGTCAGCTTATCGTCAACGACCACTTATGACAGAAACAAATCAGAACCCAACTCTAGGAAGACCCAGGCATACCAGCTTTCAACTGCAAAGAAGGCAGCTTAAATTCAAGCTGTCTCAAATTTCACCCAAGATGAAATATGAAGAGAGACCCTCATAATTTTTAAAAGATTATTAGGGGTGAAAGGGTTATAA
Organism: Panthera leo; assembly: GCF_018350215.1. Lineage (NCBI taxonomy): Eukaryota > Metazoa > Chordata > Mammalia > Carnivora > Felidae > Panthera > Panthera leo. The sequence goes on along the minus strand of NC_056689.1, from coordinate 20,033,976 downwards.
AAAAAAGAAATAACTCTACTTGGAAAAAAATCATGTGTGTACATTTAGTAAATTGACGCCTTCCTCTTACATAATTACACTTCAATTTAGGAAGTTCCAATGTAATGGGAAGTGATTTCTTTCTGTGGGAAGTGTTTTTCAGTTTATCTTTTCCATGTTCTTTGGAATTTTATTCAAGATGTCTTTCTGCATCCTTGAGGCAAGATGAGTCATAACTGGTTAGCAAAACCAACTTGAAATCACTGCAGAGACTTTTTACAACCCCCTTTATCCAAGTAACAGACCAGGCTGAAGTTCAGAAGGGAAGATACCTTCTGCAGGGTTTGATTTGGGAGATGCCTGCTCAGGTCCAGTTGTTTGTCTAGATGGATCACTGTGATTCCCACTCAGTACTTTTTCTCCAAGTGATGAGGTGGATATTGCACCATATTTTATATTTGGAGACTAAAATAATAATAGAAAATAACATACAGATATGGTCACAATTCTAAAATTCATTGCAGGTGAAAGTGTAAACATATTACCAGTGGCTTATCTCTTAGAAACAGCATAGATCACACTACTCTAGCAAAGGACATTACCTGTGCATGTCCATTTAAAGAAGCAGAGATTTTTTTTCCTTCTGTCTGCATACTGTTGATATGGACATCAACAGGAGTCAAGCCAGGAGGGGGAGATGGAGCTGTGTGCCCATAGGTGGGCACTCCAGACAACAAAATATTGGTTAATGTGGCTTGGGCAGTAGATGGAATCATAAGATGTGGTATAGCAGAAAAACCTGTAACAACATTTCATGAAGACAGATATTAGACCGGAAAAAACTCAGATTCAACAAACATTACTTTATTATTTTCAGAAAAACAAAAATACCCCTCATTTTTTTGCTATAAATTCAGAAGAGAATTCAATTTTGATACCTCCTCTGTAAAAAGGTTTAACATTACTATAAAAACACAAAATAATGTTAAAATGGAACAAGACTTTAGAGAAAATTTAATCTAAGCTCTTCATAGTACTGATGAGGAAACAAGCTAGATTTAGCATGTCCATATGACTACCAAGCACATCTGTCCGAATGGAACCTACATTTGTTAATTACCAGGTCAGTGACCTTCTGGTGTCTTTGCCACTGCTTCCTGCTCATCGCACTCTTCTTCCTGATCTGCTTGTCAGGTCTGAAGACTGTATTTCACTTTTATGAAAAACCCACTGCTTGTCATGCTTCATTTTAACTAATTTACACATTGGGGAATTTGTGTTTACCTGCAGTATGCTTTGAACCATAATTTTTCTCTAAGGAAACAGAGCCATTAGTGAATTTTACTTAAAAACTGATACCTAAGAATGCATGCCTTTGACTGTATTTGAATTATACTCACCTGTGGCACTTGAAGTGTTAGCAAGTGGGGGTGCCCATAATGTGGGACTCGGGGTGCCAGAACTTGGACTTTGCAAAGGACTGACTGAGCTATTAAGAGCGTTCAAGAGTGAGTTTGGGGTTGTTGATGTGTTTAGAGATAAGGTGGTAGGCCCCAAAAGACCTGCAATAAATGAATGTAAAGTCAATATGCAAAAATTCAAGATTTGAAAATACAGATGGCACCAATATTGCCAGTTGGAATGCACAGATATAATCTGATATTTTCTAAATATAAAGAACAGGTTACCTTCTTTCAAACATCCACGTGAAATATTGCATGATACAACTCCGACACAGAACTCAGACTATCCACAAACATATGCTGGTCAGAAAATGGGAGATAGGTGTGTGCAAACCAGGGAAACGATCAGGGTCCCTGAGCACTGCCAGCTGCTCTGCATTCATCTCAACTAGCCAGGATGAACCAAATTCTGTTCAAGTGGAAGCTCATTTTTATTTCTCTGCATAACTCACTGTTTTCGGTCTCCAAACTAACTCTTTTCAAACCACCTGCAATTAGCAGAGAACAGGGGAATGTTCTCCTGCAGCAGAATAACTTCATTTGGCCCATTTGTGGATAGGCCGAGCCACTTGGAACAGTTTTCATTCATGTGTCAAAACAACCTCTCTGGTACTCCATCTCAATGTGTATGAAACTTTCCTCAGAAACGATTTTTTGTTTCTTGCTTGTTTAAAGGATTTAATGTTTGATTTAAGTAATGAAAATTTCCCTTCAGGCATTTAAAATATATTCTAAAGTAAAATATGAAATTGTATACAATTTTCCAGGAATATTTAAAGTATTAAGTATTACAGGATAGGTACAGACATGAAAACATTTAAAAACCTGAGTAACTGAATCTTTGCTCACTTTTTTCTCTCTAGTGTAGGAACAACTTGGTTCCGGCTAAATTCTCTCACCTGCCACTTCCTGATTCACATGCATATGTTATTATGACTGTCCAGGTCTCCAGTGGAACGGACAACTTTGGGAGATTAGAGGCCAAAGGAAAAAGAGTCTGTCTTTACTGTAATGATGCCTAGACAGGGGTACTTGGAATCTTAATTATATTATAACCATATTATAATTTTAAAAGCATGAAATAACCATTAGGAAAAAAGTTTACAGAATGCTGAGAGTATTTTTTCTGTCTCAGATCAACACTGAGTGAGGCAGAATGATTTTCTAGGGTTATTACATTCACTTTTTATATTAAGGCTACTGAAAAATGTGCAAGAAAGTAGTGAACTAGCATAACTGCAACATGGCAATGAACTTTAGCCTGTCAGATGGAAATCCATAAATGAGGCAGTACATATCGTCACAACCATGAAACGCCTCGCCTCACTTTCGCAAAGAACTAAGGCACTGAGGGGTGATGCTCTTTCATCTTCTATTTTTCTTTTTCATCTTCTTCACCTTAGATATAAATACAAGTCCATTTGCCCCTCTTGGTGGCCGCAGGCTAGATTTCCTTTGCATCTGGATGAGGCAGTTCTGACCTCTGTGACTGGGGGTTCTGCTCACTTTCACTTCCCCCTCTCCCTACCCCTCATACAGATCTGCAATTACTTTTTGAAAAGCACACTGGATAATCTTTACCTCTAGGGATGGATGGCAATATTGCAAATGCAAGAGAGAACAAACACATAAATTATAGTTAGCCTGCTCACTTCACTCTCAATGGCATTCTTAATTTAAAAGAACAAACACAGCCACTGAAAATAAAACAGACCTCGATTATTTATGCCGAAATAAAAAGAATCTGAGTAACAAAAATCTATATTCTAACAAAAAAACCCAAAATGGATTGATGTGAGTTTTGTTGCTTTTTCACTTGATCTTAGAGCCTGATGAGAGAAAAAGCCTTTAAAATGTAGCCCCAAAAGGTAGAAAGAAAGGGAACTGGCTAAGCAATCCCCCAGTGACTGAGAAGCGCTATAATAATAAATTTTATACCTAGTCCAGTGAGTCCAAGGCCTGCTGAAGCTAAGATGTCCAGGCTGGGACATGCCAGGCCGGCAGGGCACGATGCTGGGGATGGACTGGTTGCTATGGTAACCCCACTGCTTTCAAGTCCGAGGAGACATTTCCTTGCTTCATACATATTTAAGGCATTTCGCTCAACACTTTTCACAATCACAGACTATGAAAACACATAATGGGAAAGAAAAAGGTGATATGCAAGTAGTCTACAATGTATTGGGAGGTGGGTGAGAAACGAATATGGTAAAAAGGATTCCAGTCAGGGAATCAATGCTGTTTTAAAATCAATTAAAAATTCTAACTGCTTATTTCTTATGTTTATTCCTTTTGGTAAAACCATAAAATGTTAGTGACATTTTATTGGGTATGTCCTGTGTGCCAGGCACTGTGATTGAAACTGCACATACATCTTAATGCCTGGCAGACACCTTCTGGGTGGGAATGAATATTCATATTTAGTGAGGATAAGGGACCTATCCACAGGCACAGCCTAGCTGGAGGAGCAGCGAGAAGACTGGACCTCAGGTCGTTCGCATCTACAGCCCATTCTCTTTATGTCCACTTGCCTTTTTTTACATTAAGGCTTTCTGCCCTTTATCTCATCTTTACAAAACAAATCAAACTAGTCACTACATACAGACTGCATAATAACAGTCACTTACATTTGACATTTATAGCCTACTAGTTAACTAATAGACTTTAAGGTACCACTATTCCTCACTGATGACATATCTATGGCAAAGCTTATGGTAAAATAAATTTCTAAACAATATATTTTTTCTCAATGGACTCATCTAGAAAATTGGAACTGTGAACTCAAGTGGGAGAGCCTAAATGGGCAATAAAGAAAATTTGTGACTGAGAAAGCAGTTAATGCAGTAGTCAGCTTCAGGGCCAGCTAGGAAGAATTAAATAGCCCTGGGATGCTACAAGGCTTTAGAATTCTCACAATCTATTTTCCCCTGATCTGTGCTCATTTCTTACTAAGCTCCAGGAGTTTCTCGTGTGTTTGACCCTCTTTATATGCATAAAATCTCTTCTGTCTTTAGCTTTTAGTCCTGGTATCTACAGTGACTTCAGTCAACTCAAATTAGTCAAGCATGAAGCTTCAAGATACATAAAATTAATGTCCTGTTCTCTAACTCTAAACTCATTATATTAGGCTCACTTAGAATCGGTCCTATCTTTTCCTTTAAAGTTTACTTTTGAAGAAGGCATGATTGTTTCTCTTTAGACACTGAACGCCATGTTAGTTTACATATATACAAAATTGTCCATGATACATATTATACATACACCATGATACACATAACAAGATTAACAAAAATTAAAAAATGGAAAGCATAACTGTTACGTGTTTTAACTACTAGAATAAAAATTTTCATAAATGATTTCATTAGTACATGTTAAAAGAAGCAACCTGCTTCTTGTCTTCTGACATCTGGTACAAAGGTCTCTTCAGGGTGTATAACTAGGCATAAATACTGGGGGGTCGAGGCTATCAATATTTTCAGTGTGATCTGACAGTCGCTATTGTTCCTCAAAGTGGCTGTGCCAATTTACCAAACATTAATGTAGGAACATTCCTCTTCCCTCACATTCTCACTAGCATTTAACATCATCAGGTTTATCCTATTAAATTTTGACTATACATGTAATTATTGAAATTCTGCAAGATCTTAGAGGAGAAGTTCCAAGAAGGCTGAACTGGGAATACTTCGTTATTTACTTTTGATCACTTTATTTTCTTAAAGAGAATGGGCACCTATTCTTTCTTTATTTTTTTAATATATGAAATTTATTGTCAAATTGGTTTCCATACAACACCCAGTGCTCATCCCAAAAGGTGCCCTCCTCAATACCCATCACCCACCCTCCCCTCCCTCCCACCCCCCATCAACCCTCAGTTTGTTATCAGTTTTTAAGAGTCTCTTATGCTTTGGCTCTCTCCCACTCTAACCTCTTTTTTTTTTTTTCCCTTCCCCTCCCCCATGGGTTTCTGTTAAGTTTCTCAGGATCCACATAAGAGTGAAACCATATGGTATCTGTCTTTCTCTGTATGGCTTATTTCACTTAGCATCACACTCTCCAGTTCCATCCACGTTGCTACAAAAGGCCATATTTCATTCTTTCTCATTGGGCACCTATTCTTTAAATCTCCAGGTCCAGCAGAGTGGCTCACAGAGTACGTAAGCTAAATATTTTTGAATTGCACTGGATATGTACACATACACATGCACACTTAACACAATGTTTAGCCTTAACTCTCTGATAACTTAACAAAGCTGAAAGTTACCAGACTGCAAATTAATAAAAACATATTTTCTCTTCTCATATATTTGTAAAAAATAATGGTCATTCAATATGGACTCCAAAACCAACCCATATTTAAATAAAATGATGATCAATAATGAATGGTACAAATTTATGTATTTAAATAACTAAGTATAATATATAATGATATATATATTATATGGAATATTTAATTCCGTGTATATGCAAATAACATTTATATGAAAACAGAACTAGCTGGAACGTGGTGCTCTGGGTCTGGACTCTGAACCCACCTTGCTTGGCTGTTTCGGCTTTGGTTTAATGCTGATGAAGACATCAAGCTGTTCCATCAGCTGGGCAGTGAACTGTGGGTCCACTTCAATTTCTTCCTTCATATCAAACATCAACACAAGAGGAAGACAACCCTAAGAAATGTCACAAAAGAGAGTGTCAGAGGTAAAAACATTACTCACTTAAACATCTGATAACTTAACGTGCCTACAAATAATGCAATATTCTATGGGCTTAAAGAATAAACCCAAGTATTAAAGCTAAATTACATACTTTAACAAAGCTTAGAAAACTGGTGTGGAAATAATACTGAGGGCACAAACTATTTTTTAAAAGACAACATTGTACATGTCTGAAGTTTTCTGTTATTGGCTCTGAATTTTTTTACTCACTTTTCACCTTGGAAAACTCTTCCATTCTCTGACTTCAGTTTTGTTACAGATGCCAGAAATTAGATTCTCATCTACATCAAGAGTATGAATCTTGTGCTTTTGCTCAAAGACTTACAGTAGTGATTTTTTATCGCCTTCTGAATGAAATCTAAACATGTATCAGTAGAGATGTCCACAATCTGGCCCTTTGCTTGTGCAATCACAGGTCTGTATGTCTATACATCTGTCCCTTCCCCAGGTTAGACCGGCCTCTTGACCACTGTTCAAACAGATACTGTACTTTGGTCTCAACTCACCAAAAGGCTTCTTCACCAACCAAAGTCCTACCTCTCTTCTGCTGCAGCTCCAACCTTATCTCCTTCTTGAGGTAAACTGCTACTACTGTTCCTTCTTTTAGGCTTCTCACTTTTTAGCACTGCACAGGTTAGCACTTGTTTCTTTCTCTGATGCTTTCTTCCTGGCCCCGAATCTACTACGTTTAGGAACCACATCCCATACTTTTACTGAGTCACAGGATGCTCAGTACTAGCCTGCCCAGTACTAGCTGGGTTCTGTATATAAGTATCAGGAGAAATAACAGCCAAATACACTGGAATTAAAGTGAAATTACTGTGCTTCATTTTCCTTGTGGATAAAAGTGATTTTTGGATTTAAAATATAGATTAAAAGCCTTTTAATTTACTCCTCTCTTCCTCACTTCTTTCAATATTGTACAATAATATATCTCATTGCACACTTGTATTTTTGGCAGGTTCGGTCAAAGCATGAATATGAACTCCTAACTGCATAGAATGAATGAAAAAGTTCACTAAAAATAATACTTCAAGAACTTAAAAATCAGAAAAAAAGAAAATTATGAAAAGTAATCATAATAATCTTTGGATACAAATATGCTACCTAACTAGTGATATTTTAAAAGTAGTCTGGTAAACTAAGCTTGGCTAAAAAAAATCATTCACAACAAAATAATTATGTATGCTTAATGATTGTAACAAGTTCTTATCTGTCAGAGGAATGGAATCAACAATAAAAATTTGGATTTTCTGAAAGTTTCTCAAAAACAAATTCTGTGAGTTAACAATAGCAAAGATCACATCCGAAGGTTACTGATTCAAATGTCATTACAGATCAAGTTCTTGAACAGAATAAAATGGTGTTTTTAATAAGAATATTTATGAGTCCACATTGTGTCAATCCACTTTGTTACTATGTATCAACCTACACACTGTGTTTTTAAATGAATATAGGAAGGACAGAAACAGCAAATTTTAAATCGGAACCAGTATCAAATTATATAATTGCTATTTTCTTCAATGCGTTAAGACTCAAATTCAAGGTTTAAATTCCATTTTTTAAATTGTATCAGAGATTTTTGAAATTTTCAAATGTTTCAGGCCACTAAAATTTATGTCTTTGAGGGTAAAAAGTTATTTTTACTTTTCTGTTTAAACAGACTTTTTTTGTCAAATGCAAACTAATACTACATGTCAGATGAAAATAATCACCTCCTACAAAATACAGCCCATTATTTCACTGTATCCTCTTTTGTGTTTAAAGTTAAAAAAAATACAGCAAATAAATTACTCACTTATGCAATGAAATTAAGCTTGTGAGGTACTACATACTTTACTCTTATTTTATTTCCTTTTACCAAGAAACTTCCTTATCTGACAGGCTTCCAAATGTTTTCATAAATACCAGTAGTATGGTATGTGCGCCAACATATACTGTACTCAAAGAAGTAAACGAAGTAAAATAAAATAGTAACACTAATATCAATAAACCTACCATGAGATATTGCCTTGCAAGACAGACAGACTCAATGGTGCCCTGGAGGTAGACGGTGGATTTCTTTTGTGGGTTACTGGGGTCAGGAAAGTGGATCTGAGCACCTGTTCTTTGCATGATATGTTTGATGTTGCTTCCATTTCGACCCATCATAAAGAGATGATGTTGAGCTGCAATATCTAGTTGTGTGCTCACAGGAATAGCTGATGCCAAGCTCCCAGCGAGATGTTCCAACAGCATGGCGGTTCCTTCCTAGGAGAAAAGGGTGGGAAATAATCCTATAAAATGTCCATATACAAGGAAAGATTCTAGTGTACTTCTAATTGCTACAGAGAAATTCAAAGAATTCTATAACCCATAATGCAATACAAGGAAAAATTCTAGAAAACGGATTAGTCTAAAATCCTCTGAAAATAAAATTGCATAATTTGTACACTTACAATGTTCATAATTATCTCAATTACTTACCTTCACAGCGCTGGTGTTATTCTGAGACCCTCGTACTATCACAGTAGCACCATACATTCGGGAACGCTGTTTAAATGACACTGAAATGTTGTATGTTTGTGATATGTGCTGAATCGAGGGGGAGTTAGGATCAGGAACTGGCTGAAGAATCCCAGCGATTGGTAACTCAAACATCAGCACCAAAGGAAGCAGCTCCTAAATGAAAGTATTAGAGCCTGAGGCAGACAGTTGAGTGACTGCATGCTTAGAGATATGCATAACTTGTTCTTTTTTTTCTGAGGATGGAATTCTAAAACATAAATTGCTTTTATTACAGATATAAGCTTGAGCAAACTAGGTAGTTTCTCGAATAAAAAGAGTCTGTGAAACCAAAGAGTTTGTAACCTAAACTGCCTGTGGTATTCTTCCTCGGGCCTCTTTCTGACCATCTCAAAATCATCAGAGAAACGGAGTCAGGTACAAAATGGAACATCACTAAGAAACATCTTCAACACATTAAAACAACTTCTGTCACTATTTCCTACCTATTGAACATATGATTTGGTTATAAATTGATACACTAAGATATTTTTATTGCCTTATGATGCAAACACTGCTGATACTGATTTACAGTATTAAAGTAATAAATAGTTACCCGAATTCTAACTCGGGCAGATTCTACTCCTGCTGGTTGTCCTGCTATAGATACCTGCAAAAATAAGAAAATACAGATTTATTTTGAGCCCACATCTGCATTTCCAGCTATCTACACCCTTGCCACTCAAAGTGTCATCCAGGAAAAACAGCACTGCCATTATCTAGGAGCTTGTTAAAAATGAAGGGTCTCAAGCACCAACCCAGACCTGCTTAATCACAATTTGCATTTTAACAAGCTCCTCAGCTGATTTGTGTCAACTGATTTACATCAACCCCCAGACTTATGTAAGCCTCACAGTCCCCATAATGCCATCCTGCTCCCCTTCTCATTTCTCATTTACTGCATTTTCTACCTTTTGTTTAAACTCTGCATACTGTATATCAACTCTGTACAATATATCAATATACAATGATATTGCTGCAGTAGGTACTCAAAATATTGAACCACTTCATGCTAATTGGTTAAAAAAAACTATTGCTTCAACACCACCTCCAGCTCTCTCCTGGGATCCCTTGAACTTTCCCACAATCCATCAAGTAAAAAATTAATCTTGGGGGCGCCTGGGTGGCTCAGTCAGTTAAGCGTTCAACTTCAGCTCAGGTCATATCTCACTATCTCATGGCTCATGAGTTCAAGCCCCACATCAGGCTTTGTGCTGACAGCTGAGAGCCCGGAACCTGCTTCGGAATCTGTGTCTCCCTCTCTCTCTGCCCTCCTCCGTTTGCACTCTCTCTCTCTCAAAAATAAACATTAAAAAAATTTAAAAAAAAAAAAACAAAAAAAGAATTAATCTTGGCATGAGAGTAAGGGTGTAGGGCTTCAGGACACTGCTCCTAATGGACCATGCCCCGTGCCATACCAATTGTCAAATGTTTTGAATACTGCCCTTGCTTTCTATCTATCTTCCTTATGTGTGTGTCACCATCACCATTAGTCCTCATAGAGAAAAGACTACCCTATTCATCTTTGAGGCTGACAGTTTCTAGTATTGTGATTAGAGAGAAAACTTCCAAATAACACAAATAATACTATCTGTTCTTCAAGTACTGAAAGTGCTTTGTATGGATAGGTAAGTTTCATTTGTTTTCAAATACAAGAACTAGAAAAAACGTGTATAAACTAAAGAGAAACATAATTCCACCAACGTGAGGAAGTTGGGCACTCGTGCGTGGCCTCTGAGCAGGTGATCTGGTGTACCCTGGAGAACCGCGGGTATGATGCTACCAACAGAATCCCCACACTGAACAGGTTCTTGGACCAGGCAAGGCTGTAGGTCCTTTCCTAATGTAATGCTCCCTGGGCCTTTCCTTAGGGACTTCGTTTTATATTGCTATCACATTTATGTTGCTCCCCTCTCTTCTACCAACCAGTTAGAGATAAGCACTTTATGGCCTACCTATAATTCATCTCTTTAAAAAAGTAGAGCACCTTCAACCTCCTGGGAAAGAGTCATACATTCTTATTTATTTTTATTTTTTAGTATAGTTGACACACAATGTTACATTAGTTTCAAGTGTACAACATCAGTGATTTGACAAGCTTATACATTATGCTATGCTCACCATAGCTACCATCTACCATCATATGTTGCTATTACAACACCACTGGCTATATTCTCTATGCTGTGCCTTTTATTTCCATGACTTACTCATTCCATAACTGGAAGCCTGTAACTCCCACTCCCCTTCACCCATTTTGCCCAATCCCCCCTCTCCTCTAGGAAGCATCAGTTTGTTCTCTGCATTTAAAGGTCTGATTCTGGTGTTTGCTTATTCATTCATTTCTGTATAGTCACATATTAGTAAAATCAATATGGTATCTCCATGATTATTTTTTTGCTTTCATCTCCCAAAAAAGATATGCATATGGAAAATCAAAGCTTTAATCTGTCCCATAACAGTTCATGTGAAAAGACAAAGCACCTGGTTGCTTTTTTCTGCTTGATTATTCCTGTTGGAATCTGGAAAGTGGATGTGGCATCCTGTTTCTTCCATCACTTTTTTAATATTGTTGCCACCTTTGCCGATTACATGAGAATGTTCTGTATGTGAAACATCCATCTTCAAAGTGACTCGATTGCTCTACATGGAAATAATGTATTATTTCTTGATGCATGCAAAAGGAAGGAACAACTCCTTAAAACACGTTTTATCCAAGGGGACAGTACTAAAAACAAGTGACCTGGTGGGAAATCTTATAAATTTTTTGGAATCATATTAATCTATAAATGTGCAATTTCTATCATTTCTCTTTGGCTATACAAGATATTTATTTGGAAAATATCATTTAAATAAAGTCAGGCAGAGTTACAAATAAATTACTCATCTCATTTTTATCTTTAACAGACATTATTCATGAAACATTTAATTCAAATAACTAAAAACAGATGAAAACAACTGCAAGACTGAATATATGTATGTTAGTAGGACTGTTGAACTGTGACAGAAAACAATAAAAATAAAACTCAAAACTAAAAAGGTATTTGTAAGCATTGTTTTCACAACCAGTCCATTACTATAGGCCAAACTACAGAGCAGATCTACTATTCTTGCTGGTAGGAAGAAGAGTGAGGAAAGGAAAACAAAGCACAGCTCTCTAGCAGTAACAAGGCTTACATAAACCAGTACAAAGTGTAAGATTAGTTATAATAAAGCAAAATGTAAAATTCTAAGACATAATGAATAACTGTGGTCATGTTAGAATCTATGTATTTAATTTTGGGAAATTCAGTATTGTACAATTATAAACACATGAAATATTTCCTCATTTATAAGACTAATATCGAAATTCTTCAGTCCTTCAGTTTTTAAAGTAAAATTAAAAAGTCAAAATAAGACATTAAAAATATCAATAGTTTTTACATCTTAATTCTTAAATTTTAAACATATCCATTAAATACTTTGGTCTTTAAACTTTGTTCTTCTTTTAGTTTAACATTTTAAATACAGGGAACATACATTATTTTTTGGGAAAAAATTAGAATATTTAATAATTAGAAGGTGAATAATTCCAAAAATTAAAAGAACAAGAAAAGAAAAAAAAAAAAAAAAGGAAGACATCAGAAACTATTTCAATGGAATATCAGGTCGCAAAACACAGTGGTTAAGAACCAGACAGCCTGGATTTAAATCCCACTTCTCCATTTATTAGCTACAGATTCTGGGAAAATTCCCTAATATCTCTGTGCTGAGTTAGTTATAAGCATTAAACAAATTAGTATTTGTAAAATGCTCAGCAAAGTGCCTGAGATATACTAAGTGATTTAGAAATATTTAATAGAATAAATTCTCACAAGGGAGTGTATATTTTTACACATCTAAATTTCCCTATTACCTCTCTATACCTATACATGCAGAGAGAAAGAACTTACAAAAGAAACTGCCAGGTTTCATGCCATCACGCACAATTATATAGAAGATCATTCTGGCATCATAAAGGCAATATGCTAATTCTTCTAAACTTCATTATTTGCCCCACACTAATCAGGGTCAGTGTTGATTTCTGAAAATATCACTCAATTACCCAGCATGACAGAACCCATTCAAATTTTAAACAGAATTTTACATCCATTGTAGAAACACACATGCTTATTTTAAAACCCACCATTACTTTCTCCTGGTTTTTCTTCTCCAAATGGTTCTTTTCATAACAGCATGAAGTAGCCCTTGCAGAGACAAGGTTCTGACATCTGAGTGTCCTTAACATTCACTTACTTTTGTGTCTAAGACAGACATGATCATTTCCTTGGCCTCCTTAACATCTTCTTTCTTTCCAGAAACCTTAATATGGGGATCTATAAGAAATCAAAAAAGGGCTCATGTGAAACCCCTAAAACTCTTTGTTTTAAAATTGATGTTACAATATAAGAAAATAGAATCCATAAGAAATTCAATATTTGATTCATTCTAGGTGTGTTAACACTGCAATTAAGACAGGAATATGGAAAATCCCCAAGTTGTACATTTATCTGTGTGGTCTTTTCCTTCTGACAACTGGCCAAATCACTTACCTGCAAAGTAAGTTTATCATATAATTTTTTTTAAACAAGAATCTATAAATTCAATTTATGACTACATTCTTGCTATACTCCAAGCCCTTATCTAAGGCTTTAGAATCATGAGCTCATTTAATCCATAAGCTAATTTAATCACAGTTCTGTGAGGTTATTTCCAGAGGAAACTAAGGCACGGAGCAGGTTAGTAACTTGCCCTAGAAAACCACCAATAGGCTCATTCATTATAATCTCATGTCTTCCAACTCTGCATCCAGACTTTAAACCATGTGCTAACCTAATTCAGAAGGTATCTTTACAGGTCAGGGTTAACAGAATAAAACATAATCTTCATTCAGTAATATTTAATATTTATTCAGAACTAGTGTTAAATGGCTAATATATACTATAGGTGTTATTTATTACAGCCACAGAATGTTATAAAGGAAAGCATTAATTCATTCAGCAAGTATTTCCTGTACCAGGCACTATTCTAGGGGTCAAGGGATATATTAGTGAAGAAAAATACCTTTGTCCACATGGAGCTGACAGTCTTGTACAGGGAGACAAAACTGAATCAAATAAACAAATTATCTAGTGTATTATAACATAACTGTTATGAAGAGGAGAACGAGACAAAAGCATGAGGAGGACCAGCTGTGGGAAGGGGTCAGTGCATTAGGCCTGATTCAGAAAGTGAGGTCTGAGTAAAAGCTTTGAGGAGAGGAGACAGCTGGCCAAGCTAGAATCTTCAGAAGAAGGGAAATATCACAGCTAAAACTCTCAGGTGAGGACGTGTCTCTTCTCTCTTTCTAAGTCTCTGCCATAATAGGGTCCTCTATTACCCCATGGGTAGCCTGACCCAGACCAAGACCATTTTGAGGTAAGCCAGAAGTTCCATACCACTAGCCTTATGATAAAGTGATATCATGAAAGCAATAAAGCTGGATAACAGAGCATCATCATCACCATCATTAGTGATGTCAATCTTACTGACTGCCTCAGGCAGAGTCAGTACTGACTGACTCTGTGGAGTCCATCCTACACTGAACTACACCTCAGATCAACAACAGGGTCAGGAAATATTAGCTGAGAATTCCAAACCATCAGTTCTCTAGGGTAAGAAAAGAGAATCACCTGGTGGGAATTTTATCAAAGTACATGTACTTCCCTGGTATCATGACTTACCCATCCTCAACCAGCAGTCCATCTGAAAATCAATGCCATGATGAGCATGTCACATTAACAAAGTCAAAATGAGCAACTGAAGGATGGATGCATGGGTGGGTGGGTGGGTGGATGGATGGATGGAAGGAAGGAAGGAAGGAAGGAAGGAAGGAAGGAAGGAAGGATGGATAGGAGAGATGGGAGAGATGGGAAGGAGGGAGGAAACCCTGTCCTAAAGCTACTGGCTCTTAGGACCAGGACAGAACAATCATAGTCAACAACAGTGCACCACCAAGCTTCAGAACTAAGGAATGCATCTGGCTTCCTGGGGAGACATTCCAGCAACTGTATTTTGAGTCAATGTCATCACCTCTAGCCCCCGACCAACCCCCCCAGACTGTCTCCTGGGAGCTGCCCTTGGCCTTAGACTCTTTTCCTTAACCCATTCTTTAATCCTTCCTCTGATACTTGCCATGTAACAGGGACACTGTGAATATGAAAGACCTTACAATTTGTTTAAAGTATCAAGTATTATAAGGCAAGGGTCCTAAAAGTAGGGCAAAATCGATGTCCAACAAACTCAAGGTGGTATGGCATTGTGTCCACATTGCTTGCTCTTTGGTGCATTCTAACACAAACCACTTGTTCTCTGTAGGATTATCACCAACTTTACCATAGTAATGTAAAAAAAAAGCATTTTCTTCAATAATTTTTATTATATGCATTATAACTCCTGTAGGCAATATTTATATTCCGAGCAGTCTACATTCAAAATTTTGATCCCAGCTATCTTTGACTTTGGTTTCAATTACTGTATGCTGACTCTGATGTTATTCTCTATTGAAAATGCTTACTCCTGGGGGATTAGAATCTGGCACTTCTGAAAACATACCTGATCACACTGAATTGTAGCACTTGCTAAAATATACGTTCCTGGGTCTCCAGGATCCAGTAATTGGCATTTTGTTTGTTTCCCAAGTCATTCTTCAATCAAATACAGGACACAGCAGATGAAACCACATAAAAGATATAATTGTAGTGTCTTATGTATCAGGCAAGTATATATAATATAAAATGGTTCTACAGGGGAAAACATTTATTTTCTTACTAACAAATTAACAGTTAAGTATTGAGTGGTATGCTAATCTGAAAACCTATTACTTTACACATTGGATAATCACATTAAAATTCCTATGCATCTCCAGGTGGACAAGGAGACCCAGATCCAATTTATGACAGAATTTGATTTCTACCATCTCTGTATGAACAAAACAATAAGCAAAATAAAAAGCAAAAGCCTCAATAGAAAATACATTTTATTTCAAAGTGAAAGAGCACCATCTACTGACCAAAAATATAAATTATCAATGGACACAGAGCTACACACACAACACATAGTCACCAACATGTAACATCAAATTGTATCCAGGACCCAAATTAGCACTTGTTTGGAAAATGGTTCTTCAAATAATCAAGTCTCATAAGTGTAGAGAAAAATAAACATGACAAAATTCTGGTTTATACTGCTAATGAACCAAAAATAGTGTCTTCTTCATTCCCTCCTTTGTCCTTGCTCAAAAGATATCTATAGGATGTGAACTCTGATTCCAAGCTGAACTTAACATGCTTATTTTAAATCCTGAAATCCAGTTCTCCACATTCAATGAATGTTCCATTTCACAGTTTAAATGTGTCCTACATGGGACTGAGGTTTTATTAAGACCCATTCTGGAAATACTTGATGGAGAAAAGCCAAAGAATTAACTATATTAATAAATATAAAAGTAAAGAAAAGCCCAGCTATAAAGATTGTTGAAAGATGGTACAGTAATAGGGAATAAGTGTATAGTCTTCCCCTCCCTCAAAATAATTACTTTGAAGGACAACACCAATTTGGGCATGAAAATTTTAAGATATTTGCTCTAAAAATAATATTCATTGCTTTATAATCAACCCTCAAGTGCTCTAAACACAAGGATTGTCTTAATTGGTTTTATAACTTCCATGATGCCAGCAAAGTAGTAGATAATAAGTAAACAGTAGGTGAATGGACTGAAGGTGCCCCTATTTTTTGGAAATGGCTACCTATACAGAGGAAGGAGATGGAAATCGATAGGAAGAGCCTAAACTTCATATCTAAGGTGATCATACGTCCTGCACTTCCCCAGACAGTTTTGACTTCAAATATCCTGATCTCAGTACCTCTATAAAAATACAGAGAACTGTCAGATGTCCTTCCAGATTTTGGGGTTTTAGATTCCTGTCCCATCAATTTGTTCCCAAATCTGTGGTGTAACCCTATGGAACAGAGGAAGACCAGAGGGTGGTCCAGCCTTCAATAGGTTGTATGAAGCTGTATGAAGATGGGTATAAAATGGGTATTTTACATGTGCATACTGCAAAAGAGGTAAACCTTTGAGCAAAAAGGTTTCTATGACTTCCATGTGGAAATTCATAAGGAGTTGATAAGGCAACAATTGTTCTTATAAGAATACATGCTAAAAACCATATTTTCAGTAAAGATAAATATTTAAAAGAGTTGGGATGTTATATGAACTTAAGTGAAGTTTAGTAATGGTTTTAAAAGATTATCTCTTGGTACTCTGGTTGTACTCTCTGGTTTCCCACCCTTGGAATCATTCCCATTCCTGGAAACATCAGTGAAATTTTTATTGCCTTTTCCTTCTTTCCTCAAGTTTAAACTTCCTTTCCCTTTCATTCCTGTCCCAGAGCAAAATCTATAGAAAAGACTCATGTCAGCCATTTTCATTGTAGTTATAATGCTACAGAAAGTAATGAGGGGCGCCTGGGTGGCTCAGTTGGTTAAGCGTCCGACTTCAGCTCAGGTCATGATCTTACACTCCATGAGTTCAAGCCCCATGTGGGGCTCTGTGCTGACAGCTTGGAGCCTGGAGCCTGCTTCAGATTCTGTGACTCCTTCTCTCTCTGCCCCACTCTCTCTGTCTCTCTTTCAAAAATCAATAAACATTTTTTAAAAATTAAAAAAAAGTAATGAGTTGTTGACATATGATAGATTTAAGCCATCACTGTTTCACCAATGATTTGTTTGTAGCTACTTTCTTGTCTCCATGATTGAGTACGGTTGAGAAAAGATTCAACACCCAAAATTCAATGCAATGCTTTCATTTCTCAGCATGTTCTCTTGAAGAGAGAAAACAACAGAAAATCCCTTGTTTAACTAACCTGACTCCTCCCACCCACAACACCCAAAATAAAAGATCATATTACAGTCATTTGTTTATGAAGAAAAGTTCCATATCATGGCCTGAAATCAAGATGGCTTTAGTACATTTTATGCATGTATATCAAACTAGCCTCAAATCCATAAGAGTGGACAGAATTCACTTCCCTTTTTTTTTTTAATATTTATTTATTTTTGAGAGAGAGAGATAGAGAGAGCGAGTGAGCGAGCATGAGCAGGGGAGAAGCAGATAGAGGAAGACACAGAATCCAAAGCAGGCTCCAGACTCTGAGCTGTCAGCACAGAGCCAGATGTGGGGCTCAAATCCATCAGCCATGAGATCATGACCTGAGCCAAAGTCAGATGCTTAACAGACTGAGCCACCCAGGTGCCCCAGAATTCACTTTCTTTTGGCTGGGAGACCTCTTCAGTTTTATTTCAAGTTCTTTCTAAGAAGCCTTAGCCTTTAAAACTGTCTAAAAAGGAGGGCATTGGCTGGGACTGGATCCATCAACACCATCAGGAGTTGTCAGTGTTGAAAGGCAGAGAGGGATCTCCACCTTGCTCCAAAATTCCCCATAATACTGGGAATATATCCACAACTAGCAAGTAGTTCTAAAGCAGTAATGGGTCAATTTTTTTTTTCCTATAAGGAAGACTATGACTGTAGGGTATGGATTTTATCAAACAGCAAATATAAACCAAAACTCTAAAAAAGCCCTGGACATCTCAAGGGTACTGATTGACTTGGATTACATAGGGAAAAGCCAGCAGATATCATGCAGGATGTCTTAAAAGTTTTAATGACTGACTCTGCAAAAGTAAAAGGTTGCATTGTGGGGGGAAATATGTAAAGTCCACAATTATGATAATAAATTCTGAATTGTAAGTCATAAACAAGGTCTGTTACCTTGGAAAAGTCACTGAATCTCTGGAGTAGAGTTTCTTCAATGAGGGAGTTTGGTCAGAACATTATTATACTTCCAAATAAATCCAAATGTCTTCAGTGTAAAGCAGTACTATAACATTCTTCAATAAAACTAACTTCATAAACAACTTTGTTCTCCAAGTTTTTGGTATTTCATGATAAGCAGCTTACCCAAGACATCATAATGTTAATGTTTCCAAGAGCCTTAAACTATTAAGTAAACTATAGTTTACTTAAACTGGCAGTAAACACAAATGTGTGAAATAGTGATCTGCCGTGATCCATGACCAGCTTCAGAGTGGCAGCTTGGGCTTTCCTCTTGTTTTTCACACTCTAAGAATGCAATTAATTCTGCATCAAAATAGGTGAAATTTGGTGTTCACTCCACTGAAATTTCGTGAATAATGTGCTTGTAGGCACCAAACAAATGCAGTGAAAACCCTCTATGGAGATGGGAGTCTACTTCAAACTCTACCTGAGCCTTGTCACAGTTCAAAATTAGATACCACCCAATCCACGTGCTACTTTGATCACTTTTCCTTTAAGCTGGCAAATCACTGCTGATCAGCAAAAGTAAATTTGACTCATAATCATGGGGCCACAACCCACATTTTTCTGTGAAATAAAATTTTCCTTCTAACCTCTTGAGAAACAGACTTCCCTTTAGAAAAATGTTATAACAGGTCAAATAACATACCAATATCACATTTTTAAGTGAAGATATACTTTATCAACAGATAGAGAAAACCTGAACTGACTCATTAAATCTGACTAGAAATTATTTTAAAGGAATGAAACAGAATGACAGGAAGTCAACACACTTTAATTTTGAAGCCAGTAATACAGACTCCAGATTCTTTCAAGGAATGCTCTTTGACAAGAATTCTAATAAACTGAGTTAGAATAAAAAGGAGTATATTTGAAGAGTAGGTGGAAGAACTGAAGCTTTAAGTATTTAAGGGAAAATAGTAGCAAGCACCTATAACACATCAGATATTACAACTGGGATCAAGAAAAAAACAAATCTACCTGTTGCAGGCATTCCCCAAACTTACTGTGCTGCTTTAGAATAAGGCATAAAATCATCCGTATTTGCCTTATTTTAAAACAGAAAAAATCAATCTCCTTCCTAGTCAATTAGAAGAGAAGGGGAATGAAAAGAGAGAGAAGTGCAAAAGCAAATGTGTTTCAAAATAAAAACTTAGTTTTCATGAGAAAAATATGTTTCCATTGATACCCACAATCAGTTTACATGCCATGATGCCTCAGGATAACTTCCTATTCAAAATTCCATATGGCCGAATGAAACTTAATGCTCAACAGAGGAAGTGTATTCTTTTTTCTTTAATGTTTATTTATTTATTTTTGAGAGAGAAAGAGATCAAGCAGGGGAAGGGCAGAGAGAGACGGGGAGAGAGAGAATCCCAAGCAGGTTCAGCACTATCAGTGCAGAGCCAGATGTGGGGCTTAAACTCACAAACCATAAGATCATGACCTGAGCTGAAATCAAGAGTGGGATGATTAACCAACTGTGCCACCCAGGCGCTCCAGAGGAAGTATATTCTTCACATGATAGTGGCATACGTGACATGAACAAATCAATAGAAAGTATAACTAGTTCCTGAAGACAATTCTCAGTTCGACTATTTGGCAATGACTAGGGAGGAGGTGCCTTCACACTATGGTAATGACAATTTTAGGCAGGTTCTTGCTAAATGAAAGAGTGTGTCCACACGCCAAGATGGAGCCTATGGATCCTTTACCAACTAGGTAGAAAAGAGCTTTTAGCCAGAGAAAATTCACAGCTAGTTATAAGATATACAAGAACTTTTACTGATGGAATGCCTATATCTCCAATATAATCAGCAATAAAAGCATTCAAAATACAGTGACAATACACTCTTCTAATTGTTCTCTGTTGTTTTAACTTTAGGAGGAAATAAGGCAAGAGAGAAGGAAGAGGTAAACTGGCATATGTCTCTTCTCTGTTTAAGATTCCTATGTGCCTTATCAAAGCTTTTATGTAGTTAGAAACAAGTTTTATGGACTTAGAAACAATTATGGACTCTAGAAACAATTTCAGAGAAGAACAAAATGCAAACAAAGTATAAAGCAAAATCAAGGCATAATAGGTGAAATAATCAAGAACAGATGGATTTAAGAAGTGTGAGAATTAGGAAACAGTAAACTACCTTATCTTACAAACCACTTTATCTTATGCACTATAAACTAAACTCCAAGCATAACTGCAGATTTGCTGTTCAGGCAGAAAGAGGAGAGGAAAAATCCAAAGCACAAGAGAAATCTAGCTCTGGAACATGGAGCGTGGAAAAAGAAAGCTACAAACAGAAAGCCTAACTCAATTAGTTTCTGAAGTCTTTTGGCATCTGAGCTTTATACTCCAGAGATAAGGACAAGGATTCTGGGAAGAGGGAGAAAAGGAAACTTAAATGCCAGGAGGAAATCTGGGATAGTCTGAATGATTTGTATGTAACAATTCTACAGAAAGCTTCTGCAGTGCTAGGTTACTGCAAGGGTGCTAGAGACGGAGGACACTTGTGACAGTGCAAACAAAACCAAGACATAAGACATGACAAAAACAATAACCCAGTACCCAGGATGAGAAGGAGAGCCCAAATTGAATGCTGGCCCTCTGAAATGGAACAGGAGTCGCAGTGGTCAGTCTAATGAAGGAGGGAATGTTGCAGTGGGGATGCAGGCATGTGCCAAGATAAAGCCTTCCCAGGAGACTGTACTGAGATAACAGCAAGTTATGCAAGAATTTCGAGGAGCCAGATGTGACTAATTGTCATTCTCTCTCCAAGGAATACTGATGTTCACAGTGTACATGGCAGGTCCCCATGGTACGGCCTGTGGTCTAAACCCAAAGTGCTCTTATCTGTGGCCAGGGCAGACTGTTCTTTTTTACAACAGCTGGGACTATTCATGAATAATCCTAACATACAACTGCTGGCTATCATTACCAAAAGCAACTATGCATTTAAGGGTTCACACACATTAGACAAGGAAAGTCCTGTAAATGAAGACTTGACCACATCATACCACATGCACGATTTCTTTGTTTTATTTTTGGCCTACTAAGAGAAGAAATTTAAAAACTAGAAATTCTGAAGATATTTGAGGTACAATTAAGAATGTATGTAAGAAACAGCGAAACTCTTAGGAATTCAGTTTCAATAATTTTTTAATGTTTATTTATTTTTCAGACAGTAGGGGAGGGGCAGAGAGAGAGGGAGACAGAATCTGAAGCAGGCTCCAGGCTCTGAGCTGTCAGCACAGAGCCTGATGCAGGGCTTGAACTCACAGACAGTGAGATCATCATCTGAGCCAAAGTCGGATGCTTAACCAACTGAACCACCCAGGCACCCCAGGAATTCAGTTCTAAAAGTAACTTGCCAGCCTGAGACTGGCATAAAAACTCTCCACCTTTCCTCTCTTCTTTGTTGTAAGATCTACTGAGAAATTTCCATAGCTTGCACTGAAGAACAGTTAATTAAGGGTAACAACTCTAGGTGTTAGACTATTCCCAGCTTGTTCGTGGTATCAGGAAAGTTAATTTTTCATGAAAACTAAAAGTATCTAATAAGTAAATGAGCCTTAAATTATTTGGAAAATGCCTATCTGCCAATTTGTTCTTCTTACTCCCACTTTCTACAGAATAGCTGAATAGCTGTTAATAGTTTTTTTTTTTTAATGCAGTCACACATACTGAAGACAACTGTCATACCCCTGTCTTCAACTGCGACACTATTCTGTATATTATTTGTTTCTTCCATACTTTTTTGATGACTGTTTTGAGTAAGCTGGAACCAAGGGTCTTAATCTCTTAGTCCTAAGACATTTATATCTTCTGGGGCAAAAAAATATAAATTAAATTATCAAATAACTTCAAAATGGTCCTTTATTTTTCTTTAAAAAAAATATCTAAAGTTACCTTGAAGTCTAAAAATTTTTAAATCAGGATTTACCAGACATTTATCAAAAGGTAATACTCCTTTGCCTCAGCCCACAGCAACCACCATTCTACTTTCTCTCTTTTATGATTCTGTCTAATCGAAGTGGAATCATACAGTATTTGTGAAATTGATCTTATTAAATATATTTGTTTCTCTACAAAGTGCTCCTATAAGTTAAAAACAAAACAACAAAACCCCCCACTAATTGTCCCATAGGAAAATAAGCAAAAGACATGGATAAATGATTCAAAAGAAAAATGGTCAATAAAATATATAAACTTGAATAAAGTTCAACCTTACTAAACATTTTTTATTCATAAAATTGGGGGGTGACTTTAAATTATAAGGCCAATGAAAATATAATTAGGCATACTAACATAATTTTTATAACATATACTTTTTATGGAAATAAAAACTGGCACAAAATGTCTGGAGAATAATGAAGTACTTGAATTTTTTTTTTTAAAGAGAGAATGACTGTGTGAGTTGGGAAGAGGGGCAAAGGGAGAGAGAGAGAGAGAGAAAATCTTAAGTAGGGCTCCAAGCCAGCACCATGCCCAACATGGGGCTCGATCCCACAAGCCCGGGATCATGACCTGAGCCCAAATCAAGAGTTGGATGCTCAACAACTGAGCCACCCAGGCGCCCCACACTGTAAATATTAATAAAGAATCACAGTACCATAATTTTATTGTAGGGATACACATATATTGAACAGAATAAAAAGGAAAACAACCAATAATGATTACTTCTAAGTTCTCAGGTCATTTTTATTTTATTTTATGCTTGAAACTCTTCTGTATTTCTTAACATGAAAAAGTATACATTTATAATGTGGAAAAAAACCCTCACACCTTAAAAGAAGGTTACCTGTATCACTAAAGTCCTGAAATCAAATCACATTCTTATACTTTAAAT
Organism: Panthera leo; assembly: GCF_018350215.1. NCBI lineage: Eukaryota > Metazoa > Chordata > Mammalia > Carnivora > Felidae > Panthera > Panthera leo. Next base: position 20,010,536 of record NC_056689.1, on the reverse strand, counting down.
ATTGAGTCAAAAGTCCTTGTTTTCTAAGCATGTTTTAAGAATTCCCTTACAAAATTTAGACTTTTACAAAGGTTAATGATAATGGCAAGTGTTTTTTCAGCTTGAAAAGTTCTTTCTTTCTCATCTACAATTCTGTGGCAGACTTTTTGCCATGCAGTTTATGAACTTTACCTCTTTTTATTTGTTGGGCCATTACTCTTAATATTTTATCAATGTAATTTGGCTCTGAACACAGACTTCATCAATGAAAATGGAGCAGGAATATATAATGATGGGGTTCACAGCAGTTGAAAGACATGGTTGGAACAGAGTTCAAATACTTGGTGAAGGCCATATGTTTACAGCCACCACTAACTACACATGGAATTCTTTTAAACATTTATGGCCACATCTTTTTCTTTCTTCAGCAACTGTTTCCAAAATAAATGGAAATGACAACAATCCTGGTAATGGGAATTTAGTGCTCTTTCTTGAAAGAATTCTCCAACGTCCCCACAAGAAAAGCATTATTTACATATCATTCTCAGGGTGTGATTAAACCACCCATTAATATAAATAAATAATAACCTCAAAGGATGGTGCCCTCATAACAGTTTCACCAGGATGACAATAACACTTTCTTTGTCTTCTCAGCAGGGAAGTCCAAGAGTTGAGAATGTACATGGTTGTACTCTACTAGCCACTGTCTCAGGGCCATTCTCTCTCCATCATTGGCTTTGTCCCACTTTATGACCAGGAAGCTGAACCAACATTTGCATGAGTGCAACTCCATTTGCTGGTCCCTTTACTCTGTCATTAGAGTTTATTTAAATCTTTTGGAGTTAATTCTGTTTTCTCTCAGACCAAGACTGCTAACACCTTTCCCACCAATTTCTTATCTTCTCTCTTTTTTTTTAATTTTATTTAAAAAAAATTGTTTTTAATGTTTGTTTATTTTTGAGATAGAGGGAGACAGAGCACGAATGGGGGAGGGGCACAAAGAGGGGGAAACACAGAATCTGAAACAGGCTCCAACCTCTGAGCTGTCAGCACAGAGCCCGACGCGGGGCTCGAACCCACGAACTGTGAGATCATGACCTGAGCCGAAGTCAGACACTTAACCGACTAAGCCTCCCAGGCACCCCCCTTATGTTCTCTTGATGACAAAATGCACAGAGGATTGGGCATGGTGAAGTAGAGAAGCTCCCATTCAATATTTGGGCTTGTTTCTTTTCTTCATAACAGCTCTAACTTTTAGAGGGTAGACTCCATGCCTTATATAGGTTAAAGAATACTATTCCTTAGGTCTTAGCAGACACTCTTTTGAAAAGATTGATTTCTTCTTATTGTTCAACACAAGTCAATTCCACAACTATAGCAGAGACCTACAGTGCACTTTTCTCTCCCATCCTTCCTCTCTTCTCCCCTCCCCTCCCCCCTTTCATCTTCTTTCTGGTCTTCACCCTGACCTCACAGGTTATTATGTAAATGTATTTTTATCATATGGTCATGTTTATTCTGGTACATTACTGGAAGTATCTTGGCACCTTCAGATATTCCTTGATAAATGTGTTGTAATGTTTACAGGACCTTTGAGAAATATGTGCGGATTCAGCAGGATTGTAAAATTTCTTTAATTTTTTTCTTGGCTTCCATATAACTTTTTACCTCTAAAGGCATTTGTTTGCATATTCCACCCCTCAAGAAAACCACTGTTTTAACTATATACATACATCTTTCTGTGCCAACTTCAAATCTTTGGAAGTGAGATTTCTGTAAGCCATTAAATCCTTCTAAAGTCAGAGTTTCTTACTGAAGCAGGGGAACTCAATGGATCACCTTCGTGGGGCTGGTGAACTTGCCTGTAATTGCCTTCAAAGACTATTCACATACTCATTGGTAAATTTTTCTGAATGGATCTACAGATTCTCAAAAAGGCTGAAACAGCTGAGAAGTCTTCATCTAAGCAGTATGGAATTTCATAGAGACATTAAGAAAGCATATTTTAAAATACTTCAAGAATTCAACTTTGGTTTGGCATTACTGCAAGCTGCTATTTGGCTTTTTTTCAGAAATGTTCAATAATTACATTTTTGGATATAATTTCAGCAATTATAATTAAAACATTAAAGCTGGGGTGCCTGGGTGGCTCAGTCGGCCGGGCATTCGACTTCGGCTCAGGTCATGACCTCGTGGCTTGCGAGTTCGAGCCCTGTGTCGGGCTCTGTGCTGACCTGGAGTCTGCTTCGGATTCTGTGTCTCCCTCTCTGTCTTCCCCTCCCCTGCTCACACTCTGTCTCTCTCTCCTTCAAAAATAAGTAAACATTTAAAAACGTTTAAAAAAAAACATTAAAGCTAACCAAAAGGATGACAGCAAATTTGTGTTCATCATTACTTTCTTTCAGTTATTCTAAGAGACAAAGGAGAAAATAGTAACAAAAAGAATGAAAGGTCTGGAGAAGCAACAGTTGAATCAAGCAAACCCTTTTAAAAACAATCCTACATATTTTATTATAGTAAAAATCCTAGAACTTTTATCATTCTGCTACAGAAATGTATCTTTATTCAACAGATGATATAAAATTTTGTTTCAGATCATCCCCTACAGTTGTATCAAAGACCATCAAAGATGTAGTCTTCCTTCATCAGGGTTCATGGAGTGCCCCCAGAATAGGCCAGGCACATCCCACAAAATCCAGTCACCATGATGAGGACATGTCAGTCTGAGGCATGTAAGTGACCACAGATTTTAAAACCTTCCCTTTTCCAGCATGCCTCCTCCAAATGTCATCTTGACTGCCACATTTTTAGTGACAGAAGTGCACCATTTTATAAAAAGCAAAATTTAGCTGTTAACAATAATTTCCTAAAACCATCTTTCTCATCATAAATCCTCCATGATTTCCCAACCTTATAGAATTAAGAGTTGATAGTTTATTGTGGCCTTCAAAGCTCTCATGATCAGGACTGTACCCAGCTGTTCAGCTTTCACTTCTTTTCCTTCCTTTCTGATAGCCTGTGCCACAGCAAACCTAAACACTTCCCACTGACAAAATGTCAATGGCTTCTTACCTCCATCTCTGTGCCTGAAGCCAGCTGACACTACACTGTTCCTACTTTTGGCTTCATCTGTCTCATCCTCACCACCTTAAGGTCAACCCAAGTGTCATATTTTACCAGGTCCCTCCAGAGCAACATAAATCTCTGCTGGCTTCTCTTATCACTGCCCAGTCCCCAAACAGAAGACAAGCATCAGGTCAGTCCTCAGTCTCCTATCACAAGCTACCCTCCTGCCCACATACCTACTATTCTCCTTAAGTCTGCAGGTTTCTTGATCTCATGGCAGACACCGTGTCCAGTTTTTACATCCTCCACAGAACACACTATTTGTTGAATCTTCAAATTAGGTAACTATCTTCATTTCCCTAGAGTAACTGATATCTGCTTTCTGATCTTTTTATGCATTTATCCTCTCTTCCTCCGCACTGAAGAGCCACTCCCCCTGGCACACCCACAACAGCCCTTTGGACTCCAGCACAGCCATCAACTATGCTCCCAATCATTTTGTCTTTGGGAAATCACCCCTGCTTCCTTCAGCTCTTCCTTCTATGAACTGATTTTAAGTGAATCAACTTTAATTTTCTGAATCTTCAATCTCTGACACAGGCTATGGAGTAAAGGAGGTGTCCACACACACAGATAACTGTGAGAATTAAGTAACAGTAAGTGGGATAACACAATGGGCTTAGCACAGTGTCCCTAACATAGTAAGTACTCCATAAGTGTCAGTTATTATTAATGAATGAAGGATTACCATTCTAGCTCTTCTCTAGACACATTCTTCTTTGCTCTTACTTCTTTTAGAGATGTGCTATGATTATCAGAGTCCAACAGGTCTACATAAGCTCTTGATCACTCTGATGAAGCTGCCTAAGACAGTGTTTGTCACAGTATCATAGACACTCATAGCTGGTGTACAGTGACTCTGAACAATGAAACCCTCAGAGCCTTCACATATCAACTGGTGTTAAGCCCTGCATTTCCCCTCTCTGGACTGTCCCATCAAGTGCAAACAACTTCGTTTTAACTATGGTTTTAGTATAAATTATATTAAAATGCCTCAGAGATCAGCTTTATTCTGTTAGTGTTTGTTGTTTTTTGTTTTGTTTTTTAATGGGAAACTCCTACTGGACATATGATAAGCGAGAATATGATCAACTGTTATTCTTGGTTTTTTAGGAGAAATTTTTATATGCTATTTGACATTTGATACGTTTATTTTTCCTCACTTTTTAAGGAGTATTGGGAATGTTCAACATATCAGCATGGTAACTCCTTGATGAAGATAGGTTTTCTCTGCAGCTCATGAGAGGAAAATATTTGAAAAGATTAGAAAAGCAAGAATAAAAATGGAATGTATTCACTGTTTCACTTTGCCATCACCTCACTATTCCTTGAAGAAGAAGAAGAAGAAGAAGAAGAAGAAGAAGAAGAAGAAGAAGAAGAAGAAGAAAGACAGACAGAAAGACAGACAGAAAGAAAGACAGAAAGAAAGAAATTAGATTATGGCCACAATAAGAATTCTAAAATCTAAAAATCGATAAAGACTAATTAAGCATAAATCTAACATCTCTACAATATTTATTTTCACAACAGAGCCTACAAGTAATATTTCCATGTTAGAAAGTACAACAAAGGTGTTTTAAGCGAGATTTCTAAAAAAATTAAACTAGGTCATATTTGCTAAATATTATAAAAGATTACTCAGAAAATGTTTTTCATTTTGCATTTTAATTTAAAACTTAAGAGAACTAATTTAGCTTTGAATAAACATATAATAAAGACACTTAAACTTGAAACACTTTGTACTCCTTTCAAACTTTTCTTTGGCAGTTCACACAATTTGGTATCTAAGTCCTCAACCCCCACTACTTAAATACTTCCTATTTTACTGCCTACTTGTAGGAAATGAGGCCCCAAATATTAATTATTTTAACTCCCTAGATGTTAAGATATAAACAGGGTGTAGTTAGTGAAGTACAATGTATGATGGGAGAACCTCAAACTGAATTGCCACCAATACTCACAAAAATATTTTCCAAGAAGAATAACAATTACTGAGTCCTTGAGTTCAGGACTGATCATGCAAATACGGTTGGGCCAACAACAGTTCAGAGAATACTAATTAAAATCGAAGAATACACACACAGGACATGGTACTTATATTCATGATGGTATAAAATCCTTCCCATACGAAATATGAGCATGAAAGGTGGGATTTCTTTGAAAATGATGTACTTTCCTTGTTGAAAATATACCTTTATTAGTCCTTCAGTTGATAATTCTGAGATGATCCAAATTTTACTATGATTTACACATCACCAAAGAAATGAAAATGTGTATGCTAAGAAATTGAAACATTTCCTTGCCCCCACACCCACTTACTCTCTTCCATTTTCAAGGGAATGATGAATGAAAACACTATGTACATGGGATCATTCTTCTACGGTGTTATCCCAGCAAGTTCCAGCTTTCCCACCTGGCAGTGCCCCTGCCATCACCCTCTACTCCCACCTCACAGAACTGTGTCCAAGACCAGATCTGGCCTTAATCTGGTTTACAGATTGAGTTTTCTTGGAACATAATGCAGCATGAGCCACTTCTGCAACTACCAGACAATAAGTGGTAACATAATTGGGGAGGAGTAACACTGCACTGCCAGAAATTATCAAAATTTTCAAATCTGCAGGGGCAGCTTTGGGGCAGGTGACTAAGAACTAAACTGAGTCAAATCAGGATATTTCTGTGCTGCAGCCAATAACACAATGCATACTCTAATATTATTATGGACTGGGAAGATTTCATATGCCCTGTGGACTAATTTATTGTGTGCCTGGAAAAGAGAGGGTATTTGGACTCACTTTCAGATTTCAACAGATCTACCCTTCCCTGTAACACCTGCTTTTGCTGATTAAATTTTAGTAAGATATTTTCTCTTAATAGGGTCAGTTCTTAATAGGGTGAGAGAAGAAATACAGTTGGCATCAGCTTTTCTGACATGATTATTAACAACTACAAAAGCATTAGAAGTACCCTTCTAGAGCAGGAGAGAAAGAATTTTCCCCTTGTGGGTCCTTATCTTAGAATCCAAAATTTTACTTGGAGAAAGGATGGAATGCTTCCCTTGACCTATGTGAATTGTTGCTTAGATAAGTTTTTACATTTTAGATATTAATGGAATTTTCATGCCCTTGATAGAGAACATGTTTCAGGATTCATATTGAGAGATTACTATGTGCAACCTCATTAACATGAATGTCACTAATTCACAACATGAAGGTTTTGAGCTATGCTGGGATTTAGCTTTTCTTTAGAAAGGAATAAAGTGCTTTATAAGTAAATGAATGTAAATAACATCTGGGCAAAAAGGTGCTATTCAAACACCATAAAGTCCCTTAGAAGCCAAATTTGTATATTTTAAACCACATAGTATCTATAAAATCATAATAACTAATCACGAACTGGTCTCCCCAGGAATATTAGGCCATAATATCCTTATGTAATCCAAGGGAGTGAAAGAAAGCTTTCTTTTAAAAAGAGCTTTTGCATTCATATTTTCCTTAATTGACACAGATATCACTGATTATTCCAGATCAGTAATGATTTACTAAAATGTTTGTTCTCATATAATCTATTGATTATCCTGACAGAACGTCAAACTTGCCTGAGTTCAGTATTCCATTTTCATTTTCTCAGTGTCCCTGAATTTCATCTCACTGATTTTATGCTTTTATCTCCATCAGGCAAGGATTAAAGAAAATTAAAGGCATAAAATTTAAAACCTACCCCCTTTCCTGTTTTAAGAGGACAAAAGTGGGAAATGCTCAAACTGGAACCAAAAAAAAGGAAATTACTGATCAATTTAAAGGCTGTGTGTTTCTCTCCCCTGAGCCTGGAGTGGGTTTTATGCTTACTCAGATCTTTTTCCCTTTCTGCTGTATCAGCATATACACACACATTTATCACCTTCTTCACTTTCTATATGATTTTATAGCCTTAAGCATTTATTTCTTTCCCTTTTTAACCACAAGTGAATTCCAGGTCCCTTCCAAGTTAATAGATCTCATTGCCAATAAGGTGTCCAGAACAGGATACAGCATTCCACATAGAGAATTTTCTCCATAGTCATATAAACCAGATTTTTTCCACTTCTGCTGCTCAGTCTAAGGTCTCTAGGTATGTAAGCTGAATTATTATGGATCCTTGATGGAAATGTGCTTCTGGCAATTTTCAGTAATTTCTAGCTCTTTTTGTTTGATCATTTATCTAATTAAACATTCAAAAGCCTGACGTAGACAACTGGTTACTATCAGGTAGGAGTCCTTGTTCTGCTGATGTGAACTCAGCTTCCTCACTTAAAATGGTTTTGATAATATGGTCTATTTTATAATAAGTGCTTAGTAAACATTAGTATGTGTCAATGTACCTGTACCTTCTGGGGGCCCCAAAACAGCACTAAACTTAGACTTTGAGTCTTCGCTTGGTATTCCTTCCGGTCTCTTTTCCTGCTTCTCTTCTTCTGTTCCCACGGTACGCCTTTGACATTCTTGTATGTAATTTACCTGAATGATCCATCTACTCATGTAGCTTTAACTCCCAACCAATACTCTGATGGTTTCCAACTCCAGGTTCCCAACCTTGACCTCTCTATACTTCCAGCCACCCAGTAAACAACTTCTCACTATCCTCATACTCTTTAATTTCAACATGGCAGGCCCCAAATCTGTTACGGTCTTCTATCCTTTTGGCAGCAATGGGGATCTCCACAGCTTAGACAGGTATATCCTTGTGCAAAAAGCAATTCAAAGATTAACAGATCACCATCAGCATGTGATCCTGTCTTACTTTAATGCAAACACTAGTCTGTGCCCAGAACTAAACCCCTCCTGAATCTCTCCCATGTGAGTCATTCAATTTCAGTAGTACTGGTCAGGAAGGTATTGTCCATTATTAGGAATCATCATGGTTTCTTTTCTTTGAAAAACTCTAAAATTTATTGGGTTCACTTATATTTGAAAACACCTTCCTCCTCCATCTAACCCAGATTTAACCTGTCATTTGGGATGGTGTCTTGGGAAAAGCTCAAGGCTATACTCATGATTTTTAAATCACCTTTGAAGGTGGACCAACCCACGCTATCAGCTACATGGTCTGGTGCCTAAACAATATTAAAAAAAAAAAAAAAGGTAACATACTTTAGGCAATAACTTTTCCCAAAGTCTCTAATATTTTTAAAGTAACTACCACATCTTTTCAGGGCTTATTCATTATTGAAAGACCCTATTATTATTATTATCTCTGCTAAAGACGGTCAAGGTTGTACAAGTTTGAGGATTCTACAGAACTACATCTGGGTATTAAGAGGAAAATCATGTCACATTATCAATTCAACATTCAACAGCTTCCCCTATCTTTTCCCTAAATCACAAAGGTAAAAGGTCACAGGGTCTTGAAACAAGCATAGTAGAGCTGTCTCCATTTTACATTTAGAACCTATGAAATTCTGATAGACTTTCTATTCTACTCAATCTCACCAATATATGGAGATTTGCTTAGCAATGAAGACTGTGCTGAGTGTCCTTTGTTTAGGAAGAAATTGCCCAAGTACTATGATGTACCTGTAAGGATAATCTAGAAAGAGATTAAAACTCTGGTTTTTTTAAGGTTTCCAAAGTACACCTGCAAGTCTGACCAATGCCTATTAAGTTCCACCTCACAATAAAAACTATGTCAATTGTCATGTAAAGAGAATGTACAGAAGCTTAATGTCATGTATGTCACCATTACCTGGCACTGAAATGGTCTGTTACAGTAACTAATCCTTTTCTGCAGCAGGGCTGACTCAGACTCCAGAGTTTGCAAAAAGAAATGCTGGCTACTTTACAATCTATTCCTCCTTCTTTTACCATATAGTGTAGAAAAAGAAAACAAAGTTGACTACATTTTTGGCCAGATTACCACAATATAATGTATCATGTTAAGACCTTATGGATCTTGATTTTGGCACTTCCACTGCATGCTTTAAACATTTTTTTTTTGCTGTATTCAGCAAACCTGACAACTACATTCCCTAATATGTCACAGACATTCCCATCAAGTTTGGCTTCAAATCAGGTCTCCATGTCTGACCCTGTTCCCTCACATCGGTGGCACCTCTTACACTCTCTCGTTTTGTTCTCTTCAAGTTTCCATGATTTTTGTTTTTCTATGTTTGTACATTCTTCAGCTTTCACTTAGTTGGCCTCAGATTTGATCAGTCTGTGAGTTTCTGGCCACAAATCTCTATCAGAGTGAGAAGGAACTGGCCCACGTGAGGTTGGGTATGTAGCATGTGCAGGCTCTTTCTGGCATAAATCAACAACAAAGACATGTTGGGAAACTAGTGTCATGAGGGAATGTGGTGCCAAGCTAAAATGATCATTTAAAAAGGAGTCTAGTTTCAAACCAAAACCTGGATTACACCTACAGAACAAAGTTAACTTCTACAACTTGATCTATTTTCATTTAACTGTAGGCTCCCACTTTTTTTTTTTTTTGATGGAAACGTTTTGTAAGAATTTTTTTCCTACAAAAATCATTATGGGAGTGGTTGCTTTTAATAGTGACTGATAGGAACTTCAAACACATCAGTTTTTGAAATGTGTTCATGAGAAAGATTATATAGACACAGGCTTCCAGCTATGGAATGAATAAGTCACAGGAATAAAAGATATAGCATAGAGAATGCAGTCAATGATATTGTCATAGTATGGTGACAGATGGTAGCTACATTTGTGCTGAGCACAGCACAGTGGACAAACTTGTCAAACCACTGTTGTACACCTGCAACCGATATAATATTGTGTGTCAACTATCCTCAAAAAAAAAAAAAAAAAAAAAAAAAAGGAAAAGGAAAAAAAACAGATTATATAGGCACTTACTCTAAACTCCTAGAAGATGAAGGCACACTCCCAAGAATCAAAGATTCCCATGCCAATGCTTGCTTTGCATTCCCCAGAGGCCCAAATCACCTCATTCAGTTATTTTTCTCTCTTACACAGACTTAAGAAATCAGCACCCTGAACTGTGTGTTAGTTGTCCATTCTCAACAACCTTTATCCAGAGGAACAGATCTCCCTTTCCAGCTGTATTATAATATTGAACCACAAATACTTCCACATTTTTCTAAGACATTTTATCAAAATAAATAAAGACAGACAGAACTAATTAATACACATGGGAAGTCATAATAAATCATCTGTAAAACTCTAAATTGATGGGTATCTCTGCCAGTTCCTTTAAATGGAAGTTGATTTAGGCCTCATGGAGCTTAAAGTTCTTCACGGATTCATTTTGTAGTGTTTCTTGCATGTAAATTTTAAACTTTGTCACTGCCCCCTCATTGGTATACCTCCTCTTTCAACTAGAAAGGAATCAACTTTCTTCCCAGCACCATCCCTTTCCCTCTATAGACAGCTACAAAGTTAGAGTGACTTCATCTGTATCTCAGCATCCTCTAGTTTCACACAAACTCATCATCTCTTCATAAATTCCTAGTCTCTTATCTTATAAAATCTTAAATCATACCCTTAAAGAACAAAATTTACATATTTTATAAAAGTGAATGAAGAAGTCTTTGTCTGAAAGTAATTGAAATAACCTCTGTCTCTCAGGAAATAACTAAAAGATGACTATGTGTTACTTACTTCTCAACTCGTTCTTCTGGTACCATCAAATGTTCATTTATATCATTCAAAACTAATGTAAGAAAATAAGCAAAGGATTACTGAATATCTATAATAGAAAACTACACATCATTTGGAAATATCCTTCCAGGTTCTCTGATTCGACCTTTTCCATTCCCTTTGAACTATTTTATAACTCTTTTTTTTTTTTCCATGTTCACTTATTTATTGAGAGTGAGAGCGCAGGGAAGGGGCAGAGAAAGAGGGAGACAGAGAATCCCAAGCAGGTTCTGCACTGTCAGTACAGAGCCTGATATGGGGCTCGAATTCACAAACCATGAGATCATGACCTGAGCTGAAACCAAGAGTCAGACACTTAACCGACTGAGCCACCCAGATGCCTTACGATTTTATAACTGTTTAAATTTCATGTAACTGGGAGCAAAGCAAAATAAATGTTGCATGCAGACATGCAAATAAATTCTTTCCCTTGGTATTTCAATTGATTCCCTTCCCTTTTTCATTAGAAAAGGCCAGCTTTAGATCCATTTGTAAATTCATTTGACATTCCTTTACTCCAAATAAACTGATGCTTCTCCTTTGAAGAGTTCTATCATTCCCTGGTTCACGTATTAATAATGAGATAAATAAAATCCTTAACCTGTGTTTTTTTTTTAATCTGTGTAAGAGTCATGATTTTCCATTTTTTGGGAAAATTATCCTTTAATACTAAAACAATTTTTAAAGCCATTAATAAGAACAGTTTGAATCCCATTACAATAAATTCCAAAAAGCCTATTTTGGCTAACAAAAATTACTCTGCATTGAATATTAGTTTAAACAAATGGCTTAGAAAAATCTATTCTCTGGTGTTTGGTGGTAATGTATCTACTGTGGTGAGATTTCACCTGCAATGAATATGGGAGCTTCTCTGTGGAAGAGATCATAATACATGAGTTCTACAGTTTAATAAGAAGCATAACTATTAGGGATAGATACGCTAAGGAGATGGAAAATAGTAGAAACTGTCATTTGGGGACTCAGCAATCTGCTGAATGAATGTAATTTACAGTAATTTAACACCTTTGATGGAATAAGGGTTTCTGGAGAAAACCATTTGCATTCTCAGACCTGGCAACAAGGAGGTTCCTTTTAATACCATTCGCTCTTTCCACAATATACAAATTGACAGTGGACTTATTATTAAAACCAAAAACAGAGCTAAGAATATGTTAGCTTAAAACGTATTTAAGGAAAGCAGCTAACATTATGTCATTTTTCAAATGACCACAACTCCCTCCAAAAGTGACCAATTTTTCTCACTCCTTTGCCCTTCTTCTTAATGTAATTCTATTTTTAGGTTTCACAAAGCAGAAGATCAACACTGTGTTTCTTTTACACCACAGAAAAGGAGTATGCAGAAAGCATTAGCTTAACAATAAAAAAACAATTTAGTAGTTTTAATTTCTTCCCTACTTTGATTTGTAATTTAGTGGAGAATGCTTTATGGCACTATACAAATACATACATTAATACCCAAAGCTGTTCATATCAATTAATAATTTCAATGTGCCAGCAAAAGAGCTAAATATTTCCAGATATTTAGCCTGATGTTCTTTCTCTGGAAAAGTTTGCAAAGATTTTAGATTTTATAGATTTTTTTTTACTGAAATGTGCACAGTTCTTAAAATATTTTAATGACTGAAGCTGTTGTCCTTGGAATCTAAAATGGGTTTTCACAGGGGTGCCTGCGTGGCTCAGTTGATTGAGAGTCTGACTTCTGCTCAAGTCAAGATCTCACGGTTGTGAGTTTGAGCCCCGAGTCAAGCTCTATGCTGACAGCTCAGAGCCTGAAGCCTGCTTTGGATTCTCTGTCTTCCTCTCTCCCTGCCCTCCCCCGCTTACACTCTGTCACTGTCTCAAAATAAATAAAAACTTTTTTCAAAAAAAAGGGCTTTCACCAAGTAACCAGCTTAAAAAAAAAAATCGCTGGAATGAATGCTCATTTTTAATTTTAATTTCAGTGCCCTTTCTCTGATCACAATTTACAGAACTTAATTGTTTTTATTCCCAAGGGCAACAGAAATTTTTAAGAAGAAATAAAAAAATCTGGTGCCATCTGTTCCATTATCTTGGACCTACAAATGGTGAGAAGAAATGGCTGGTAAAATTTTTCTGACACTTGTCAGTTTTGGGTAATGATCTATAGGGTCCAAATGAAATTACTATCTAATCTGGCAGTTTGGTTATTAGAATGAACCTTGTCTTTGCCAGACAGAGGACAAGAAGGGATAATGGGCTTTTATGTCACAGTCCCAACAGGGGAGGGGAGAAAAACTAGATGAACTATGCCATGAAATACTTTGTTGCTAAATATCATACTCATGGTAGCAAGTCTAATTGCTTCTGCCAGGATCCAACACACATACCATTTTTTATTCAGTAGAATAGAACTGTCAGTTTGGCAGGGGAGGAGGGCATTAGAAATCATCTAGCAACCATGTAGCACCTACAGTGAGAGTTCTCACCTTTGACTATGTGCGACACACAAATTTATGAATAGGTTACATTCTATAGATGTTTTTGTGAATTGGTGTATGAAATACACAATGTTTTTGCAGCTCCCCCCCCCCCCAAATTATTTACATGATGATTCTGGTCCTAGATTTGGCTCCCAAAAGCCTAATAATCCACGGAGTAAAAAAAAAAAAACCTAGATACATATTTCTTAAAGATAGTAAACCTATTGCAATTTCATGTCAGTACATTTTATGTTCCTCACAACAGCTTTAGAAACTAAGCACCTTTTCTAATATTGTTTGCTATGTGTTGTCTCTGAGCTAGGAGTGCAGGTCTCAGTGTCACCAAAATCCAAGGGCTTGAAACCTCTTGCTATGAGAATAAAGAGAGAAGCCTTTGATGTGTAAACCAGCTGCATACACCTGCTCTGAGTTGGAGGTTTCAGGTTTAAGGACAAACTGCCCTGGTATTTATGGTATCTCTTGTTCTAACAAACTTTATTCACAAGCAACCTCAACATACAAACAATCACTGATGGAATTCCTACCGTGGTCCCAGTCCTGCCACATCCCTTATTCTTTAACTCAGAATACCTAGAATGACTGATGTGGATGAGGTTGTAGCCCTTCTGATAGGGCCAGAGATTACACAGGCTAAGGGAGTTAAGAAAAGGCCTGTGCCCTTCCTATCCCTCTTTGCAGACAAGACCTCTTAAAGCAACTGAAACAGTCAGAGACCCTGAATATATACATCCCTCATAACATCCATTTATTGATCATAAGCTACTCTTTGGCATAGACTCTCTGATATTTACTTTTGCATCTTGAATGCATAATGTGATGCTCACACAAGGCACTTTACTATTTGGTGTACTTTTGACCACCCAAATCTCAATTAGTAGAGTATAGAATGTAGAAATATAGTAATGTAACAGTTGGGCAGATGAATTGGTAGTACACCTAATAGTAATGTCAAATACTCGTCCTACAGGAAACATGCTATGATTTCAAAGAACTTATTGAAATTTGTGTTTCTCCACTGAGAAATGTCCACTTACTCATGAGCAAATATAAATCCACATAACATAATAATATACATCATGTAGTATTAACATCTAACAAGGAGGCTGATTTTGTGCCAGAGCCATAGAGCCCTTGCATATTCTAAAGTGATATATCGTCTAACTATACATATCAATTGTGTTCAGCATTGTGCATTTTCACAACATATGGTTATTTCTATGTATAATAAAATTTTTCCTATAATAACAATTAAAAATTAAAGCAGCAAGAAAATAAGTTGGAAATTTTAATGTCAGCACCTATGAAAATGAAAATTCTTTGCAAATATAAGCACTCATCACTATCAAAGTCCATGATGTTGCTGAAATCCAACTGCAAAGGGTATGTTATCTGAATCTATTGGGTCCCTGAGTTTTTATTTTGATAGCATGATTTGCATAACACAGTACAAAGGCTAGAAAGTTATTTCTTTTGTGAAATGAAACCTTTTTTTTTAGAGAGACTGAGAGACAGTGAGGGAGAGGCAGAGAGAGAGTGAGAGAGAACCTAAGCCGGCTCCACACCCAGTGTGGAGGCCAACATGGGGCTCAATCTCACAACTGTGAACTCATGACCTGAGCTGAAATCAAGAGTCAAACACTTAACTGAGTCACACAGGCACCCCAAGATAGATCCATTTTAAAGGCATCTCAATATTGTCAAAATACTAAATTGGAAATAATTGTTCAAATATAATTTTATGTATAAAATTTTCCTCACAAAGGAATTAATTGCTAACTTAATATGATACTATAGTTACTATGGAGAACATTATGGCAAAAAAGTGATAATAGGTGCTAAAAGAGTCCTGAAGACCAAGAACCTCCGTGAGAAGAGTGTGATCACATGGAAAACCTTGGGGTGGGACCAGAACAAGAGGAAGCAAGCAAACAGGTCCCTTGGGTGTCCTGCCAGAAAGGGAATGAGAGGTGAACTCAGTAAACTAGCCCTAAATGTAGGAATAGCTTAAAATCAACAAAACATTAACGGAAAGCCTGTGGGAGGCAAAGGCCAGTGACTCTAAATATTACCATGCCCCCCACATCAACCCACACACACAGAATCACAAAACAGGGAATTTAATTCCACACAGGAATGCTTGTGGTTTCTCAAGTAAGTGGCAATCCAGTCTACTTAGGAAAAGCGAAAAGCAGAAAAGCAAAAAGCAGCCTTTCCAGCTGGTCTTAAAGTAAGAAAAGCTACTGTTTTCTAAGATATGAAAGGGAATAGAAAAAAAGTCTCCATCTTGATG